>NW_006771155.1:548740-594637 GCF_000442215.2 Lipotes vexillifer
AAAAAAAAAAAAAAAAAAAAAAATCCTTTAGTGTGTACCACGACGGGTCCATCTCCTCCTTTCAACAAGCCCGACACAGCCGTGTTTCCTCTGGCATCACGCTAGACCAGAGTTTCTGTGGCTGAATACCAGATGGAGCAGTTTGGTTTGTATCTGGGGGCTACACCAAATGAAAAGAAAAATCTTTAAAACTACAATTACATTGACAAGATGAGATGCTTAACAGAGCGAGGCAGCAATGCAGGCACTGACGCTGCAAGAGGAACAGTAATAGACTCACTTCTCCTGTTCCCAGTGTGGCTCACTCTTTTAGTTCAACTCCATTTAGAATCCTGTATAATGTCTGAACTGCTAAAATTTTAATTTTTTTCTCCAGGGGCCTGTAGCTGAATTCCCTTAAAACTACACATGATATGAGTCCATTGTTACATACTTTATAGAGCACAAAGGGAAAAGCTTTAGCTTTCTGGAATATCCACAAACATGAACGAATGAAGCATTACCCTAAAGCAACCTGCAGGTATCTATTCTCTAAGTATACAGGAAGATCTAGTAAAATTTAAGGGAAAATTGAAAACAATTAGATGCAACAGAAAAACTGATAAACCCATTTAATTTTATCACATATACAGGGGAAGGAAATGATTAAAAAGAAAATTGTACGGTTATTAAAGATTTTTTTCAGTTCTACCTTTGGTAATACTACTGTTCCATGTTCACCTTTTAATATTCTTATATTATAATATTATAAGTTTATAAGAATATTATATTATAAGAATATAAATATTCTTATAATATTTAATATTCAAGTAAGTTTTACAGTATCAATGCTTACTTAAGTAGTATGGCAAAACAATTTACATTAAAAAAAAATCACTGTAAGAGCCTTAGGATAGTTACATGACTTTATTTTAAGAGGTGGAGAAGACGAGGAATTGACAGAACAAGCCAATTTTCTACGTCTAGTCTCAAAAGAATTTTAAACAACTGAAAAATCTTTATCAGGGAAACATATGACAAGTTTATACTATTAAAATCTCTACACTCACACCAATATATAAGTCCTCCTTCATACTGAAAAATTCTTCATTTTGATTTTTAAGACTATAAAAGCAGAGAGAAACTGACTCTTCATGATATAGACTCTGAAATTAATGGGATTATAAATAATCTGTCAGGTAGGCCTCAGAGTAAGTTAGATTATCTTCTACTTGATTTCTGAAATGTTATTATTTTTCTTATGAGCTGAATGACTTCCGCTTCGCAGAAGTACTTTATTTCTAACCACAAAGTAAATCAGTTTATGGAATCTTTTCTGAAGGTCTTTAAGAATAAGAAGCACATTTTCATATTTATTAGGTTTAACTGTAGCCTTACCAGATAATTAGGGGGACAGAATAAACATCTTTATAAAAATCTGTATAACAATTTTAACAGTGAATTTCTATAATCTACATGACTCAAACAACAGATATTTGCTTTAAAATAGAAAACTAAAATTTGAAGAATATTTTAAGTAGATGGCATTTATTTTAGACACATTTCACAATGTAGGCCTAATGCTAAAGTAGGTATTACCTGAAAATGTTTCCAAAATTATTAAAATAATCCCTACACAAACACTGTTCTTTGAAAAATTAGCTTCCCTCTTACAAATTATTCTGAATGACTGTGTAAGCACAGAAAGCTTGTATATCTATCGACTTGCTGGCTTACTTTAAAGCAGTCTAAGTAAAAGACCAGAAAAGTGTCCAAATATAAAACACTATCAATTTATGGTCCATTTTCTTTTTTTTATTATTTGAAACATAATAGTTGGATCTTGGTTGGCAGTTCACAAAGTATATCCAGGAAACAAATGTCATATATTAAATAGCAATAAACATCTTATATATGTGGAAATGTTTAAACGAAGACACACGTACAATCAGGACTCAAATAAATACTTAAACCTTGATTTTTAAAAAGTCCTATTTTAAGAGAAAAGGACTTTTAGCTCTAAGTATAATAGACCACATATTCCCAAAACTGATGAACCCGGTGCTTCTACAGAAACGCACGTCGTAACAAATGAACATACCAAAGTGCGCTGAGCCACTGCCGCTTTTACTCTGCGCAGAGGCGCTGCATGTCTGGGTCCCGGGCTGTGCTGCTCCTGTTCGACTTACACTCCGATACCATTTTCTACAGGAGACTCCATCACTGTCACTGTCACGTAGGGATGGTGTCCGAGGCCTAAAATGCCGCCATCTACATGATTTGATATTGACTAGTATCTGACTGAGGTCTTTAGAGAAAGATTTGTCCGAGGTATTTGTTTCTGAGGTATTGGCAATCTGATTGACTGGAGAATGTTGTGGTGAGGAAAGCATTTCCAAATCCAGATGGTGAAACATGCTGTCATAGTCCGAGTGAGCTCTGTCCAGTAAGACCCTGTTAAAAATAAGGCACAAACAGACATGTAAAACAGCTACTCCCCCCAAGTCCCCCAAAGCCACCTCATACTGAATATTTAAGAGCTATAAATTTGATTATTTTGTTATTTGGCTCTATGGGCTAAAATCTCAATTTCTGTTAAGGTTCTTTCACTTTATAATGATTCGATTAAAGAAGAAAGTAATCCGCCTTAAAGAATAAGGTATACTATCCATCTTACAACAGCTAGAGTCTTCTAACAGTTCTACATTTGGCTTTACTGCATACAAGTGAATTTGATTTTTCACTTCCATTATAAAGCACCAAAACATTCATGAAATATTGCTAACATATCTGTTCTTTATTGAAGCAAAAACTTCATTTTTTTTTTTTTGGAGGGGGTAGGTAGGAGAAAAGCAGTAAAGGTATGTGATCTTTGGATATTTTACACTATTAAATTTTTTATAGACAAAATATTTGAAGCTACCACTTGAGAGGATATATTTTCAGTTTATTTATATAAACTTTATAAATGATTCCATCTTAGGATGTTAACACTGACTCATGCTAGTATCGAATAAAATATAGCCAATGTAGAGAATTTTCACCACTATGATGTCAACATAATGATGGGGTTGAAAAAGCGCTTAATAAAATGTATTTTAGTGACTGGATAATTCTAAACTAACGGTGAAGTGATAATAACTGCAATCAAGATTCAAAAATGAGGGCTTCCCTGGTGGCGCAGTGGTTGACAGTCCGCCTGCTGATGCAGGGGATGCGGGATCGTGCCCCGGTCCGGGAAGATCCCACATGCCGCGGAGCGGCTGGGCCCGTGAGCCATGGCCGCTGAGCCTGTGCGTCTGGAGCCTGTGCTCCGCAACGGGAGAGGCCACAACGGTTAGAGGCCCGCGTACCGCAAAAACAAAAAACAAACAAACAAAAAAAGATTCAAAAATGAAAGAAATGTGTATAAGTCATTAACTGACCATAAATTATACCTTTAGCTTTCTTCCTCAAAGCACCTTGATGATTTACCTGTTTTGCCTTTTAATTTTTTTTCACTAATATTATACAAATGTCTTTCTTTTCCTTCGCTTTCATGTGTTCTGCAACTCCTCCCCCCTCCCACACACAACTTCTCATATAAAGGCATCCAGAGTATGAAGGGCTCTATCAGGTCTACACAAAGGCAGGCGTCCTGACAAGCTGATGTCAAGATCAGGTCCTGCATGGGCCTTGGAGCCTTTCCACTGATGAGTTAACTCAGTGTACCAGTTATATGACACTTCTTAGCTTACTTAATCCTTTTTCTCAATATCTCCCAGAACTCCTAAAACGATTTTTTGTAATCCTGATTTATACTTGCCTTCATCTATCTCGGAGGCTTTCGATCTTGGGAAGAAAAGCAGATCCACTAGGGAACCATTAGTTACGAATTAAAAGCTACGGTTGTATAAGAAACAGGTAACAAAGTGGTGAAGTACCTCAGTCAAAAAAATCAGTTAAGGATAGCAGACAGGAACAAAATGAGCGCCTTAGAAGGATCACCTCACTTGAAGCTTTAGGTCCCATCGCCCACCATCTAAAACATCCCTCTGCTAGGAACACAGAAGCGCCTTACCTTCCACCGCGCCCAACCCGTCTTCGCGCAAATCCGATACACCTCTGGGGCACGGTCAGGGTGGTCAAGCAGTAGCGGTATCGCACATCCCCTAATCCTCCGTCGCTAGGACTAGTCCAAGGCCAGTTGCCAGTTTGGTCTAAGTGAGGCTTAAAAAGAAAAATCTGAATTATTATTTTTTTTTGTCAGCTCCAGGTAAACAGTGTGTTACTTAAAAAGAGAACCCGAAACTTACAGCATAGTACTGACAGCCTGCCTTCCTACGGAAAGCAAAAGGACCATCGGGGTCATTCTCTTCCTCAGCTTCCGAAGAGCCAGACAGAACCTTTAAATAAAAGGAAGTGCGTCAGAACATGTGCCTTCCCACATTTCTCGTGTGTGTTCATGAGAAATCAGAAATGCTTACACTGACCTGGGAGAGAGGCTCTTCGTCCGAGCTGGGAAAGTCATACTGGTTCAGGTCTTTAGCGCTGAAGCCCGGCAGCGCGGCGGGGCTGGCCTGCTGAGGAGTGGCGGCAGCAGATGAAGGTAAGACTTTGGGCTTCTTTTCATATTTACGCTTAGGTCGGATAAGCTCGGCCTTATCTTGCTGCAATACAGTCATGAATTACACACTAGAAACCATGTTCAACAAACTGAAAGTCTGGGGGAAGTTTTAAAAATAAGTTTACTGCGAAAATGAAGGCATTCCCACTCAAGAGATACAAGACCCTTTTTTGTCATCTTCTATTGTAAAGTCTTAGAGGTTGGTCTCTGTGAAAACAGGAATATGTTTCTACAGCCTAAACATAATCATAATCAAGTAAAAGAAGAGAACAGAAGTTCTCCAGCTGCTGAAATCCTTGAACAACAATTAGTATTTACTGCTGGCTCCTGTATCTGTTTCTTAATTTTCTAAGAAAATTCTAGGGGAGAATTTTAAAAAAGGGATGTCTAGTCTTTATTCTAAAGAATTAACAAATCAATATTGGGAAAGTAATAATGAAACATATACACAAAGCAAACTTCAGATAACTGTTAACATAGTGAAAAATAAATCCATAATGCTGAGATATTAAAATAATAAAGAGTAGTAAGGACTTGCTAGCTAAACAATGAAAGAGAACTGCGAGCAGTTTTAGATGATAAAGATATGAAATCATTATATAGGGAAACAACACGAGAATAAAACACAGAGGCAAGACTGACAGAGCAATGAACACAGTGCATGTTAGAAATACGTATGGCAGGTGAGGGCAGAGGCTAGGAGAGGTATGAATTTGAGGTACAGGCAACAGGCAAGAAAGATCAGAGGCAGAAATGATATTTGTTATGAAGAAAAAGATCATGGCAGGTATCACAGTTGACATAAATATTTATACCAAGTTTTATGCAGTTTATGGCATTACGGTTTTTAAAGAAAAGTTAATTATTAAACTATAAGGTATCTCTCTTTACAAGTTCTACTGCTATATCTACAGGCTAGTCTTAAACCAAAAGCTGGCTTTCACGGTAGGGTTTATATACATATTTTTTCTTTTTCACTCTGAATCTAGTGATAAAATACCACTCAACATTATCAGCTACTACCGCCCACAGAAATTTTTATCACCTTATTAGCTTTAAATTCCTTCACGTCCATGGCTTCCTGGTGTTTGAACTGGCCGCTGTTGGTGAGGGGTACAACAGGTATGGAGTAAGCAGGTTTCATGGGCTGTCTCTGCGCCATGACCTCAGACACGATCTCGCCACTGTAGTCACCCAGACTATACCTGAAATGGCAAAGAAAGGAAGTTGAAAAAGTTAGTTCAGGAAGTACTCAACCTCGTGACGACTAATAACTAACTGAGCTATAACTATAAATCCTGATTAGACCTAAGGTTAACATTACAGGTAAACTATTTGCTGAATGCTTATTAAACCTAAAGATTACAGAATTCCTATTGTTTCTTTCTTTTGCTTTTTGGCTTATAGCTTTATCTTGGCACCATTAATAGATAACTGTGGGAAAGAAAACAAAGGTTTAAATTTTAACATAGCAATTTTGGTGAAAGATTTGGTGGAGACGTTGAAATTCATGCCTAAAATGGTGTGGAGGAACTTTCTGCTAATTTGAGTTGCCTGTGCTATAAAACTAACTTTTCTGAAATGAATCACAATAAACTGATTAGTGGTTTTCTTTGGGAATAGGGACTACGAAATAGGGGAGTGAGGCTTGAAGTTTTCACTGTGCTCCCTGCTAAAGGATTACCTGAGTGTTAAGATTATGGGCCTTGCCCTCTCCCCTTTTTATACTTCCCTGTTAATAAAGCTCAGTTAAGTGTTAAGAAAAAATTCACTACCATCTAGTAAATAAAATAAAAACTTTAGAAGTGACAAATGTTCTCTCCCTCACAGCCCTGCACACAACTCAAGTAAGGGCAAAAGAATATGATTCCAAAATGTAAATACCTGGCATAACTTAATAACTTAATTTTATTGAACCCAGTCACTTTAAAAGTGAAAATGAAGAGAGGAACGTATGTAAAAATATACAAAGCATACCACAGCACACATTTCAGTAGTCTCTATTATTAAAAGAATATATTTCTGGAGTTACAGATAATTGCTTAGGACATAAATTAACTCTACACAAAATTCTAATGGTACCATGCTGCTAATGCTATTAAAATATACTTTACCTCTTTTCCATAATTTCCAGTGTTAAGTGCAATAGCTCCCTTTTACTCTTTTCTCTTCTTTTTATCATCTCTAGAATAGTAACAGCCCGACTCAGATCTCGACGCAGCTTAAGCATTTTTTCATAAGAGGCTTCATCATTTTTGCGATTCTGTAAATATGAATTTGCTTTGTTTAATGTCAATAAGCGTTTCTGACTACTGGCATTCTGCATATAGCTAGTGATATATAAGAATATATATATTTGAAGGGTGAGATTAGAATTTAAAGACACTGAAAGGGAACACGGATTACCAGGAAATCAATTTTGAATATGGTTTTTAATGGATTAACATTAAAATATATTAATAACTCTACTGAATTTTAAGGCTGACATTTTAAATTAATATTTTTCATTACAATATATAGAAAGTCTGTCTAAACACAAATTAAAACACAGCCTTCAGATACTGAGACACTCATAATTATAAATAAATTTTCTTACATCAAAAAAAATTACAAAAGAATTTCCCCAGGTTCTCTTACTTTTCGAGTCTGCATTTTTTCAGTACGTCTTCTAAAAGCCACATAAGGATCATTTGTGCTGGAACCATCTCGCTTCTCTTGTTTTACTGATGGGATAAGAGATGGCCCTCGACAGTTTTTTCTCTTTTTAATCCAGTATTCATAAACTTCTCTAATTAATTCATCGTCTTCTTTTAGCAGTAGTTTGGCTTCCTGCAGACTGACTGGCTAAATGTAAAATCATTATGTCATTTTCACATAATACAAATAAAAGGCTCAAAAGTACCTCTAAATTTAAATGACAATAATCAAAATAACAGCAGTAACAACAGACATGCTGAGCACCTTGTACATGTCAGACCATGAGCTAGATGCTTTATATAAATTATTTAATTTTCGCAACAATCCTGCCATGTTTATCCATCTATTTTACAGATGGGGAAAGAGAGGCACAGAGAAATTTAAACATACTGAATATTACACAGGCCAGTAATGGGCAGAGATAAGACATGAACTCATGCTTGAACTCATGAGCCTGCTTGCTTACCCTCTCCCCAGCATTACACTGTTTCCATATGGAAGAGAGATTTATATAGACATATACACACACTTAATATATATACAATGAAGCTGTACCTGCTGACCACTGCCTTTTTCTAGACGGTCAATCATCTCCTCAAATTGCAGTGGGCAGATGTCCATTTTCTTCTTCAGTTTATTCACAAATACTTCATCTTCAGAATCCAAATCATAATCGGGCTGTTCAGCATCCAAACTAAAAGCTGAAAGAAGAAACCATAAGCAATCGTTTATTGTGTGAACACACGGACAAAACCTCTCACAAATGTCTGGAAAATCTCTAAAGAAATAGGAAAGATTTTTGAAAGATTTTGTTTTCAGACTCACAAACAACCTAAGCTTCCCACACTTAAAGTTTAAGAAAGAAGGGACTTCGCTGGTGGCACAGTGGTTAAGAATCCGCCTGCCAATGCAGGGGACACGGGTTTGAGCCCTGGTCCCGGAAGATCCCACGTGCTGCGGAGCAGCTAAGCCTGTGCGCCACAACTACTGAGCCTGCACTCTAGAGCCCGTGAGCCACAACTACTGAGCCCACATGCCACAACTACTGAAGCCCACGTGCGTGGAGCACGTGCTCCACAGCAAGAGAAGCCACCGCAATGAGAAGCCAGTGCGCTGCAATGGAGAGTAGCCCCTGCTCGCCGCAACTAGAGAAAGCCTGTGCGCAGCAACAAAGACCCAACGCAGCCAAATATAAATAAATAACTAAACAAACAAACAATTAAAAAAAAAAAAATCTTGCTCTAGATCACTCCCCTTCTTACTTTACAATCTTATTTGTTAAGCATTCGAATGTGCTTGATCTCCCAGAGAGGAAGCACTGTGTCTTATCCATCTCCGTATATCAGTGCAGAGGCAGTAAACATGTTCATCTTGTACACCAACTCTGCACGCAGTACTCTACTGAAAAGCATTTGGATTTTGACTCTATTCAAGTGGGAAAAAACCCTGAAAACATCTGCAGTCAGCGTGGTGACATCTGTAACAGGAACAAGGTGGGGGACTCTGCCTGCCCCACATGTGCCATCCCTGCTTCAAGACTGACCATAGTATCTGGCCCATAGGAACCCAACGAATATTTGTGGAACTATAACGCTATGCTTCATTTTCATTTTGACCTGTATCACACTTCTGTAACATTCCTAATTAAAATAAATGAATATTCAGATCCTTCATAAAAATCTCTACAAGCTACCCTCTCTGCACCCATGTTTCCTGCACCATCGGCCCTTCAATGATTTTCCACCATCTAATTCTGTTCGCTGTTGCTATGTAAACAGAGATTTTGGAGATTCCCAAGTGGTTTAAAACTGTTGGATTAATGGGCTCCCCTGGTGGCACAGTGGTTGAGAGTCCACCTGCCGATGCAGGGGACGTGGGTTCGTGCCCCGGTCCGGGAATATCCCACATGCCGCGGAGCAGCTGGGCCCGTGAGCCATGGCAGCTGAGCCTGCGCGTCCAGACCTGTGCTCCGCAATGGGAGAGGCCACAACAGTGAGAGGCCCACGTACCGCAAAAAAACAAACAAACAAAAAAAACTGTTGGATTAAACACATTTGTTGTTTTGTCCCTAACCAAAAAAATCCACATCTGTGGAGTAACCACTAGCCACGTGTGACCAATTAGATTTAAATTAACTTAATGCAAAATTCAGTAGCCACATTTCAAGTGCTAAGTATTACATGTGGCTAGTGGTTACTGCTGTTACCAGATGCTACAGATTATAAAAACATTTCCATCATCACTGAAAGTTCTATTCAAGAGTGGTGATCCAGATAATCCAGAAAGCCAAACTGATAGGGACCAACTATCAGTGTTCTGCCTCCTTAAGGGTGTACTTTATACATGTTTAGGGTCTCATTCATACATTGCTTTGGCACCCTCCACTATAAAATTTATTTTTCTTTAGAGCAAATCACATTTACAAAGCTTAATTATTCATAAAAACTAAACAAGCCTGCCTAGTATCACCTTACTTATGCATTATCAAAATACACTTGACATACTTCTGGCATACCTTATATCATCAATGACAAGTCACATCCAACAAATTAAGGAACAGAATGGAAATGGGAAAGGAAGATTCCCACCCTAGGGAGCTCTATGGCTTCGCCACTGAAGTTACCATGTGCCTGAGAGGCTGCTCTTGCCTCTGCCAGAAGCTTTTCTTTAGTTAATGTAAACACATCTAACACCTTCAAATATGAGGAGAACCAAATCTTGTTCAGATATAAAATATTAAAACCCTAGAGAAAAGCTAACATGTAAAAACTCACTTTAGGATTTCATTTGACCAAAAAACCACAGCCAATGATTGAAGTGTAATTTGGCTTCAGCCAAATGTCCAACTTACAGCTCAGCTGCAGCTGATAAAGATGTAACATATGGGGCTTCCCTGGTGGCGCAGTGGTTGCGAGTCTGCCTGCCGATGCAGGGGACACGGGTTCGTGCCCCGGTCCGGGAAGATCCCACATGCTGGGGAGCGGCTGGGCCCGTGAGCCATGGCCGCTGAGCCTGCGCGTCCGGAGCCTGTGCTCCGCAACGGGAGAGGCCACAACAGTGAGAGGCCCGTGTACCGCAAAAAAACAAACAAACAAACAACAACAAAAAGATGTAACATATGTATCATGGTTCTAGAAACAGGAATATCTTCAAATTTCCTGGGCCATGTTACTGAGTGCAGAAAACAAGGTCTAAAGAGAAACAGGCAAATGAGTTGCCTCTTCTAATTGAGTTCTACCAATTACAGTGAGCCCTAGTTAGCCAATAATTGTTAAACAATGGGAGACATACAGCAGAAGCTGACTCTGTTTAAAACATTCTGCTAGAGATAAACCCAGATGTGTATACGGCTAAACAAAATATAGTATTCTACAGAGATGGAGGAGAAAATTCTATAGAAAATAAACCTAATAAAAAGAACACAACAGTACACGTAAATTGATTAGATTATTTTAAAGGCGATACAAAGTGGTACAAACCACTGTGCTTAGAGTCCAGTAGTAAAGGTGAAATGCATATAAATGTCTATGTAACAAATGCCATATTACGGCTCAGACTAAGTGTGCACAGGTAGGTATGTCCATAACTCCAAGCAGCATTTTTAAATTACAGGAAGCAAATAGTGAAAGGGTGTTTGGGTCCACAAAATGTAGACTGGGAACAGAATATAACTCCTGATGGAAAAGAAGGCACACTATTCAAGGCTGAGGAGAAACCTCCCACAGCAGGGAGGGCACACAGGTTTCCACTCAAGCACGAGCTCCCTGTGACTGGTAACAGCTACTTGCAAAGACCCTGGAGTAAATTCTGGGCAGCAGAAAAGACCATCGTAATAGTGCTATTTACTGTGCGGTGGTAGTTATTTGACATCCTTGCTTGGACCTAAGAAGACAAAAGTGATCACTGGCTAGCTAGATCATGAAATTCTTCAACTTCTTTATATTTATAAACTACTGAGTCCCTTCTAGAATGTACTTGGGGAGAGTAAACAGAGAATCCCAGATCTGAAAGATTTGAAATCCTACATATGAAGTCCTTTGTAGATAAAATCCTGCTATATCTGCGTGGTTGGTTGATGCTATAGATTTTATCTGTGAGAAAGTAAAACCAGAAGCATGATGGGGAAAGGGAAGGAGAAAATGTAATCTTTCAGATTCAGGGCATAAAGAAAGGATACACCTGTTCTGTACAAAAGGAGGCTCTATTACTGAGCCTGCGCGTCTGGAGCCTGTGCTCCACAACAAGAGAGGCCACGATAGTGAGAGGCCCACGCACCGCGATGAGGAGTGGCCCCCACTTGCCACAACTAGAGAAAGCCCTCGCACAGAAACGAAGACCCAACACAGCCAAAGTAAAATAAAATAAATAAATAAATAAGGCAAAATTCCTTTAAAAAAAAAAAAAGAAAAAAAGGAGGCTCTATAAGGATCCATTTTATAAAAATCTTTTTATTTATAAATAAATTCAAACCCATAAAAGCCTCCAAATAAAAACAGCACAAGGGACACCTGCATATCCTTTACCCAGACTCACCTGCTGTTAAAATTGTACTCCATTTGCTTTGTCACTTGCATGTGTGTGTCCTCTCCCCCTCCATGTGTATACACACACACATACCGCACACATATACACACCCCCCACACACAATTTTTTTGAGCCACCAGAGGGTAAATTACCTTCATAATGGCTCTTTCCTGCTAAATACTTCAGAGTGTGTTCCCACATAATCACAGTACAGTCATCAACTTTATATTCCACTTTTGCCAGCTGATCCAATAATTCATAACATTTCCCACTACAGTACATGACCACTCTGGGATCAGGTATTTTTCCTGATGTCTCTTTAGCCTCCTTTACTTTGGAACATTTCCACAGCCTTTCGCTGTCTTTTAGGACACTGATGATGTCTGTTTCAGTAGTATTACCATTCCCACTACTAGCAGGTTGCTCACTCTGTGTCTGTGGGATTTTCCCCACTGATATTAGGTTATACTCTCTTAGCTGCCACACCACCCGACTTTATTCTTAGTCCTTCCCAGGGTCTCACACCTAGAGGCACATGATGTTCATCTGTTTCTCATAAGTGGTGATAACTGTGACCACCAGTCAAGATATTGTCCCATTACCCCACCGTATAACTGCCGCCCCCACCTGCCGCCGTAACTAATGAGCAGTTTGTGGGGAGAGTTTAAGGCCATGGAAATGTCCTGACCCTCATGAGAATTTCCCGTTACAGTGAGCACACACTGGGGATTCTTGTGTGGCTCAATCTCGGTTGCACTTAGTGTGAAGATGATGCACAGCACCGTTCGGCTCTTGACATTCTGTACTGTAAAACTACGAGACTACACTTCTGGTAATAGTAATAAGCTCCCATTTAGCACGGCTTATTACCAGTATGGTGATAATGAATTCCTACTTTTTCCATGTTTATAAGTCGTTCATTGTACCCAATTATTTCACTGCTTAAAATGTCCCCAAATTAGCCAGTGGAATATGCCTCTGCCATTTTTGTGAGTTCTTAATTTCTGGCATAACAAGATGTTCCAGGTTTCTCGTGTACTTAACCTGCCCCAGCCCTGGGATCAGCCATTTCTCTGCATATTCTTGGCCCTATTTAGCGGGGAACAGATCAGGGAATAGGTGCTAGGTGTGCTTATTGCCACTGAATATTTTTTGCTTCTTGGCTCTACCAGTGGACAGAACTGGAAATGCACAGATCTGTATCTATACACACACATATATACATATTCAAAATATACACCAAGACTGCCTGATAAAAAAAGATTTCCTTTGAGGATTAACAGGAGAGAACCTTGAGACCCGAGTGCAAAGGGGAAGGGGGAGAGAGAATTGTTCCTGCCTATTCTGGTCAGAACTGTTTTTGTCCTCTCTGCCAGTATGAATAGGAAAGGAGAAGTCCTAGCTGTACAATCTAGAAGGCTTCCAGATCACCAGTCGAAAGAGAAACAATATTAAGACCCTTTGGAGCAGAACATGTTGAATAGCACTCTGAAATAGTTTAGAAAAGTAACCACAGTTTGGAACTATAAGAAGGGGATGATGGTTTTAATACAGGTTTCTTCCTTTACAGCTCTGACAGGAGAAAATTATGCTCTCTTTCCCAAGCCTGTTATAAGACAAGAAAAACGTTGAGATTTTCCAAATAAATGTTCAATGAAATGTTAACAGATAACATGTAATGAATATATTTTGAAAATGCTGGGTTAAAAGAAACTTTCTTTTTTAACTGCGAGATTCCCAGAGCCTACAAGTAATACGCATTGTAACTCTGGGGGTGGAAGGAGAATATAACAGGCAATAATTCTCAAACGTGTTTATCATTACTTTTTTCGGCAATACTAATTACCATCTTTAAAACTCCAAGGAGCAGTTTGTGTAAATTAGTTTAAGAGTTTTACAAAATAGAAATTATGAGAATTGAAATGAACCGGTCTACATACATAATTCAAGGCAATGTACTCTTCATAAGCAACTTCTTAGACCACCTGGCATTCAAGATTCAATTTTAACTTTGCAGAAATTTACAGTATAACTAGACTTTTCTTGTGTATTGTAGTACACTAAATGCCAATACCAATTTTTAAAGAATTAACATCAATTTTACACAATTTCTTCCAGAAAATAAGAGGGAACACTTCCCAACTTGTTTTATGAGGCCAGTATTACCCTGATACCAAAACCTGACAAGGCAGAGCACACACACAAAAGACACAAAAGACTACCAGCCAATATCTTTCATGAATTTAGATGCAAAACTCCTCAATAAAATCCCACCCAACAATGTATGAAAAAAATAATACACCACAGCCAAGTGGGATTTATTCCAGGTATGCAAGGCTGGTTCAATATTTGAAAACCAACCAATGCAACCTATCATATCAAAGGCTAAAGAGGGGAAAAAAAAATCACATGGCCTTATCAATTGATGCAGAAAAAGCATTTGACAAATTCAACAGTCATGATACAAACTCCCAGTACCCTAGGAATACAGGGGAACTTCCTTAATCTCATAGAAGCAACTACAAAAAGAAACCACCCTACAGGTGACCTAATACTTAATGGTGAAAGACTAAATTCTTTCCCTCTAAGATCAGGAACAAGGCAAGGATGTCTGCTCTCACCATTCATATTTTAAAATCATATTCAAGTTCTAACCACTATACAAGGCAAGAAAGAGCAATTAAAGACATACAGGTTAGAAAAGAAAAACAAAACCATTTCTATTTGCAGACTACGACATGATTCTCCATTCAGAAAATCCCAAAGAATCTGCAAACATCTCCTAGAACTAACATGTAATTTCAGTTAAGGCCACAGGACATAAGCTCAACATACAATTAAGCTGCATTTCTGTATACGATGAAAAAGTGGAAACCAAAATCAAAAGTGCAATACCATTTTCAATTGTTCCAAAGAAAACAGGTATAAATCTAAAAAAAAGGACTAAAAAACCATGGGTCTCTATGATGAAAATTATAAGTGTCAACTTTATAAAAGAAATCAAAGAAGACCTAAATACTTGGAGGGTCACACGGTGGTCGTGGGCTGGAAGATTCAACACGGGAAAGATGTCAGCTCTCCCTACAATGATCTATAGGGTTAAATGCAATTTCTATCAAAACCTCAGCAGGTTTCTTTGCAGATACAAACTTACTGTAATATTTACAGGGAAAAGCCCTAGAATACCCAAAACAATCTTGAAGGAGAAAAATAAAGGAGGAAGTACTCTCCCTGATGTTAAGGATTATCATAGAGCTGTAGTAATCAGGACAGTGGTACGGTCTCGGGATAAACACAGAAATCAGTGGAACAGAATACATAAGCCAGAAATAGAGACACTTCAACATGCCTAGTTAATTTCTGGCCAAGAAGCAAAAGCAATCAATGGAGGAGGGATCACTTTTTCAATAAATGGTGCTGGAACAATTAGATACCCAGAATGGAGGCAGGGGGAACACCGTGACCTAAACCGCACACTCAAAATTGATCACACACTTAAACGTAAAAGGTAGGGACTTCCCTGGTGGCGCAGTGGTTAAGAATCCGCCTGCCAATGCAGGGGACACGGGTTCGAGCCCTGGTCCGGGAAGATCCCACATGCCGAAGAGCAACTAAGCCCGTGAGCCACAACTACTGAGCCTGCACTCTAGAGCCCACAAGCCACAACTACTGAGCTCACGTGCCACAGCTACTGAAGCCCACGTGCCTAGAGCCTGTGTTCCGCAACAAGAGAAGCCACCGCAGTGAGAAGCCTGCGCACTGCAATGAAGAGTAGCCCCTGCTCACTGCAACTAGACAAAGAAGAGTAGCCCCCACTTGCTGCAACTAAACGAAGACCCAACGCAGCCAAAAGTAAATAAATTAAAATAAATAAATTAAAAAAAAATGTAAAACTGTGAAACTTCTAGAACAGGTCATAGGAGAAAATCTTTGGACCCCAGGCAGAACAAAGAGTATTCTTAGAGTTGATACCAAAATCATGAACTGTAAGAGGAAAATTGGTAAATGGATCTCATCAAAATTAAAAACTTCTGCTCTGTGAAAAACTGTTAAGAGAATGAAAAGACAAATTATATACTGGGAGAAAATATTTCCAGATCACATATGACAAAGGCGTGTGTCTAGAATATATAAACAAAACAAAATCCTCAAAACTCAACATTTAAAATAAACAATCTAATTAGAAAATGGGCAAAAGACCTGTGCAATGATTTCACCAAATAGGATATATAGATGGCAAACACATGAGAAGATGTTTAACATGTTAGCCATTTAGAGAAACACAAATTTAAAGTACAACGAGAGGGCTTCCCTGGTGGCGCAGTGGTTGAGAGTCCACCTGCCGACTCAGGGCACATGGGTTCGTGCCCCGGTCTGGGAAGATCCCACATGCCGCGGAGCGGCTGGGCCCATGAGCCATGGCCGCTGAGCCTGCGCGTCCGGAGCCTGTGCTCCGCAACGGGAGAGGCCACAACAGTGAGAGGCCCGCGTACCACAAAATAAATAAATAAATAAATAAAAATAAAGTACAATGAGGTATCACTGCACACCTATTAGAATGGCTAAAATTAAAAAGTGATAACCTCAAATGCCGGCAAGGATACAGGAGAAACTGGATCACACATACACTGCTGATGATAATGTAGAACAGTACCGCTACTCTGGGATACAGTGTAGGTGTTCTTGTCAAACTAAAAACGGATGACCCAGCAACTACTCTTAAGGTATTTAAGCCAGAGAAATAAAAATTTATGTTCACTCAAAAACCTGTACATGAACACTCATAGCAGCTTTATTTGAAATATCAATAGTTAAAATCTGGAAACTACCCAAATGTCTTTCAGTGGGTGAGCAGTGAAACATGCAGCGCACATGGATCACGGAAGACTGCTCAGCAAGAGGAAAGAAGGACTACTGATACATGCAACAGCTTGCATGAACGTCAAGGAGGCTATGCTAAGAGGAAAAAGTCAATCTCAAAAGGATATATACTGCATGATTCCATCTATGTTACCTTCATCAACAAACATAATTACAGAGATGGAGAACAGATTAGTGGTTGCCAGGGGCTAGGGGTGCATTTAAAGGAGCAACAAGATGGAGTCTTGTGGTGATGGTAAAATTATCTTAATTGTGGTGGTGATTATACAAGGCTTCATGTGTTCTGTGAATCTATAATCATCCAAGACAAAATGTTAAAAGAAATCCAAAGGCAGCTAACACTACTTTAGCTGTCTTTATTAACATTCCAACGTAATACATCTTTCCAAATTTGTACTGATGGAAAAAAATTTTTCCCAAATAATTTACAATTCTGCTATTTTATTACTATTATTTGATTACAATGTCAGCAAAGTCAATTCCTTTTTAAATATAGTCCCTTTTGACTCTTCTGACCACAATTTAATCCATGAGCTACAAATAAAATGTGGTCTGTGAATTTTGGTCATCAATAAGCAACTATTTGTAAAATATGCATTCAAATTTTTTTTTCTGATAGTAATGATAATGTAAACTGATGAATGTAATTTTATCTTGCTCAGTGCTGCTTTAACCTAAAAGCCTGTATTCATGAGATAATACAGCCTGTGGCTGTGGAATGCAGTGTGGCTCTAGTTCACATGTAGAGGAAGGATCAGCTCTGGTACTTTCACACTGACATGATTTTCCAGAGAACTAATTTTTAGGTCCTAATATTGGTCAAAATTGTTTAGAATGTCTGTGTCTGACATGTTATTAAACACGTGAGTGGGCAAGAAAATACATGCTGCTTGTTTGGGTCACTTCAAAGTAGCCTTTAATAAATTGGAAAAATTTCTTTTTTTTCTAAAGGAAGTCAGTAAGATTAGGTACAAGTCAGAGGTAAAAATGAAAAAACATTACAAGTTAAAAATATCAAATGCCAATACAGAACTGATAAGAGTCAATACAGGCATTATGTCTACTTTTAGTTTTCATATTCAAGAAATAGTTTAAAAAAAAATGCTTAGAATCCAGGACAGGAACTAGATCATATGGAGAGAGGTTAAATGAGTCAGAAAAGTAGTTAAAAAGTTGGAAACTTGTTAAAGCTAATTTCTCTATGTCCGTAGAAAGAACAATAAAAACAAAACAGATTTATATTGCCCTGAGAAAAAGTTGAGACAGGCCCCTGGAAAAACCTCTTGATCATAAAGGTCAGCAAGACCATAATGAAAGCTGTAGCAATTTTACCTTAGTAACCTTTCAATTATATGTTTAAGTTGTCCACTACTTGGGGACTGAGTGAATGAAATATATTCGCCTCAGTCTATAAGCTCTCAGCTGTTCATCATCAAATGTGATTAGCTATCAAAGGATCATTTCCAATGAAGAGCCTATCAGTACCAAGTGAGACAAGTTACCAATTAAAAACGCTATATTTTTAAAAATTAGGGGAATTCTCTGGCAGTCAAGTGGTAAGGACTCAGCACTTTCACTGCCAAGGGTCTGGGTTCAATCGCTGGTTAGGAAACTAAGATCCCACAAGCCGCGCAGCTCGGTCAAAAAAGAAAAAAATTAGTAGAAACACAGACAGGGTTGGCAAACTACAGCCCGTAGGCCAATACTGGGTTGCCATCTGTTTTAGTCAATACAGTTTTATTGGAACACAGAGTAAAATAGCTGTGACAGAGACTGAATGACCCGCAAAGCCTGAAATACTTACAGAAAAGGTTTGCTGACCTCTGACTTCTATTAAGAAATTATTTAAGGCAATTAACATTACTATTTCTGAAGAGTAAGAAAATGATCTCTACACATCTAAGGTATATTCTTTATCCTACTCATCTACAGTAGCATAAGGTCCCATATTGAGATGAAGCTAAAAATCTGGGATGAAAACGCTATCTTTTCTGTCAGGCAGAGAGCTCAAGCACAATTGTAAAAGGTGAAAATGGGCTCTAATAACTCTCAAGCTGATTCTGGTCAGTGAAGTGGGTACTGAAAATGGCCCCGAACTGATAAAAACCTGTCGAGAGTTACAGAAGAAGAGAATGCACATACAGTCACCAGAAGAGGAATTACTTACGCTGTATGTGAATGAGCTGCTTTGGCATCCTGAACTCCCCGGGGTAAATGGACTCATAGTAAGCGATGTTGCTTTCTGCCTCCGGGACTGGAATGACCATGTTGTCCCTCTTCTCGCCATACACCTGCTGTGCCGAGATGGCCCGCTGAAGATGGTGCTCCTGAAAAGAGGGGAAAAGAGGTAAGTTACGTATCAAAAAACCAGCAAAAGAACATGCAGCCTCATGAAGAGGTTTTCATTTGCTTTTAAAATAGAGGAATTTTAGTAGCCTTGCAAGGATGCTAACAATACAGTTGTGGCAAAAACATTTTGAAAAGAAACAAGATTTTGTTAGATACACTGTACATTTCCTCAATTTAAGAAAAGGTACTACACCGAAATTGAGAGTTAAATTATACAAAAGATTCCAAAAACTGACTAAAACTGTTATGAAAGTTTGCATTTTACAGGGAGTTCCCTGGTGGCGCAGTGGTTAAGAATCCACCCGCCAATGCCGGGGACACGGGTTCGAGCCCTGGTCTGGCAAGATCCCACATGCCTCGGAGCAACTAAACTCGTGCAGCACGACTACTGAGCCTGCGCTCTAGAGCCCGCGAGCCACAACTACTGAGCCCACGTGCCACAACTACTGAAGCCTGCGTGCCTAGAGCCCATGCTCTGCAACGAGGAGCCACCACAGTGAGAAGGCCGCGCACCGCAACCAAGAGTAGCCCCCGCTTGCGGCAACTAGAGAAAGCCCGTGCACAGCAACGAAGACTCACCGCAGCCAAAAATAAACAAACACATAAATTTATTTTAAAAAAAGAAGTTTGCATTCTACAGATGAGACAGTTTGAAAAAGAGGGTTAAGACATTCGAACGTATTGTATGACGAAAACAGGCTTTGTATAAAAAATATTTTATCGATTCTAATTGCTTATTCATAGTGTTTCATAAATGTCATACAAATCAACTAATATGATCATTCCAAAGAAGGGTACAGATTATGGTCTCCATTTTTCATTCACGAAGCTGACACAGATTCAAACCTGGTCTGTGTCTCGAGTAATAACCTTTCTTCTGAATTTCCAGAGCCCTTTTTGAACGATAGTAAAGTATAGGGATTGAAGGCAAAGGCTCCAGAGTTTGTGACTCCTGGCAAGACATTTCATTCTTCTAAATCTGTTTCCTCCAGGAAAAGAAAAATAGAATCTTCCACGGATGGTTGGAGATTTAAGTAAGATAAATGTGCATTAAATGTTTAGTACAGGGCTTCCCTGGTGGCGCAGTGCTTGAGAGTCCGCCTGCCGATGCAGGAGACGCGGGTTCGTGCCCCGTTTCGGGAGGATCCCACATGCCGCGGAGCGGCTGGGCCCGTGAGCCATGGCCGCTGAGCCTGCGCGTCCGGAGCCTGTGCTCCGCAAATGGGAGAGGCCACAACAGTGAGAGGCCCGCATAACGCAAGGAAAAAAAAAAAAAAAAAAAAAAATGTTTAGTACAATGCTTGGCATGTTACAGGTGCTCAAAATAAGCTTTGGCTGAGGTGCCACACAGAAAGATTTTTACCAGCTGCCACAGAAATATCTGTTCTCACCCACCCACCCCATCATCATTGAATTTTGGTAAACAATTCATTAAATTTAAGCTAGTTTTTAAAATACTGTATATAAAATACAAGTTGAAGGATAAAAAACATTCCAACAGTATGAAAACAAAAAATTCCAGTCTTCGTAAGTAGCCTCTGTTAATTTTACATATATGCATATATCAATTCACACCTAGGATTCTGCTGAGCAACATACAGAGCTTTATCCCTAGGGCTTTGGTCCCTTGACATACCTCGGAGATTTTTCCATACTGATACTTTCACTACCATTTTTGCAACAGCTGCATTGTATTCCACTATGTGGATGTACCGTAACTTATTTAACCAGACACGAATTGATAGGGAAAAAACCCTGGCAGCAACTTACATGCCTATCCTCCTCCCTGAACGCTGCAAAAACCAATCCTGTACTACTATATATATGAGACACCTTTGTGAGCCCGTGAAAGCATCTGTAGGACAAGAGACGGAAGCGCTCAAAGGGTATATGAAGTTACAGCACATATTCCTACCACTCCTTGCAGTAACTCCTTAACATCTCTTTTCAATTTTAAAATGACCCATTTTGTTATTTTAGGTTAATTTCTTCACAATGAGCTTTTCCTCCCTTACATGTTGCTGTTTGCTCATTTTCAAAAGTGCTTTTCTTTTTCTCATTGATGTTTACATATGTGGATTATTTTCCTTTTCAATATTAAGGAAATTAGCCCCCCATGTAATAAAACTGACAACTGTTTTCCTGAAGTTTGACTTCTGATTTTGTTTAGAGGATTTTTTCCATGCAGGAAAGTTCTATTAGTCAAATTTATTAACCTTTTCCTTTATGATTCTGTCATCCTTAGTAACAGGTATAAATCGTATAGTCACAAACTAGGGTGTGTAAACAAAACCTTTCCTTTTTATAACTCAACTTATCTTTCATTCAGGCTGCCTTGTGGCTCCTGGGAGCTGGTAGAAACTAAGCGTGTGGGGGGGCAGGGGTGACTCCGAACAGCCTGTGGGCATGTGTACTGGCCCTTGTGCCCTCTGACACAGGGTGCTTCTGAGCCCCAGACGGGAAATCAATCACAGGTGTAGTCTTCTCTTCTCAGATACCCTCAAAGAGCAAGAGAAATTTTCTGTGACCTATGCCCCCTACTTACATCAAACTCAAGGAGGGAGCGGGGAGCACACTATTCTTCATTTGCATTTTGTCCTTAATCCATTAGCATTTCTCTGTGTACGTGAACATGTGAGAGACGGTTTATTTTTTTGTATACGGAGAGACAGCAAGCCACCTCAAAGGGTATATGAACGTCATGCATAAAATCACCTATTCCCCTTAATGACTAAAAATGTCCCTTTCTCAGAATTCTACTTGCACTTGGGAGTATTTCCAAGTTCTTTTGCCCTCCTCTACTCAACTGCCTCCTATACTAGTATTTAACGTGTTTTTAAAAGTGCAGCCTCAGACTACATTTTATTATCTAGTGCTGACTATCTAAATTCACTCCTCACAATTCTTTTTCAGAAATTTCCTGGCTATTTCATTCATTTCTCTAGATGAACCACAATGAAAATTACTTTCTAGGTGTGAAATGGGACCACTAAGGGCTTTAGATTTTTTATAGGTACTGTAGTATGGTGGTTAAGAACATGATGTGTAATCAGGAGTGCTCTGGATTTGAATGTTGGCTCCACGGTTTACTAGCTCCATGACTTTGGGACTTGGGACAAGATATTCATACCAGCAAGTTTTATTACCTATAAATGTACACTGTGTACCTACCATATGGGATTGTGGTTAAGATAAAATGGCTGAGTCACACTACCTACCTAAAACATGGCAGCAAATGTGTACCTTTCATTACTAGAGAAGCTGAAGATTTACCATATGCTTGTTACCATTCCTATTCTTCCTAGTGTTAACAGCATTCTGTAGAAAGACTTCCTTATCTTTATATCCATTTTCCTAGAATCGTGAAATCAAACTTTTTATCAATATTATAGTAAATACTGCTTTAAAAAAATCTTCCATGTGTTTTTTTGTTTTATAAAATATTTGACAAAATTTCCTCATAAGGAACATAAGGAACCAAGATGTGTACAATATACAACAAATATGTTCTTCTAAGCCTTAAAAATCACTCCTCAACAACTGGTTTGTAACTATAACCTTAAACTTTCCTATTTACTGTAGCCCTGTGTATGTACAAAGACTCGAGGATGGGAAGGAGACCACACACAGGTGCCGGTGTGGCTGGAGCACAGGGGGTGAGGATGCAAAGGGGGTCAGGGTCAAATCATGCAGGGACATGGGGCATGTTACGGATTTGTCCTTGTACTAAGAGCAACAGTGACTGAAGGATTTTAAAGATCAGCCTGGCTGCTGTCTAGAAAACGGACCATATTCTAGAAAATGGAACATGCGTAGCCTTTAAATGGTTCAGAATAACATTTAATGAAATGGAAAAACCCATCAATTTATTAAGTAAAAAGACAGATCTGAAAATTGTATGTTCAGGATATTTGTATTTAATCTTTTTTAAAAGCAAAAGACATAATTGAACACACACAAATATAGGAAAAAGTCTAAAAGTAGCTGAACACGTAACAATCTTTCTCTCTATGCTCCTTTATTCTTCTCACTGCTATATTTTTCCAAAGCTCTTACAGTCCTCTGACATGTCATATCCTTGGTTTGTCTACTGTTGTCACCCCTTCCTCCCCGCCTGCAATCTAAGCATCGTGAGGGCAGGGATTTTTGTCTATTTTGTTCACTGCTAAATAACCACCCGAAAACAGTGCTGAGTACAAAGCATGGTGCTTAAATATTTGTTGAATAAATGAATATGTATGTAGGTATCTATGTACACACACACACACACAATCACACACATACCACACAGATGCAAGCAGGCACACATATATGTGTCAAGTTTCAAAGTATGTACACCAAACGGTTAACAGATCACCTCCTGGTGATATAATTTTGAAATACTCTTCTATAATTTTCTTTATTTCCCTTATTTTCTAAAATTCTTTGTAATTCTTTCTGACAAAAAATATTTGAGTACATCTCACTACATGACTTTCTAAAACAAAGGTAATTTCTGAAAGACACAATTTATTTAGTTCAGTAAAACCCTTCCCATTTAAGTCAAGTTTAGTTCCAGAGTAAAACATTACACTTGCAGCTTTCCAGGTAAAGAACGTATTTTTAAAACCCCAAACTATATACATCTACTTCCAAGAAAAAAACATTAAATTATACTACAGTAACATTAAATTATAAGTGAAAATGAAATTTTTGCTTTGAGTAGGAAGCTGTGAAATGGTGAAGCCAAGTAATACATGAAATAAATTAGAATAAGATGAGCTATGAATTCAATTCCATAATTACTTATTGAATGCCTTGACTAAATAACTAAGATGATCCGATCCTAAATTATAATTATATAAAATGCCAGATGTTCCTGGAAGATAATATCTGTCAATGAAACTTCTAAATACATCTACTTGCAGAACTGAATAAGCCAGCCTTCCCAAACTGTGTTCACTGGAATACTTAATTTCAAATTATCAATAGGTAGTCCAATAATGAGTTTGACAGTTAAAAAAAAAAAGAGAGAACGTTGGATTTTTAAACTTTTGGAATGAAAGCTTTTAACACGCCAATGTAAACTGTGGTTGCTCATGACGGAGGGTTCACTCATTCCAAATCTATGACCACAGAATCATTTTTTCAGAAAGTATCCATTAATAGCTCATGGAGAACTTTTGTAATGCAGTTTGGGAAATGCTGGTATAGGACAACAACTGGAGATACAGGGCAGAACAGCTGGGCTTAAGCTTCTCATTAATCAACTTAGTCTATATTTACTGACTGCCCACTATGTGCCTCTCCTGGGAATGCAATGGTAAATAAAATAGCACGGTTCCTGACACTGCAGTAGGGAGGACAGACACTAATAAAACAGCCCTAAAAATAAACTGTAAAGTGTGATAAGTGCTGTGAAGGAAAAGAGCAATGTGTTAATGGGAAATATAAATAGGAAAGGGATTTCAAGGACAGTATCACTTTCACTAGTGCCAAGTGACATTTAAGCTAGAACAGGAGTTAAAAGATTATTTTAAGAAAAGGAAGTACCTGCGTGTGAAGACCACTTACTAGCTTGACACCTTGGGAGGGTAAAGTTTCTTTATATCATAGAATATTTATAATAACTAGGCTCAGATGCAATTTAAGAGTTAATCATCAAAACACCAGAATCAATTCCCATTTTTCATAAAATAACAAAGGCATACCCTCTCAAATAAATCTGATCTTACAGGGAACAAAGTAAATACTATTAAATAGTCTAAAGAATTTTAAGATATTCAACCTTACATAAAATGGAATCAGATGAATCGTAACTTACTATTAAGCTAATTACTTTAAAAGCCTCTTGCGCTGCAAGTAATGATAATGTTTTCTATACACAGCAATGTGAACAATAAAGAAGAGGATCAGAAAAGACTGAACGATGATCTTCAGAAAGCTCAGAAGCACCCTTTCGTGTCCCCATGAACCCTGCAATTGCAGGCTCCAAATATTCACTTTTGTTACTTCAGCCCACCTGGTGCACTGGAAGAGTGTGGGCTTTAGAGACAGAGACCCAAGCAGGAATCTTAGCTTCCTCCTCAGACCCTAAGTCCAGCAAGTCACTGCTACTTATTTTTATTATTTGTTTTATATACATATATCTTTTATTTTTCTTACCCGTCTTTCCCTCTTTTCTTTCCAGCACTTAATGTTTTTTCTTTTACCTTCCCCTTTGTTATTTTTGCTTACCCCTAGAAAATTTCTGCCTTTTCAGGTGGTAATGGTCTCTTTGATAAAAGCATTGGTAATTAATGCAAAATGGTTAACTGCTTATAAACAGGGCATATCACAAATTTGAGAAGTCAGAAAATATTTTTATTGAGTAAGAGTGACATTAGGTATCGGTAGATAAGACCCATCTGAAGGGACAGTACCGTGTTTTAAACATCTGTTGTGTGCCTTTGCTCACACAGATGGACCATACGCCAGCCCCACCCCCAAGGAAATTCCCACTTGTTCTTCAAAGTCTGGTTTAAAATGATCTTTCTTTTTGTCTTGTTTATAGTTTCCTTTGCTGTGTAAAAGCTTTTAAGTTTCATTAGGCCCCATTTGTTTATTTTTGTTTTTATTCCCATTTCTCTAGGAGGTGGGTCAAAAAAGATCTTGCTGTGGTTTCTGTCAGAAAGTGTTTGTCCTATGTTTTCCTCTAAGAGTTTGATAGTGTCTGGCCTTACATTTAGGTCTTTACTCATTTGGAGTTTATTTTTGTCTCTGGTGTTAGGGAGTGCTCTAGTTTCATTCTTTTATAGGCAGCAGTCCAGTTTCCCAGCCCCACTTATGGAAGAGGCTGTCTTTTCTCCGGTGTATGCTCTTGCCTCCTCTGCCATCACCATCATTAATCATTTGAGGAATATGCACATCAAAACCACAATAAGGCCATTATCAGAAAATCTACAAACAATAAATGCTGGAGAGGGTGTGGAGAAGAGGGAATGTAATTGCAGTGCAGGTGGGAATGTGAATGGATGCAGCCACTATGCAGAACAGTATGGAGGTTCCTTAAAAAACTACAAACAGAACTACCATACGGCTCAGCAATCCCACTACTGGGCATACACCCTGAGGAAACCATAATTCAGAAAGACACATGCACACACCACAACTACTGAAGCCCGGGTGCCTAGAGCCCGTGCTCCACAAGAGAAGCCACCGCAATGAGAAGCCTGCGAACCCCAACAAAGAGTAGCCCCTGCTCTCCACGACTAGAGAAAGCCCATGAGCAGCAATGAAGACCCAACGCAGCCAAAAATAAATAAATTAAATAAATAAATTTAAAAAAAGAAAGAAATGCTAAAGGAAGTTCTTCAGATGGAAGGGAAACAATAGCAGATGGAAACAGATTTATCAGGAGAGAACAAAGAACCAAATTATGGGTAAATATAAAAGATTGTTTCCCTTTTCTTAAAATGCATGTGACTGTTTAAAGCAACAATATAACAATAAATTGTGGGTTAAAAAAAAAAAAAAGACACGTGCACCCCAGTGTTCATTTCAGCTCTATTTACAATAGCCAGGACATGGAAGCAACCTAAATGCCCATCGAGAGATGAATGGATAAAGAAGATGTGGCACATATATACAATGGAATATTACTCAGCCATAAAAAGAAACAAAATTGAGTTATTTGTAGTGAGGTGGATGGACCCAGACACTGTCATACAGAGTGAAGTAAGTCAGAAAGAGAAAAACAAATACACTATGCTAACACACATATATGGAATCTAAAAAAAAATGGTTCTGAAGAACCTAGGGGCAGGACAGGAATAAAGAGACAGACACAGAAAATGGACTTGAGGACATGGGGTTGGAGGGCGAAGCTGGGGCGAAGTGAGAGTGGCATGTACATATATACCCTACAGAATGTAAAATATTCGGCTGGTGGGAAGCAGCCGCATAGCACAGGGAGATCAGCTTGGTGCTTTGTGTCGACCTAGAGGGGTGGCATAGGGAGGGTGGGAGGGAGGGGATATGGGGATATATGTATGCATATGGCTGATTCGCTTTGCTGTACAACAGAAACTAACATAGTATTGTGAAGTAATTATACTCCAATAAAGATCTATTAAAAAAAATAAAATAAAATGATCTTCCCTCTGCTTCCCCTATCTGTGCTTTTACAGCACTACAGCCTCTACTTAAGAAATCGTGCTGTAATCATTTGTCTACGTACTGATCTCCAAAATGTTAAGCTCCTTAAGATTAGATGCTATGTCTAACTAACCCTTATATCTTTTCCTTTAAAAGATGTATTCTCTTGTAGTATGGGGGACTCTAAATTCTTTTAAGGATGAGGGCTAAACGAGATTATCTTTGTAATCTACTTAGCAGCTAGAAGTATATTTTCCTTTATTGCAGGTACCCAGTATTTTTAAAAATATCATTATAGAAAAATAAGGATAAGACTAAACTGAATGAAAAAAATGAAAAAGGTATTTCTACCTGCTCTATAGTAAGTTCTAATAAATATTACCAAACCAGAAAGAGTTATTCAAGGTTATACTGGGCAAATTCCTAAACAAAGATTAAATTATATCAACTTATTCATTAAGTATATTTATTTAAGAAAATAATGGCCTTAACGGTCAGCCATAACAACAATTAAGACCACATTTAGACCTTTTGGTTTACTGAATTAAAAACAGGTTATTGAAAGCAACAATATTGTATAAGATTTCTTATGGGTAAATAAGTGATGCCTAATTTGTAAAAAGCCACTTAAGTTACTGAACCCCTGCTCATTTATGCATGGAGGGCTAGACTCCACTGCTACCACAACAGAAGGGCTGAGCCGAATTACTTTCTCTGCTGCTTCCTGACGACATTCCTAAGAACCAGACATCCATGCCTATTCAGAACAGTGCTCCAGCAAGGGCTCCCAGGCTCTGCATCCAAACACCCAGCTCTTTCTTGCCTGGCTCATTACGACAGCCTTCTGACTGGTTTCCCTGCTTCCACTTCTGTCTGTCTTCATGCAATAATCAGAGCAATCTGTTAATATACAAGTCAGACCATGCCATTCTTCCGTTAGAACATTCCAATTATTTCCCACCTCACTCAGAATAAAAGCCAAAGTTCTTAAAACTGCTTACGAGGTCCAACAGGATGTGCAAATTCCCCTTCCTTGTTGTGCCCAGGCAACCCTTACTTCCATCCTGCTCTTGTCATACTAGATTCCTTGCTCTCTGTCAAACTCAGGATGGCTTGCGCTTCCTTACTTTCTTCAAGTCTTGGTTCAAAAGTCCCCTTTGCAGACAGGGCATTCTTCACCAGCTCTTCCACTCTACAGTCCCCAGAATGGCTACAACTGAGAAGGCTGACCACACCGAACAACGCTGAGGATGAGGAACAACTCCAACTCTCAGACACGGTTAGTGAGAAAAAGGGGCGGCGGATCTCATGAAACCAGACATACACGTTGCACACGGCCCAGCAATCCCACTCCTAGGTATTTACCTAGGAGAAATGAGGACGCAAGCCCACAAAAAGACCTGAATGAGAATGTCCATACGGTTTTATTCGTAATAGCCCCAAAGTGGAAACAGCCCGAACGTCCATCATCAGGACTGGTGCACACACTGCGGTTTGGTGACACAACGGAGGACCACCCAGCAACACAGCGGAACAAACCAACTACACATGGCATGACAGGGGCAAGTCCCCAAAACACTGCGGGGAGGGAAAATAGCTCTGCACAAGACAGTGCACACTCTGAGTCCATTTATGTGATGTTTCAAAACAAGCAACATTAATCTATGGTAAAAAAAAAAAAAAGAAAGAAAGAAAGAAAAAAGAAAAACAGTAGCTGCTTCTGAGGCCTGGGGGCAAGGATTGACTGGAATGGGAATGAAAGAATTTTCTGGGATGATGGTAACGTTCCATATCTTGTTGGGGGCTGGGTTAGAAAAGTAGGCGAATTTGTCAAAATCCAGCTAATATACACCAAGTATTTGTGAATTTCTTTGCATGTAAATTTTACCTCAGAAGAAAAAAAAGAAAACAGTAAATAAATGCTGAACTCTAATTAATGATATGTATGCTGAAGTATTTAGGGAAACATGCACTGATGTCTGTAATTTACTTAGAAATGCATCAAAACAAGAAGGATTGATAGATGCAGAGATGAACAGATGTGTGATAAAGCAAAGTAGAGTGAAATGTTAATGGTGGAGTCTAGCCACGGGGTACATGGGTGGTCACTATAAAATGCTTGCAACCTCACAGTACGTTTGAAATTTTTCATAGTAAAATGTTGCAAAAAATATGGAATCTCTCCCCCTCAACCCTATTCTATCCCACTACCCTGCTTTATTTTCCTGGGGAGCACTTACCTCCTCACAGACTACTGAATTTACTTATTGTTTTGTTCATTGTCTGTCTCTTCTCCCCAGAATGTAAGATGCACGAAGATAGGAATTCTTTTTTGCTTTGTTTACCCCAGATCCAGTACTGTGCCTAACACATACAAGTATACAATAAATGTTTGTTGAATAAATGTGCCAGTGAAACTACAACAGTTTTTTTTTTTTTTTTTTTTTTGGTGGGCCTCTCACTGTTGTGGCCTCCCCCGCTGTGCAGCACAGGCTCCGGACGCGCAGGCTCAGTGGCCATGGCTCACAGGCCCAGCTGCTCCGCGGCATGTGGGATCTTCCCGTACCGGGGCACGAACCCATGTCCCCTGCATCAGCAGGCGGACTCCCAACCACTGAGCCACCAGGGAAGCCCTACAAGTTATTTAAGGTCCACAAACTGTTCTGGTTTGGAATGGACTTCCTTAAAAGAAAATAAGATTAAATTTCATAAAAGCAAAAAATAAAAAAAGACAAACGCGTTTTGCTTTTGTGCTTAAAATACTCGGGGTAAACACTTAAAATAATTGAAGACAGATTAGACTACTTGGCAAGAAAAAGAGCAGTTCGATACTTATATTTTCTACAAGAAATAAATGGTAAAAGATTCTATTACTCTCTACTCCTCTCACTTAAAGCTCAGTACTCTGAAATTACTTTTACTTCTAGACTATAAAACAGTAAAGGAAGACCTTTGCTAAGGTATGGGTAAAACTGTCCAGTCTTCTTGTTTCTCGTCAGTGTGCAGTATTTGTCCATTTGGTACTTATAACATGTTCAGGACTTAAAGTTGCTAAGTAGCACAGGAAAGGCAGCCCTAGGCAAAATTCAGTTTAATTTTGATCCTCACCTTCTCATGTCCCTTATTTGTACCCCTGACATCCCTTTAGACGTGGGCTGTTAGTGCTGTGCTTATTAAGAGTCTGCCTGCCCAGCGTGATGTTTGGCAATGTGAAAGGGAAGGGACTGAAATTAGTTTCTTTCTACTCTCATAAAATTACAATCTAATCAGAATGTTTCCCTAAAAATTAAAGTTAAAACAGCTCAAAAAGCTGTTGTCTTTGTTTATAATCTTTATGCTGAGGATTTCTGCACCTCCAATGTACTCCAGAGAGCTAGTCATCTGCTGTTATTTAATACCTTTTAACCCATGCAGTCAAATAAAATACAAACATGTTTCTCATTTCGGGGGGTTAGACCCTAAAGCAACAGCACTGAATAAACTGAACATCTAATTTAAACTTAGCGAAAACTAAACATGTTTCTATAGGCTGATACAAACAAATGCTATACCAAGTCTTAGTTCTTAGCCCTGCACATACTCACTCTTGCAATTCATCCACTATCATGGCTTTAACTACCATTTGCACGCTGATGACACAATTCGAAATCTTACTCTCTAGCACAGATTTCTGTTGAACATTAGGCACATGTGGAAAGACCTCTTACTCTATGTTCCACTGACATATCTCATGTTAACATCAACGTCCCCATCTGTCGACTCTCCAAACCTGTTCCTCCTTGTGTCTTATCAATTTCAGTGAATCGCACCATCATACATCCAGTCACCCAGTCAGAAGCCTTGATTTTTCCAGCTCCCTCTTCCTACATCCCCATTTCCAAATCAGGCACCAGATCTTATAAATTTCTCCTTCATGTCTAGAAATTATTCAGTGCTTTCTCATCCCACTGTCACATCCAGGCTGCAGCTAGCCTTCTCACCTCTAGCATCACACTATTCTCCACTTCCCTTCTATAGCTACCATCAGTGGTCTTCCTCAAAAAGTATGGGGAATTCCCTGGCAGTCCAGTGGTTAAGACTCTGAGAGTCCACTGCAGGGGGCACGCGTTTGATCCCTGGTCAGGGAACTAAGATGCTGCAAGCCACATGGTATGGCCAAAAAAAAAAAAAAAAAAAAGTCTGATCACGATGCTCTCACACTTAATCCTTGGCTCTCTATTGCCTTTACAATCCTGGCGTGGCAAAATGAGGTCCTTGATGGTCGAGCTCTAGCTAATTCTGCCAGTCCAACACCATACCACTTTCTACCCTGAACTTAACACGCCAGCCACAGGGAGCACCTAGCGGCACCTTCTAATAACATCTACATGTGAGGCTGCTCCCTATGTTTTAAATCCATCTAAACCTCTCTCATTTCTTTCTAATTCTATTAGCATGTCTACCCCTCTTTTAGAAAGTCTTTCACGACAGTTACAGGAGACTATCACGGTGGTAGTAACACAGAAAACAGGTACAGCTGATTTTTAAAATGTCTGTTCAATTAAGATCTTTATGAAACTGGAAACCAAACAACTCTGAATCCAGAAAGAATATTTCCTGATAGTGGTTTCACCCCTTAACTACCTGTCTCACACATACCAGAAGGGACAGGGTAGAGCAGGTAGGAAAGAACACCAAGACAAAGAACAAACTCAGTAAGAAGATACTTTAAAAACACATTCATCTTGGATAAAATATTAATCTTCGGGAAGTCTTTTTTAGCTTTGGGTTATAAAGCCTCAGGCTTTACTACTATGCCTACTAATTCATATTTCCAGAACTAAAATAATAGCTGACATTTGCTAAGCATTTATTACATGCCGGGCCTGAGCTTCACATTCTTATTTCATTGTTTCATTTAAAGTTCATAAATAGACAGATAAAGAGATGGCAACTACCTCCCCCATTTCACAGATAATACACTTGCCTATGTTCATAGAGTTAGATGGACTCGAACCCAGCTGTGACTTGAGTATAAGCTCTTAACAACTTTACTACATCGACTCTCAAAAGGATGTAGATTCCCCCCAGATTACTTATTAATTCAAGGGAAAACTAGCAACTATACAGTGGAGACACTGGGCCACACCTTGACTGGGTGATCAAAATGAACATTACCAATGAGGGGCAGAAAGATATATGTGCCTCTGGATGTGATGCCATGAGAATATAACATCATTTATATAATGTGCTAGCTGGTAATGCCACACCTGAATCTAACTGAGAAAACGAGACAAACCCAAAATGGGATCACCCTATTCAAAAAAAATCAAAGGGACTCTAATCTTTAAAAATGCCCACATCATAAAAGATGAAACACTTGCTGAAATATTTAGGGGTAAAGGGCCATGATATAGGCAACTAATCTCAAATGGTTTGGAAAAAAAATACATGTGTGTGCATGTGTGTGTATGACAGAATGGGTGTATGGAAAAACATAAACAAAGCAAATGGGACACAATGGTAACAATCAGCATACATGGGTGTACTCCCCTTTTTCTTGCAACTTTTCTGTAAGTTTGAAATTATTTCCAAATACAGCTGATGACCCTTGAACAACTCAGGGGCTAGGAGCATCAACCCTGCCCCCCCATCAGTCCAATATCTGAGTATAACTTTACAGTGGGCTCCCTGCATCTGCAGTTCTGCATCCATGGATCCAACCAACCACGGATCTGTAGTGGTGTAGTTTTATTTTGGCCACTCGGCACGGCATGTGGGATCATTGTTCTCTGACCAGGGATAGAACCCGTGCCCCCTGCAATGGGAGCGCAGTCGTAACAACTGGACCGCCAGGGAAGGCCTGTAGTGGTGTAGTTTTTATAGAAAAAAATCCATGTATAAGTGGATCTGCACAGTGCAAACCTATGTTGTTCAAGGGTCAACTGTAATAGTTGTTTTCTTTAAGCTAAGAGCAGAAGCAAATGGGGGGGGCGGGGAATAGTAGACTGTATACTCAAGAGCAAGAGATGTAAATTCTTCTTCCAGAATTGCTAAGTAACGCATTACCTCCTAAGTCAGCGAGACCAGAGAGCCTCAGAAAACCGTCTTCTGAATATAGTTCTAGGGACATAATTAGCTGTTCTATGAGGAGTTCTGTGATTAAATAATTTTGGAAAACGCACAGACAGTAACAGACAACGTTGAACAGTTTCTTTACAGAAGCATCCTCAGTGGTTTCGCATTTGCCAAAATGCACCATGATTTTCCAAATGAGTAATATAGAAGTCAACATTTCCTAATTATGTACTGACCACTGTTAGTGTGATTTATATAAATGTTTGGTGGGACCAAGCCTTTAATTTTCAGTGTTAAAAAGTAAGGTTGGGGGGTGGTGGTGGTGGTGGGATGAACTGGGAGATTGGGATTGACATGTATACACTAACATGTATAAAACAGCTAACTAATAAGAACCTGCTGTAGAAAAATAAATAAAATAAAATTCAAACAACAGAAAGAGTAAAGTAAACATTAAAATAAAGTTGCAGTAAACAGTGGCACAGGAAACACTCTCTTCTACAATAACAGACTTTATCCGTTTGGAGAAATATAACCTCCTGACTCCACTGTTCAACTCACAGTGAGTTAAGTTTACTAAATTTATTTTTAAAAAGGAGCGCTGTATTACGATGTAAGACTGAAATCTCTGGCAATGGGTCTCCCTTATACGGAAAATAATACGGACTAGGGTTTGGCAAGCTGTCGCCGGCGGCGCAAATCTGGCCCACCACCTGTTTCTGTAAATACTTTATTAGAACACAGCCGTACGTGCTCATTTACATATTGCCCGCGGCTGCTTTGCTCCATAACAGCAGAAGAGCTGTGACAGAGATTGTAAGGCCTGCAAAGCCTAAAATATTTACTATCTGACTCTCCACAGAAAGTCTGCAGACTCTTCATGCAGATACAGTTATTTACGCTCTGTTTAATGCTTGAGATTCAGCAGTCTGGCGGACCACTGGCACACACAGAGCATGCTCTGCTATTTACACGATGAACATGACAAAAGAGGGAAGCTCATTAAGTAAAAAAAAAATCACTATATTAGACCCCCACATTAGACACTTAATCTTCATTCTGAAGGTGTATTATTATAATACCTATTTTGCAAGGAAAGTGAAGCTCAGTAAGGTAAGTCACTTGTCCGAGTGCTGAAAGTAGGATTTGGATTGAAGTCTGACTCCAGAACCCCACGGTCTTTCTACTGTAGTTTAATTCCTCCTTCTTGCCTTCTTTTGCCTTTCCCATGAATGGCTGAGCTCTGACTGGTACTCAGGGGAGGACTCAGAATACTAAGAGAGAAGCAGAAAGGACTTTAAACAGCTGAAGAAATGACTGACAGCATCGTGGGTACAAGGAGCGTGGGGAAGCTACAACCAGGTAAGTTAAGGAAGTAAGGGCAGATTTCCTCACTTCTCTTGCAGGATTCTTTTCCGAGTACTTTACTAGATGACAGCTCATAAAGCTTAACTGTTGACAACACCCAGGCACCTGGATATGCAGGATGGAGCGGAGGAAGATTATGTCACAGGAGAGCCTAGGCCAGGTACATATGCTCCCCTGTGTAACTAACTACTCTTAATCGCCCACATAGACAGAGGTTCATAGTAAAGGGTAAAGTATAGTCTTCTCTAGTAAGTATTGTTTTATCTTGCTGTACGGGCAATAGAAAAAGCATTAAAATTTGTTATTTCTTCCCCTGGACTCCCAACACTTTTGCTTACTGTATCTTCAACACCACATATACCAAATGCGGAGCCAAAATAATCTTCTTTTTATAGATATAATTAGTAATATGAGTTTCCCTCAAAGAAAGGAATCAGCTTTTAGTTAAAAGGAAATTATGAAGGACTCACTTGGCTTTAGAAGTACTTTATTTAGGTACTATTATATAATCTACTATAAAAGTAGTCAGAGGATACCAAATGATTTACCACTCCAGAGAGCGAAGGACTCTGTGATGAACTAAGAAGGCTGAAATAAAGTCACAAATTTAGACTACACTGCACCATCCCCTGTTCTTCTATCAAAAATAACAGATTTACCTATTGTAGTTTCCTACCAGTCAATGTAGCAATCAAGACTCGGCTGTTGATACACTGCTTTTATTAATACTCTGTTTTACCCATCAAAAATGTAAAACTTTAAATAGACTCACAGACACAGAAAACAAACTTATGGTTACCAAAGGGGATAGCGGAGAGGGGAGAGAGATAAATTAGGAGTTTGGGATTAACATATACACACTACTGTACATAAACAACAAGGTCCTACTGTATAGCACAGGGAATTATATTTAGTATCTTGTAATAACCTGTAATAAAAATGAATCTGAAAAAGTATATGCATTATATATATATATATATAAAACGGAATCACTTTACTGGACACCTGAAACTAAGACAACACTGTAAATTAACTATACTTCAACTTAAAAAATGGTTAAAAAAAATACATAAAACTACTTTAGGGCTTGTAGGAATGCTAAGATTTGTCCAAGTTTAAGGTAATTGTGGAAAATACTATAACATGGTTGGTACAGGAAGAAGTGATAGTTCATACATTGTACTTATTATTCACTTAGGACCAAAGCTAAAAATGATCTTACAAAATTTCCTTCCTTTTCTTAACTGAAATCAAGTCCCCTGGTTTTACCAAAACCATAAAACTCCTGTGTAATTTCTGAAGTTGTGTCTTCTAGAGTGGCTAAAAAATAGAAAGGGCTCTGATAATCTCAAAACTTTTTTGTTTAATAATGTTTGTTTCCCTCACTTAAACTCACTCCTCCTTTATTTAAAGGAGCCAACACATTGATAGACGAAAATAAATATTTCATAATTTCAAGTGATTCTGATTAATTTAATGTTATTTGGTACCGTAAATTATTTTCTTATATAAGACATACTGTACAGAAAAAAAATTTCTGACTTTATTAGAATACGCTCTCGGGATTCCCTGGCGGTCCAGTGGTTCGGACTCAGTGCTTTCACTGCTGGGGGGGGGCCCTGGTTCAGTCCCTGGTCAGGGAACTGGGATCCTGCAAGGCACACGGCACAGCCCAAAAAAGAAAAAAAAAAAGGAAAGAATACTCTATCAAAAAAAAAAAAAAAGACACATATAAGAAGTCATACTATTTAAGAGCACACATTTTTCTATGTCAGAAACCTGGATTAGAATCCCAATCCTGCCCTTTACTAATTGTGACTTAACATCTCTAAATTCTAATTTCCTTATTAGTGAAGTGAGGTAACTGCCATTATAAGGATAAAATGAGATAAGACATGGAGAGAAACCTCTTAACACAGAACCCAGCACCCACTTATTAGCTCTTTGTACTATAACTAGTGAAACCAATTTAACCTTTTTTCCTACTAGTAAAGGGCAGAAAAAGCTAACCTACCTGATCAGGTTGCACTGAGGATTAAATGAAGTTATATCCATAAAGCCCTGAGGTATTATTATTGTTAACAGGCAAGTTATAATAACAACTTAAATTAATAGAAATTATTTTACTGTAGCTATATACATGAATCAATTAATAAGACGAATTCCAAATTTACCATGTGTGTGTGTGTGTGTGTGTGTGTGTGTGTGTGTGTTTTAAATCCTATAAAGGCAAATTAACTGCTGAAGTTACACCTCTGTCTTCACAAATGTCTTCTAAACATGAGAAGCCAGCACACCGCCAAAAATGCAGGGAGTTATAGGATGTAATTTACAATAAATACCCTCTTTTCTTCATCTTCAAAGATGAACACTGAACATGTAATAGACAGCCTTTAGTTTTGGTCACCAAATCATTTCTGGCCTCCTGTAGGTGCTGGGGCTATAGGTGACTAATGCTGGCCATTGAGTTGTGAGTCAAAGCGACTCACGTTACTTCTGGACCAGAGTATTTAACTGCTGGTGGAAGATGCAAAGTTTTCAAAGCGCTCCTCCCACCTGTCACCATGTTTGAGACCTCTGCTGCATTAGCTTGGTTGCCCAGCTGATCCATGATAAAATGGGACACAAACAAGAACTAAACTTTTGAGACTGTCTGTAATCATTCATCATAACCTGGCTATCCTGACATAAACTGGTCCTAGAAGTGGGGTACTATTATAACACAAAGACTAAAATACATGCCATTAGCTTGGGGGTCAGGCAGCAAGGAAACTTCTCAGAAGCTGAAAGGGTGGCATTCCATAGTAGGTAGTACAAAATATTTGGTAGAAGTCAGTTACCATGATCTTGGAAACATCATGTAATTAATAAACTTGTAGCTCTAGAAGAGGTTAAAAAACCTGGACATTAAAATGGGTGTGTTGGTTGCTTTGTTTGATATTACAAGAAAGAAACAAATTTTAGAAACTGACTAGTTTGAAAGCAGGAATAAAAGAGAAGAGGCCAAATATCTGAGGATTTGCAGTGCTTGAAAAGTGCTTCTCAACTCAACGCGTAAATTAACAAATCAAGAAGGCCTTTGACTAACAAAGACGGTAAGGTTCAAACCAAGGTATGGCCCGGATACCCACGGTTAAAACACATGAATGGATTAGAGTCTCAGAGCAGAGACCCAGATAAAACTGGACACACAGTTAAGTGCTTTCAGTTGAACAAAATGCTCAGAGAAAAAAAGAGAGACAGAGACAGACACTAAGGATGCAGCTCTTCCAGCAAAAGCTAACAGGCTTCTGGGATTAGCATTTAGGATACAGAAAGACACCTGTAAAGAACTGAGAGGACAGGCCATCTTGCACACTGAGCTAAAGAGAACCACGTTACAAGCCTACAATGTTGTGCTGCCAACAAACAAGCAAAAATCAAGAGCCCAGATTGATTTAAAAGTACCCTCAGGTCTCCTAGCTTCTACAGGAAGGGAGCAGGCTGTGAAGGGCTTTGGCCCCCAATACCTACTTCAGATGAGGCTAAGATGATGGAAAGAAAGGAAGCATCTCCTGGGTATCAATGCCAAGAGCCACACAAACCAGTGGACTGGAAGCCCCTCCAGGAGCCTGCACTTGGTACCTACGTAATATTCTTCACATCCAGGGAAAGGAGACCCTCATAAAGCCAGCCTGGTGGGAGTCTTGAGTTGCTATCCATCAGGAACTGCTGTTTCCATTGTCCAAAGGGGAGTGTTACTGCGGTGATCAGGCCTCTGTTTTTCCAAAGTAAACTGGATGGGGGGCGGGGGGCAGATAATATTTTCACTCACAGATCTCCAGGTTAAGGGGAAGCACATCCAAACCTGATCCAGGGAAATATGGCTATCACCTGGAAATCCTAATATTCCAAGCTTGATGCTGTCTAGCTGGTCTCTTTCAGGCTGGATTCACTGCGGGGGAGATGAGTACACTCTGTCTGTGGGAACGACAGTGATGCAAATCTCTGGTTGACCAGAAGGGCAGGTCTGTCACTAACTGCTGTTTGCCAAATGTTTTTGTTCTTTGCCATCTGGTCATTATGGCAGAACTGTATCTCCTGGTCAATGATACAGTTAGGTGGAGCCATGTAACTTGCTCTGGCCGATGAGTTGTGAGCTGTGGTGATGAAACCCTCATGTCTGGCTTCTGGCCAGAGCATGTGAGTAACTGATACAAGACAGGAGACCTCCCGGAGCTCTTCCCTCTAGTATAGTGCCCAGCAAGGTTCAGAATGGAGGCTGTCCTGTCAGCTGGGTCCTGGAATGGGGGCACATAAAACAGAACCCCCAAATCAACCCAGGCGACAGTGCAGTTAGAAGCCAATCTTTGTTATAATGCCACTAAGGTTTCACGGCTGTGTGTTCACAGTACAACCCTGCCTATCCTGTCTGATAAATGGAGGGAAACCCTTAACGCCACTGAACACGTGAGTCAGAGGCAAACTTACAGATCAACTATGTCAGGTTCCTTCTACAACTGATAAACATGAGGTCTACCGTTAAGTGACTTGTCTGATCACAGAGTGATCACATGGTAGAAGAATTTGATGGAACCATCATTATCCTCATGGAATTCTAAATTACAGAGGGAGTTATGTTCTCATCTCTAAACACAGCTCTGGGATAAACTGAACTAGAAACATATGAATAAATTAGCAATAGGCCAATCCAGTCATTCACTCAACAAGTAATGGTGGCATTAAGCTCCAATGCTGAAAGGTACTGAGAGCTCCGAGTCATGCGGTAAAGACTAATCAAACATCTCCATAAATGGACCGGAAGCTCACAAAAGTAAATTGCTAAGAATGATACATGTAACTGACCTATCTTAATGGGTAGATATCTCAGCAAGTGACCCTGAGAGGAGATGTGAGGGATCACTGGGAGAGCACTAAGCCAACGCGCAGGGGAATAACGTTTTGGTACATGGGATAAATGAGGAATGATCCTGTTGTTGGAGGGAACCTGAAGGCTTTGGAGCAACAAAACAGAGGCAGGGGCCAGATTACATAAGGCCTCACAGATAAGCCACTTTAAGAGCAATGGAAACCCTTTACAGGTCTTTAGCAGGAAGTGACACAATGAGATTTCAGTTTTCAAAGGACCCCTGGTTGTGCTAAGAATATCAGGGAAGCAGCAACTGTACTCTTGGGAAGACCTGTTAGGAAGGTACTGAAATCTAGGCAAGAGATGTTAGTGCCCTGAATTAGGGAAGTGCCACTGAAGATGATAACATGTGAACTATTTAGGAAATTAAATACCACTACACTGGAATTTTTATTCAAGATATTTTAAACTCTTGCTAGCCTCTCTGAACTTTTATCGTAGTTCTCTAATTTCTCCATTCTGATTCACAGTAAGCCCAAATACATTAAACTGAGTGAAAGGACAGCATGAACCAACATGATATGGCTGGCATAACACATTTATATCACAAGATACCTCTCCAACAGACCCCAGAAACACTTTTAAAAGATACACATAGTATATTCCATTGTTTCCCACATGGTAAGGCAGGCTACTTACTGAAAACTTTCTAGACCAGGATCTTAGAAATCACAGATTTTTAAAGTTCAGATGTAAGACTTATTCCAGGAAGGACTTAAAATGGCTGGGCCCAGAAATTAAGGGACATCATAGTTTTAAAATTGGCCTCTGGCTAGTGATACAATGTATAAGGCACCCCTGAGAAACAGTTTTAGATATGAATTAAGAGTTAAGGTTCAACTGAGAAATTTTATATGGAAAAAAACCAGCCCTAAAAATAGAAAGATGAGGAAAAAAAAAGTTAATCCTGTCACAAGCATTTCTTTCTTCTGTCCATCTTCAAAAAAACAGAACAAAAATGTTTCATCACTACAAAAAGATAGGAAGAATTTGAGGTATATTCCACAAAATCACAGCATAAAAGTTCAGACAATACATAAAGTAGAACTCAACAGATGTTTTTAAGTGGTGCATAGAAAATCTCAAGACGAATCAAGGAACATATTTCTATGGAATTGATTCTATGATATTTCCTGGTATACAGGAAAAAAAAAGATGGCTTTTATTTCATTGGAATTGCATTACAAAGGAAAAATTCACTAAGGCAAAAAAAGTTCATACAGAATTTTCACAAATAGTGTCAAGATACCACTATGATAGATGAAAAGGAAAATTCAAAGACAGTGATAAAAACATAACTGCAACCAAAATTTTGGTTTTCAAGCCACTTTCAGATCAGAGAGAAAGAATTTTAATGTAAAAACTTACTTATAATGTAAAAATCTTTAATGTAAAACTGTTAATGTAAAAACTTTCAGTAAAATAACTGATTTTGATTTTTGCATGATGCTACCTATATTTACTTCAAATGGAGGGGGGCGAAAAAAGAGATGACTTTTCAGGAACTCAACGTTAGAAGTTGGCTTACACAGTTTTGTTAGACTCTGAGTGATAACGTAAAAATTTACCCAAAGTAAAAATAGACATTTCTGATCTTTACAACCAGGACTTAAAATGACTGCCTCAGATTATGGTTTATTTACCATATGAAGTCTAAGCTCCTTAAAGGAAAAGACATGTCTGTGGACCCTATAATACTTAGCATTATACTTTGTAAGTGTAAGTTTACAAATATTTGATACATCAACACCATATAAAATAAGTGCTTTTAGCAGAGCATTTCACAAAACTTACTACTGGAAAGGCCAAGACATTTTCTCTGGCTTAAAATTTTGGATTATTAGAATGTCTCATGTCCCTCGCGATCGCAGAGAAAAACATGCAAAGCCATAGCTTAAATCCTACTTTTACTAGCCTACTCCAAAAGCTCAAAGGCAGGTAAAGCAGGTAACTGACCACCATTTTAGAGTGCAGATAATCATAAAGTACCTAGATTTTCCCAGAACTATATAAACACTGATTAAAGAAACATCTGTGCCAGAGCAGTGTTAAGTTTCTGAGATACAACACTGCTTCTGCTTTCAGAGGGCTTCAAGCGCAGTGAAAGCAACAATCACATAACTGAATTTGTTCTCTAAAACTCCCGGTGATGTCACTCGGGGAGGCTAAGTCAAGAAGGGCTTCAGAAAAGCTGACTAAACATGCGGCCCGGAAAGGCACGTGGGGCCCGGAAAGGCACGTGGGGTCAGGGGGGTGAAGCGAGCACGCGCGGACAGGGGAGCTACGAGAGCTGCGAGGGCGTGGAGCCCACCTTACCGAGCAGCGGGCTCGCGGCGGGCGGCGGGTTCCAAGCGACTCCAAGCGACGCAGGCACCTTCCCCTGGTGCTCACAGCCTGGGGCGGCCATCCCGCACGTACCAGGGCTGGCCTGTGTGACCCAGGGCTGTGGCACAGGTGATGGCGGCCACGCCCAGGGCACTCCCGTGTCGGGCGGGCGCGGACCTGCTCCTGGCTGGCCTGCTGCGGGGGGGTGCAGGTGTCAGGCTGTGTGGACACACGGGAGGGAGTCACAGAGAGGCCCGGTGATGGCTGCAACGCCAACAGCTTCTGCCAACAAGAGCCACCCGCTAAAGTCGCTCCCAGATTCTGGATCCTCAGAAGCCGGGATCAGTGTTTGCTGTCGTGAGCGGCGCAACTCTGGATAAGCTGTCACGCAGCAATGGACAACCCGCACATACCTGAGTACGGAGAGTCCTCACTGAATAACACAACCCTAAGCTGTTGGAATGGTCTGGCACTGGGCCCCGGTCTCTGAGGACAGTGTCAGCGAAGAAGCTGTTAGCTAAAAGCCCTGTGGTGTTTCACAAGGTGAGGCGAACGTTACTGAAAACCAGACGAAGGGGTATCCCTGTCAGGAAGGAGCAGAAGGTTTACTGACACCGACCCCGTCAGGTGTGTGAAAAGTGGGCAATCTGCCTAATGAACTGGGTGACTTAGCTAAGGAGGCTTTCCACCAGAGAGCTGCAAGTGCCGCCCTGTTCTTCTGCCATATATGGTAAAAAATGAGAAGATGAAACGAAGAACCGTTAAAGCGGAGCCAGGACACGAAGGTTTGGATGATTTGCAGTCTCAACAGACTGAAGACGGTGCTCAAATTCAGGAATGGATTCTGACCCAAGATCAAATCCAGGGCTCTGACAGACAAACACGGCCTAAAAACTACGCTGAGGGAGTGACTAGGAAGTCCTCTGTAAGACCTCAGAAAGATCCAAGATGGTATCTCAGAGTACTCTTCGTCAGACCAAAGACTGCTACACAGAACTATGTGCTTCAAAGATTCTCTCAATCAAACAATAAGGCTGTGAGGAAGCTTAAGGGCGTTGTCTCAGCAGGAGCTCCAGGTAGTCAAAGGCTTACCTCAAAGAGGTTCATAGGTGTGGCTTTTGGCTAATGGAATAAAATTAAATAGAGGACCAATACAACGCATGGAAGGCCCACAAAGTTTTTAAAAGAATTATATAGACAGAAACATTACCAGCTTGAACTAATGGAGACAAGAGACAAAACAAAATGAAAAGAGGCCTTCAAAGTCCTAAAAGCAAGTTAAGGGCTTTGCTGGCAGGAGGCAAGTTAAGAAAACCCAGTAGCAAACAGGTCAGGTTCTACCTTCGTGAAAAAAGAAGGGTGAACCAAATGCCCAAAGGGCAAAACTGACAGCTTGCGTGAATTATACCCAGGAGTTGACACTCAACCAGGGAATTACCATCATTTGCCTGGCTGGATTTCAGAAATGCTGTGGACCAGGGACTCCCCTTGAATAGGAACGTTTTATAGTGGTTATCCCAAGCCTCACCCAATACTGTATACTGTTGGTGGAAGAGGGTGGGAGCAGATCTCTTTAGCTTCACAGGTCAAGAGGGATTTGTACCTGAGAAGCTATACATAATGAACTACATTTGAGACGCCTCAACTGTACCTGAAACCAATCTGGATGAGATCCTTACGCTGTAACGGGACGAGACTTTTGGGGGCTTTGAGAGGGAGGGAGAGTATTCTGCATGTGGTCAACTGTGGTAGCCAGCCTCCTGGCATGCACAGCCTTGTGAGGCGCCCCCTACACTTACCAGGGTTGGTTTGTGTGACCAACAGCAAGAGACAGAAGTGACGATGTGTAACTTCCAAAATTAGGTCACAGAAGACTGTGTGTTCTCTCTCTCTTTTGGACTCATTCCTCTGGGGAAAGCCTGCTGCAGCCCTACTGGGCTGCTGTCCCAACAGCTCTATGGGACTCTGTGAAAGACCCGGGGCCAGTAGCACCCACATAATCTGCTCCTAAGGTCCCTAGCCCTCAGAAACCGTGTGAGAAAGTTAAGTGTTCATTGTTTCAAGCTACTAAGTTTGGGAGTAATCTGTTATGCAGCAACAAACAACGAATACAGGGCTGAAGGAGGGGAAAGGGGAAAGACTGGGGATGGAGGCAGCGGTCAGATCCTGCAGGGCCCAGGGAACCCCACTGAAAGGCTTTTGCATTTTATTCTATCAGAAAAAGGAGCAACTTAAGAATTTTAGATATAGCAAAATAACAGCCAGACTCAAACTCAAAAGTATCATCCCGACAACTCTGAGGGTGGTGTAAATTTGAAAACTAGAGTGGGGAGACCGGTTAAAAAGCAATTATAAACCTTTCAGAATTAGAGCACATCCTAATCTTTTAACAGAAATTCTTAGACCCAAACACACGATGTACGTGAAAGAGCAGCCTCCACAACTAAAAATCTGTACAGCACAGAGAACTACATGCAATATACTATGATAAACCACGATGGGAAAGAATATATTGAAAAAAATGTGTGTGTACGTGTGTGTATGTATATATATTTATGTATATATACATACATCTACACATATATATAACTGAATTGCTTTGCTGTACAGCAGAAATTAACACGTTGTAAATAGACTATACTTCAATAAAAAAACTGATTAAAAAAGTCTAAACATTTTTAAAAAACAGAACCAAATATCACTAAAATGTACAGAACCTGTTAAAAAGTACAGAAAACGTTTTTTTCCAGCAAATTCTTCGAAACACATTTCATACATTTGAGGCTGGGAAACCAAGCATGTATTTAAGTTGAGAAAATAATCCATTTGAGTTGACTTCCTTGACATGACTTAAGACCTTGTTTTTTGATACCTTGCTTATTATCTCACATTCTGTCATAAATACAACTAGATACATATAAAAACCATACCCACTCACTATCAAAACACTCCATATCAAAAATCATTTGCTATGATGGAAATCTGTTGAAATTTAAAAATCCTACCTAAAAAAATATTTCCATCCTGCAAGGACAAAAATTAAATAATAAGTAAAAAAGATCCAAGCACTTACTATAAGTAAAGCACCATGCTATACACTTTACACAGGCTCATTTCATTCTCATACCACACTTAGAGAGACCTGGGGTAAATGTAAGTAGCACAGACCACAACTTAGCTCGTGTTTTGAACCCAGCAGAACAGCTGTTTTCAACCCTGTCAGACCCAACGCTCCCTTTTTTCAAATTACTCCACTCTTCTACTTACGCACGTTTTAATATAATCAATCCAAGGATCTAACTGCAAAACCAAGTGGAAATTAAAGGAAAGTAAGTTATAATAAAATACTGTGTGCTTCAACATGTAAATAATTGGGATATGTACCCAGGAAGACAAAACGAAGTAATTACAGAAGCTTAGATGTCTACAGAGAGCTAAAAAACCAGACTTTTTGCAGGCCTGTACTACTGTTGACTCAAATACCACTAACAGGGTTGATAAAGTTATTACTATTTACAAAACAGTAACAGTGACTGCAAAAGTTCTCAACAACACAAAGTACAACGTTCCCTTAGTTTATATACAGTTGCAGCCCTGGAAATTTTAGTGTATACCAAAACTACACAAAAAACACTTTACAAGTAAAATGGAATTAGGTTCTTGACTCAGATAATCTGTAAATGGAAATCTCACCAACTGGGATGTCCTACGGGACAGTCAAAAAGTCAAACAGGCAATTCTTTGTTTTGCCGGGCTGTCCTCTGCGTGGTGGCACTTGCATTGTTCCTGGCCCCCAAAGCACCTCCCCCAAACCTGTGACAATCAACCCCCCCCCCCAATTTTCCCGAATGTTCTGAGGGTGAGCGACTGGTGCAGTGTCAAGAAGCACTGCAGAGGAGGGAGAGTTCTCAGGCGCTCAGTAACAACCCTAAAGGCCCATTTCCTGGGTCCTGAAACAGGCGCGCTGTACCAAAGCTCTTCTCTGTACAGATTATTACACACCTGAGCGGCAGGAGTGACAGGCCTCGGAGTTCATCGGGCCAGTGTCTGTCTAGTGGGGCCGCCCCTCCTTTGGGCTCTCCGCCCC
>NW_006771155.1:594647-604978 GCF_000442215.2 Lipotes vexillifer
GGAAGGGATTCTGAACCATCTGTGCATCTGAGGTTGGCCAGATAAATCCCATCGTTCTTCACACCCATTAACAACAGAGTTCACGACTTGACAGCATCACTCTAGCTCTTACTACCACTCTGACCCAACGTCCCCTAATCTGACCCAATCTTCTGCTCTTCCCCCCCTCCCCCACACTTCCACTCTGTTCGCTAGAATAAGACGTATCAGTAAACTCCTCTCCACAGTCTCAGCCTCTTTCAACGTTCCCTCATCCCCTTGCTCTATTTTAAGCCCGGCAGTGTCTTCCAGAAGCAGCACGCCCGGAGCCCTTCCAAGGAGAAGCTGTGTATCTTCCCACGTCCCACACACTTACAGACAGGCTAAGTGTCCTCCTCGCCCCCCACTGCCAGGCCACACCATTTCCTCTCCGCTGTCCTTTCAGAAACCCTAACCCCTCAGCTGTTCACACTCACTCCCTTTCCCCGGAGCTGCTGTATCCACTCTGTTGCTCAGGCAGAGCTCACAGTCGTCTTCTCAACTATTCCCACACCTTTGGCATCACCCTGAGTAACAACGTCTACGTGGACGATACACCGCTGAAATCGAAACTCAAGCATCTCACTCTTTAACTGGCACCCTCCTGGCTCAGGCTCCCCCGTTCCAGGACGGCACCCCTCCCCCGCAGAGCCGTCCCGGTGTGTCCGACCACTTCCCCGGTCCACACCAGCTCCCTGAGGCCTTCTTTTCCCTGCTTAACCAGTTTGGATCCAGGTCTAGCATGATCATCTACCTCACACATACTTTTAATGCCCTCATCCCTCTTTCCCCCCTTTGTACTTGCTGGACAAACCTCAACCCTAAAAAGACCTTATTATATACCTGCTTTATTCTTGAACTCAAGTTGAATGCTTGCATTCAACTGCCCAAGTGAGCAGACTGGTCTCACTTAAAATGATCACAAACCCTGAGCCCCCAGCTAGCCCATCAGTCCTGTTACACTTCTCTAGTAGGTGAGCTTCCCACACATACCTTCGTCTCAAGGGCCCCCCCCCTTGCTCTGAGGTGATGACGTCACCTCATACTGCATAGAGGCAATAGAATCATAGAATAAATACCCCATCCTCCCACTGCCAACTCTACCACTGGTCATATCATATCCTTCTTTACTTCTAAAAAGGAAAAAGTACTTCTGCTTAAATCAGTGACCAAGCCCTCCATGAAACCAATCCAGGAAAAGATAGGAAACAGTTTTTAGAAACAAAGTCCTCGAGTAGGAGAGGAAATAGGATTATTTCATCCTTTTTAATGACATCATTCCAACGATTACACTAGTGCTAGTAACTTATTTATAATAGCCGTTTTAACATTTTTGTCTACTAACTCTATTACCTGGGTTATTTCTACAACTCTGTTGATTAACCTTTCCCTTAGTTATTGGTTAGATTTTCCAGCATCTTTGCATACCTGATGATTTTTTTTTTAACTGGATGCCAAACACTAAGTTTTATGTTGTAGGATCTTTTAGTATTCCTCTAAACATTGTGGGGCTTTACTCTGGGACACAGATACCCGAAATTAGTTGGCTCCTTTTTCTTTTTTTTTGCGGTACGCGGGCCTCTCACTGTTGTGGCCTCTCCCGTTGCGGAGCAACAGGCTCCGGACGCGCAGGCTCGGCGGCCATGGCTCACGGGCCCAGCCGCTCCGCAGCGTGTGGGATCTTCCCGGACCGGAGCATGAACCCGCGGCCCCTGCGTCGGCAGGCGGACTCTCAACCACTGCGCCACCAGGGAAGCCCAGCTGGCTCCTTTTGAGGCTAGTGTTTAGTCTTTATTAGGGTAAGTCCAGAACAGTTTAGTCTAGAGCTAATTTGGCCCTACCACTAAGGAAATGACCCTCTGAGAACTCTTATCTGATGCCCTCTGCATTAGGAGGTCTTTCCACTCTGGTCACTGGGGACATAACATATTCCCAGCCCTCTGTGAGCTCCCAGAAATGTCCCTCCTACTTCTTTCCAGGTGCTTCCCGCCCCCCGCCCAGACAGGCTCAGACCAGTTTTCGGCTAGAGACTCCAGGGGACCTCTGCAGACCTCGGTGCATCTCTGGTACCTAGCCCTGAAGCCACGGTAGCCTTCCCAAACTGAATTCTCTGCCTCTTCAACTCCAGGAGGCTGGCAGGCTCTATCCCGGGCCTCCCTTACCTGTGCCTGTAGCCTGGAAACTCTCTAGGTAGTGGCCTGGGCAATGGAGGACTCAGCTTTGCCTCCCTACTTTGTGTCTGCCTGAACTTTGTAACTAATTTTTAAAAGAAATGATTTGTTGATGCCCCCAATCCCCCCCAGCTATTTTTTCAGTGCCTCTTCCCAGCACAACTATTCCAAGGAGTCGTCTATACTTGCTCTGACCCTTTTATTTATCTTTCAGTATTCCTTCTATTCCACTCAGGCTTTCCTTCCCACCATGCCGTCAAAATAGGCCAATGGCACATATCTAATCAAATCAAACGGTCCCTTTCCCCTCACTCATCTTCTCAGTGGACGGACTTAACCAATGTCCTTCCTTCTTGACACACATTTACCCTCACTTTCTTCCTAATTCTCTAACAGCTCCTCCTCTTCTTGAGCCTCAATGCACAGCTTTAAAAACACCTGTAACCCAAAGACCTTCAAATTTATCGTAGAGCCCATGACTTCTGAATTGTGCACCTCTAGTGCAGATTGCTCTAATGCTTACATTCTTGCGTATCCAGCTAAACACAAATGAGTAAGAGGCACTTCAAACTGAGTAACAAGTCCATCCTTTATAAACCCTCCCTCCTCCAATTTTCCCTACGTCAGGAAGCAGGGGCCTAATCACCCATCCACCCAGCTGCTCAAGGTAAAGATCAGGGATTAATCCTTGATTCTTTCTCTCCGTCTAGTACATTCTAATCTGTCAGCCAAGTTCTGTTGGTCCTACCCTCAAACTATACCTCCAATTTATCCATTTCTCTTCTTACCACCACCCGAGTTAGAGCCACTCTTGCCCGGTACGACTCATTCTGCACATGGTAGTGAGAATAACCTTGAAAAGACATAAATCGGATCATGGCACTGCCTTGCCTGAAACTCTCTAAAGGCTTGTTACTTCACCTCAAAACTACCCCAGCTCCGTGCAGTAGCCTGCAATACCTCACCAGATATGGACCCCCGACTGGATCCTCTGGGTCCTCGTACTGCTCAACCCTCTTCGCTGCCCTCTAGCCACACTGGCCTTCTGTGCCTTGCCTGGGCTCCCTGCATCTGCAGTCTCTCTGCCTGGCATGTTCTCCATGCAGGCCTTCGCAGGGCGGGCCCCTCCCACTTCAAGTTTCAGAGCCAGCGTTCCTTGACCCTGTGCACAAAGAAATCTCTATCCTCCTCCTGCAACCTGAAATTCTATACTGTCTTGATCCACCGCCACTTTCATTCATTCGCTTTTTTTTTTTTTTTTGTGGCGATACGCGGGCCTCTCACTGTTGTGGCCTCTCCTGTTGCGGAGCACAGGCTCTGGACGCACAGGCTCAGCGGCCATGGCTCACGGGCCCAGCCACTCCACGGCATGTGGGATCTTCCCATACCGGGGCACGAACCCGTGTCCCCTGCATCGGCAGGCAGACTCTCAACCACTGCGCCACCAGGGAAGCCCTCATTCGCTTTTTGTCTCTGTTTCCCCATTAGAATTCAGTCATTCAACTAAACAAATACTGAACACTTACTATGTGCCAGGCACTATTTCAGGTGCTGAAAAAACCAGTGAACAAAGCAAACAAAAAGTCCTGCCCTCATAGAGCCTAGGTACTAGAATGTGAGATGCATGAAAAAAGGAACTGTTTGCTGTCAGATCCACAGAGCCCATAACAGTCCTTAGTTCACTGTAAGTGCACAATAAATATTTGCTACAAAAGTGAATGAAATTAAAAAAAAAAAAAAAAAGTGAATGAAATTGGATTTATCAACATTTTCTTAGTCTTTGTACAATATACCTCAAAAATCTTCACTTAGCCATTAGAACAATGATCAAATTCTTGCTTTAGACTTCAAAACAGCCATATTTATATTGTTTCCCCTTCAGACTCTTATTATCTTATAGATAAAGCACAAATTTGCAACCTTCAATACAATATTCTGATTCTAATTTCAAACTCTCATAACGATAAAAGCATTCTGTGACTACTGCAACCGACATATTCTTCAAGTGCTTTAAAACACAAGCCTTCTAAACTGGAACCAGTTATCCATGCACCCAGGTTACCTTTACTTCTGTGTAAACTGTGTTTATGTAGAGTGCAAATGAAGCCATCAACTAATTAAAGATTTAATGATTATTCTACAAACACATAAAATACATACGTTAACAGACCTAAATGCACTGGTAACATAATATGCTCATTACTACAGGAAACTATCACGGCCCTACTTCATCTTGCAGTTAAAAAAACCCGGGTGTGTGAGAGCATGCAAGCATGCGTGTGCACGCACACACACGCATGTGCACACACAGTTGGAAGCTGGATGAGGTCTCAGGTCTAGTAACTCCCAGCTTGATGCTCTTCCCAATTAATAATTACCTAAATGTAAAGACACAACTCTTCACAACTACATCATACAATCCTCTGAGAACAGACAACACATCTAACATATTTATACCAGACAATCCTAAATACAAGAGATTGTACAAGTGTAGGTAGTTTTGAACAGCAACAAAAAGCAAGGCCATCGTGAACATTCACTTAGTATTTGGTAATAATGAAATGCATGTGTACAGCATTTTCATGGATACGGTCTGATTCACTCCCTAGAGCTATACCTCCCACATAAGGTAACCCGTCAGGAGAGCGTTGGCCATGAAGAAACTAAAGTTCATCCAGTAAGCTTAACTGACTTGTCAAAGGCCACAAATGCCAAAGTACATTCTTCTCAGAAGATACACAACTGGTACTTGTGATTCTAAGATAATCAAAATAATTCATCCCAATATAGAAAGAAGATTTGAACCTTTAGTAAATCACCCACAGGATATTTCAAACCTCAGTTTACCTTTGCCCCTGGACTTACCCTAAGGCTGCGTCATACTTCTTCAGCCAGCACTTGCTATACCACAGGAAATTCAACCAAAATGATGTGCTTTAATAATGTGTTGCAAAACTCAGCAAACTGTCACCAGGCGTATCTGAAGCTGAACCAACTTCTTAAGGATAACCTCCATGACAACAAATAATCGAAGAAGGGCTTTATCTTTTAAAGAACTGATTATATCCCTACTCATCAAAGAGACAACTCAGATCATGGGTCACAGTAGATTTATTAACAGCACGTTTGTTTTTGGTTTTCATCTACCTACAGTGGGGCTGGTGGATGAAATTCAATTCATTTATTTAAAGGTGACAAGTTAAGTATCCACTCTGTTTAAAATACCGAAATTGCTCAAAATCATTAACTATTATCAGAGGCTTTAGTAAACTTGACCAAGATAATGGGCAGAAGTCAACAGTTAAGCTTCAAGTAATTCACTGAAAGTAGTTCTAAGTTGTTTAAAACATCTGAATCACTTCTTTTCCTGATTTCCCTGTGAACTGATTTATTCTTACAGAGGAGTTATTGTAACATATTAATGTAAGTCACACTTCAAGGGTTCAAAAGCTTACTTTAAAAGTAAAAGACACTATCTAGTTCTGCCTATGTATTTATTTCATACTTTCATACTGCTTTTGCACTTGGAGACTCAGAAGTCATTTTACTCCCAAATTACAATATAAAATTCTCATTTCCTTGTGGGTTGTCTTCTTCTAAGAAATAGAATCACAAACCATACCATCATTCCATTATATAAAATGCTACCCTCTACTTTAAAATTATGTTTTAACCAATTGCTGATAACAACTACCTTTAACTTTTCAGAAAAATGGAATCACAGTCAGAATCCACACCTTCATCTCTTGCCATTATGTACGTACGTAGATACACATACATCTTCCATCTGTTTCTCTCCCATTACTACTACTACAGACCACAATATGGTCGAATGCAATATATAGACTAAACTAAAACCTATACCTCCAGTTTATCCAAACCTAGTCTTAGATACTATTAGGAATGGCTAGTTTAATATTTAATCCTATCCACAAATTCATGAACCTGTAAGCACAGGTTATTATTCCTTATTTACAAGATTTAAGCTCTCCTGTATTTATTTTATTTTATTTTTTTTCGGGAGAAGGAAAGATTTATTATTACTTTGCAGCAAAGCAAGGAGAACCCGGAGATCGTTCCCAAAGCAGTGTTTCCCCGAACAGCAAAATTGGGGCAGTTTTTTTTTTTTTTTTAACATCTTTATTGCGGTATAATTGCTTTACAATGGTGTGTTAGTCTCCTGTATTTAGATGGCACTTTTAATTAAGTCTTGTTGATTAACAGAAAGAAAAGGTAGTTCTGCATAAATTCCATTACAGATCACAAACACCCACAAAACACCATTAGACACATAAGCCCATTAGTTTTCATTATTGTTTTATAAGAAAATGAAGTCTAAGTACAAATGGTAGTAATCCAAAATCTTAAGTATCAAATAGCACACCGAAACAATAACTAATATTAACACTTTAGGCACCAGGTCCCACAGTTTTCAAGAGGCTCCTTTTGTAGGTAAGAGACCTCAGTCTTCCCGAGTTGCCGATTAATTTTTGCCTTTAATTTTTCTTCTCTGATTAAGTCTATGTAATAACTTCTATACTGATGAAACCAAAATGACTGTTGAAATTTCTAGAACAGCAAATCTTAACCTTGGGCTTTCTGCCTTTATCAATACCTTGAGAAACTGATGACAAACACGAATTTTCTCCCAAGAAAAATATACTGTCACAAAACTGTATATGTGTATCATGGGAATTCACTACTAGCATCATTTCCGCATAACCCTCAGAACCCAGCTGATACACTCAAAAATATCTTGGGCAGGACAGAAAGTTGGAACTAGACTTCATTATTGCTTCTCAATTACCTTTGACTTAAATTATTTGCTACTTAATGAAAACCCCCAAATATCCTCAATTCCTTTCTAATTCAAACTAGCTGTAAAAATTAAGCTTTGCTTCTAGTACAGTTGCGACTTCACATATTTCTTTTCACTTCCAATGCAGTGGACAGAATGGAGGAATCTAGATTAAGGACTAAGAAATCTTGGTTTACAAAATTTTAAAGGAAAAAAAGGATTCTTAGTTTCTGTCAGAAAAATGAGAAATCGGACTTTTAAACTTATCACTTAAAGTGATTTAAGCTTGTCTTTATAAAACAAACTAGATTTTTATCGTTTTGAAAATGTAGTGCTTAACTACTTTTCCTCTTAACAGAGATATGTACGTATTTCCACTTTAACCCCTAATTAAAAACAAAAAACACCTACCTGTCTACTTTATAGACCTGGTTTTCATAACGTTGTATACTGGCCACTAATGAAGGATACAGTTTGAAGAGAGGAAAGACAGGGGTATGGGACTATACGTCTGATGAGAACCCTATTAAAACCAGGTGTTGGACTGCCATGGCTGGGCCCTACATCCAACGGTCCCAAAGGTGGCTGCGTAGGGCAGTAACAAGGCGGTATCATCATTAACGTTTTACTTACCGTCACACTTCCTTCTCTCCTCATCGGCTGGAGAAGAGGTTAAGCCTCCACCCCTTACAGTATATGGGGTCACACACTCTGGCATCCCAATGAAAAAAGTTAAACTACTAGAGGAACCAAGCAGCTCCACTTTGAGTATCACTTTAAAACCGGCTTTTTCAGAATGTCTTTCCTAAAGTGAGAAGTAACCATAACTGATATCTTGGAAAAACTACCCTTTCATTTAAAGGTGAAGCCATGGCACTAGGTAGTATTTCAACATTTCTAACCTTAAAGTTAAGATTATCATCTTAAAATTAAAATGTTAAAAAATTATAATGGTGCAACCTCTGCCCCCCCATGTGTTTAAATTAAGGGACTTATTTCATATTTAAAGCTGACAGCCTATTGATTTCCCATGATCTGAAAATTGTTATTCATTAAATCAAAGCCTTTATCAACTGTTACTTTTTGACATAGCAAGTTACAACGTATCACATTATACCAATTGAGACACTGAATCTCTAACATCTATGTCACAGTCAAGTCCTTCAGTTTATTACAATCTGGAGTTATTTCTCAATCCTCATCAAAAAAGGACTAACAACTAAGTTCTAAAGTTGAGTATAATTCATGTTTGGAGGGGAGGAGGGGACTTCTACTTAAAGTTGTTTCTTAAAAATTAAGAGGCATGCCTAATTAAGGCAGTGCGTTCAGCTTATAATATTAAAATTAGTTAAATGGGAATACTTTAATAAGTGTTATTTTCCCTGTGTTTAGACCTAGCATTTCTGCCACATTTACCACAGAAACAAAATATGGTAACAGTTAGCAGGTACAGTTCACATGACAATTTTCCAGGTATATTTGATCATAAAAATGCCTTCTTAGTGAGGTGACATATATACAATACTGTCCTCATCTAATTCTGCCCTTTCATGATCAACATAGGATTACACATTTTCTAGACACTCAATTCAGGTTCTAGATCGCTCCTGACCCTCACGTGTCAATCGGAGGCATAAGTTCGTCTTTATAAGAAGCACATCATTCTTCAGCAAATTATCAAAAAGTTTCTTCTCCTCAGGCTAACCCGGAATTCAATTACCTTTATTTATGCTTGGCATACATTTCAGGGCTAACATGCTACTTTCAATCCTGTGATCTACAGAGCCTCCCCCCACCCCCGCCAGCACGATCTGCAGGACTGGAGAGCAGCTGTTTGCCTGGGACTGTTTACATTCTTCTGTTCAGTTCAGGGTCTATTCCTGAAGTCTATGTTTCACTGGTCATAGTTTTGGTTGGATGTCAAGTGAAACAAATTCTACACGGACGATGGGAAAAGGTGGTCTGAAGGGGAAAAAAAAATCCCTCAAAAATAGGGACTCCACATGTTAGAAAACAATGCAAAATGTCAAAATCATTTCAGTGAACAGAAATGATCCGTAAAAACTTAATAAGCCTTGTTACTTCAGCTGAGCCCAGCTCTGATTTCAGGTTGGGGCCCTTGGGACAGTCCAATGTGCTCCGAGGAGCAAGACTTCACTGAATTTTAAAGTGTACTGCAGGGTTATCTGTTCTTATCAAAGCTCTCCCCTTCCTCGGCTGCAAAACAGGAACTACCAATTAATTTCCAGGGCAGTGGTAACGACGACACCCCAACTTGAAAGTATTACCTGCAAAACTTGGAAACAAAAATAAAACCAAAAGACGAGATTCTGCAGTCACAAGTACTTTAATTTTTAAAAACAAATCACTTATTTAAAAATAAACAAGCGGCACCATTCTACTCTGCCGCTGATAAAAGTAAAACACGTTGAGAGGTGGTGTCTCACAGGCAACGTGCTAAAGGTCAGGACCGCGCTGGACAATCTCAACTACTCCACACGCTAAGACACTACTCTCAGAAGGAACATGCGACGGTCACCACTATTTGACTTTGAAAGGTCAAACAACCCAAAGAGTTTAAACAGCTTTATTTTTCGAAATCGACATTACAGAGCAGGATTTCTGCATTTAGAAAATTCTTACAGCACCAAACAGAGGTATGACAGAACGATTTTCCACCACAAAACTGTAGCACCAATCCAGCGACTCCTCGACTTCCTGGAACTGTCAACACACTGCCCCCTGTTTAAGTGGCTGTACCTGAAAACCAAGGTATGCAATTCCTTAGGGTGAGAAGCCATCAAGTGACCCTGCCAAGGACCTGGGGGAACGAGGGGAAGAGCCTATTATCCGTGGGTCTGAGCCCAACTTCCACGACCAGGGAGAGCCGCCGCTGCGGTACGGCGTCCGGGAGCCGTCGACACTTACATGCCGAAGCCCACCCAACCGAAACACGTCCAGGTTAAGATTTCTAGGAAGGGGTTCACTTAACCTGAGTTCGGTGGCGGGTAAGAAAGCCCTCTTCCAACAGGTAGATCTGTTAACACCTGCTTACATGGGGCCCTTTCTCCCCTAGCTCGAGAAACCCAGCCATCGGCCGGACTCAGGTTTTATTAGGGAAGCAACTACTAACGTTACAGGCTCCAGAAGAGCCACGTAGTACCCCCCCCAAAAACCCGCAACATAATTCTCAAGGATCAAAGGAAAAGTCAGGAGGAGGAGTCCGACCAGGCAGGACTGGGTAGGGATGGAGGCACAAGTCCCACAAAGAGGACGAAGCACCTAAGTCGGCTCCGGGCGGCTCGGGGTCCGCGACCTTCCGCGAAAGGGCTCCCGCCGCGCCC
>NW_006771155.1:605141-617414 GCF_000442215.2 Lipotes vexillifer
CCTCCGCGGCCCGGCCGCCGCACCCCCCGCCGCCCGCCAGCCCGCTCGCTCCCTCTCCGGATGCACAAGGCCCAGCCCAAGCGCTCCGACCACAAAATGGCTGCCGGCAGCCTCGTCACGTGACCCCTTTGTGCCTTGCGGGCGCCTGAACTCCGCGGGGCCCGGGTCCGAGGGGCCGGGGTCAGCGGGTGGCCCAACGGGAGGCCCCGCCGGGCCGCCGCGGCCAGGGGGAGAGGCCAGGGGCGGCGGGGTAAAGGCCCCGCCGGCGACGGGAGTCGGCGGCGGAGAGAAGATGGCGGCCATTTTGTGTGGGTCTGCGCTCCGCCGCCGCCGCCGCCGCCGCCGCAGGCAGCGGAGGGAGCGGGGCCCGGCGGTGGGTCGGACAGGGGAGTTAACACGTACCGACTCCTCTTCCTTCTCCATTCCGGTGGGCATCTGCGGCACGGCTCGGTTTATCGAGGCGTATTCGTGCAGGTCGGGCAGATCCTCACAGCGGAAAACCGGCAGCGGCTTCGAGGCGTCTAGCGCCCGCGCCCGAAACGACAGTTTACTCATCTCAGGCGCAGCAGATACCTCTCCGCTCTGGGGAAACGGCCCCGGCCAGCGGGATCATGGAGAACCGGGGGTTCGGTCCCCACTCGCCCGCCGCTGCCGGGGACTGGAGGGGCGGAGCGCGGAGCCCGCCGTCCGGGCACTCAGAGCCGCCGGGAGGTGGGAGGCCGAGCCGCTCCGCTCCTCTCTCGCTCGCTCTCCTCAATACGCCATGGCCAACATGGCGGACATTAAAACTCCACTGTGCGCTCTTCAGCCAACCCCAGCCATTCCCCACACTGCATCGCGCAGCGGCGGCCCCGCTCCCCGCGCCGGGCCGCCCGGCCCCCGCCCCCGCGGCCGCCAACAGGCCGGGCCGGGACGCGCGGGGCGCTCGGACGCCGGGGGCCACGGCCGACCTCCCCGCCCCGCGCGCCCGCTACCCGCCGCCCGCGCTCGCTCCCGCCCGGCGCCGTTGGCTGACAGGCGAGGGTGCAGAGAAGCGACCGCCCCTCGCGCGCCGGCTTGCGGCGCGGCGCGGCGGCGGCGGCGGCGGCGGCGGCGGCGGCCCGGGCACCTGTCACTGCCGGCGGCCCGGCCCGGGAGTGGGAGAGCGGACGCCCCCAGCCTGGACCGGCGCGGCGCTTCAGGTCTTAGGAAGAAAATGCATTCGGGGCAGGATGCTACTTTGCCGGAACTTTTACCAGCCATTATCTTTACGTCTAACGAAACTCTGGATTGTATTTGATGGGCTCCGCGTGGATCCTGGGTCAGTTCCCATCATTGCGCTCCGTGTAAACAGGAGGCGTCCTACGTTGCTCCAAAGTAGGGTTTTGGTGGGGTTTTTTTTTCATCCTGCATTTTATCGACCCGCACTCTTTTATTGTCATCGAAGCAAAGGGAATAATTATTATTGGACACCGTAACCTTCAGGGAAAATTTTTTTAAAGCAAGTCACTTCAAAATTTGAGAGCCGGATGTTTTTCTACACTGGAAGAAATGCTGCTTCAACATAGCCATGGGTTGACACTTATCATTTGTCCTCTGAAAAACTTTATACAATTGAATTATATGAAGACCTATAGTGCTCCTGTCAAACCAAAAAAAGAAAACTTTAAAAAAAAAGAGGAAAAGATGTATTGTTAGAAGAGATTCAGATAGATATGATGGCTACCATGTGGCTTATAGTACACACGAAAATGAGTATCCAGAGAGCTCTCTGCAGTAGAATATTTTAAAAATCCGAAAGACTGTTGCAGTGGGTTTAATAGGTTTGACAGCAAATTTTCAAATACTTGCCGAGATACAAAAATGTCCTGTATCTCCACTTTTCTCCCCGGGGGATACCTAGTAAAAATGATCACTATTCTTAAATACTGAATTGGATGGGAACTGTTATTGGCTTAAGGCACAGAAGCAAAGTGCTATCTTTCAGTCTGGCTTCGCTACCACCCTCTGGGGTGGGGAGAAAAAGGATTGCAGGTCGCCAAAATTATCCTCAAACTCTAATACTGACAGCTCACCTCCCATGCGGCAGATGGACATTCATCTACATGTCCTATACTAAGACGATGCATTTATTCATTCAGTGAGCAAACATTTTTTGAGACTTCACCGCCCTCTAAGTATGCTGCTAATTACTCAGCGCCCACAGGACTCCCGGAGATTACATGGTGGGAGCAGGACCGGTGGATGGCAACTGCCACACATGGGGTAAGTGTGAGGGCGAGAGCTCAGGCTATTTGGAACCAGGCAGGAGTGGCACCCAGTCCGCGGGGAGTGAGTGGCTCTAATGAAAGCATTCAGGAAAGGCTTTTTGGAGGAGTTGATATCGGGGTAAAAACTGTAGGGTAAGTATGGGTCAAGGTTGCAAAAATGAAGAGGAGAAAGGTATCTTGGGCTAGGGGAGCAGCACGTGGGAAGACCCAGAGCCCTGAGAGGGTGTGTCACATTCTGGGATCCTCACCGCACTGTGGACCATGACACTTAATTAGCCAGGTTGAACAGTTCCGAAAATACTGGCTGGATATTAGTACAGTAGTCCTCGCCAGCCTACTGTATTAGATTTCTGAAAATCCTAGTAGTAGAATTCGGTTGATTGAGGAACCTAAGAACTAAAATAGAGTCTTAAGTCATGAGTGAACCACCAAGAAAGTGAATATTATACATATATATATATATATATATAAAACTTTCATTAAAATAACAGTCTATTGATAACATTCTCCATATCCTACACAAGTAATAATGGGCACTATACAACTAAGTTCCTGTTCTCTAGAAATTCTAGACTCACCCTCCATGGCAGGTTCAGAGACATGCTTTCCAATTAAGCTTGCCTTTTGCAGGTGATCTACCTGCCAAGAGACATTTTCTTTCTGCCACTGGTCCCCATCCAGCTCAATGCCCTGGATTTCTGACTTGTAGGTCTTACTTGGTTCCCAAAGACCCACAGGCTGGAGTCCCAAACCTCTTACATTCAGTTCACTTCCCTCCCTCCTATGGGGCAGGAGTGCAGCAATAAAGGTTCCGGTTTAATTTTCCTCAGCATCCTTTATCCAACCCAAAGGTCCCTTGCAAAAATGGCTAATCCTGCGCTGTCTTTCACTTTTTCTATTCCCAACTCAAACTTCCCTTTTTTTCTAAGTACCCCCAACAAGAATGAGATGAAATTCGCAATGTTGCAAAAGATACATACTAATGTAAAGCTGTATATACTATAGCCTTTCCCCAAAGGGAAGCTTTGGGTTGGGAAGCAACTTGCAGTATTTAAAATAGTTTTGATTCATGCCACAAATCTTTATTGAATAAGTAGGCAACACACAGTACCATCATGGCGGGGATACAAATAAGATCCTGCTAAGGGGTCACCCCGTTAACAAAATGACCATGACCAGGCAGGATGGTGGCATGCAGTGCTCTGGGAGTTCAGAAAGAAGGCAGTCAGTTACAGGTGGGTTGATCAGACATTATGGGGAAGATAGCGTGTGATTTGGTTCTGAAGGATGGCTAATATTGCAACTGGTAAATGGTAGAGGAAAAGGTCTTCATGGGAGAGGGCAACTCTATGGACAGAAAGCGGGGTGGAGGCAACTGCCAGGTGTGTGTGGAGATGAGAAAGTTGACTTGGCCAGGGTTCAGTAGGAGATGATAACAACACATAAGACAAAACTGGCAAGAACCTGGGTGGAGGGAGAAGGAGTAGAAAGGAAAGAGACATACGTTTTAACGGTAATAATAATCGCTCATAAGATCATCACCTTGCAACGTGATTCGTTGCGATTGATTTCACATACAAAACGTCTGCTTAAACAACAACGAGAATATGTCAAATGCTAGAGCGCTGACGCTGCACTTTGCTATAGATGATAAACCTGAAATGCAGCTCTAGATAATTAGTTTATGTCCAGTATGTGCCCAAGTCCCATTAAATGCTCTTTGAAATTGTTTCTAGGATTTGCCTCCTTATTTCCTTTCCCACTGTCTTCACCATCACCTCAGCCTTTCATCACATCCCACCTAGAAACAACCTCCAAGTCCAAGTCTCCTTGATTTCGCTCCTTCCTTCAGTAAGCCTCGATGAAACTTTATAGGCAACGGGGCTAATGCTCTCCTAACGGTGGCTGCTGGGAACCGGTGGCTTGTTGAGGCTGTGGGTCCCTGGGGATATGAAGATACAGAACAGACGGGCCCCTTCAGGCATTCACGGTGCAGTGCAGGCCCCCAAATCAGTGAACCTGAAGCCCCACTTCCATCTGTATCCTCCCTTCCCCAACTCACTGATTCATCTTGCTCATCAGATAGAGCCAATTGTTTTTTTTTTTTTGGCATGGTTGTCGAGGCCTCATAATTTTGCCTCACTGTCTCCAACATCATTTCTCCTTACTGCTTAAGACAAAAAAGCTCTTCCCTCTGGATTTTACATCTCATCACCAGCTTTAGACATTGGCCAAGTCTTTCCTGTCGCCAGGTTTCTTCTTTATTCCTTTCTCTCTATCCTCCCTGTCCAGCTTCAGACCATCTGCTTCTAGCTACTGAAATGCTAGTTCACAGGCATGACCAACTGAAACAATCCGTGTCAAGCATTCGTACGGTCTCCGGTCCAGAGTAAACATTCAATAGATGTAAGCTACTTCTGTTATCCTTCAAAATGCAACTCAGTGATCTTCCTTCATGAAATTTTGATGGCGTCACTTCTCTGGGCTCTAATTTCCTAATCTGAAGAATGAGTAAGTAGTTAGGTGAATTCAAAATAATTTTTAAGCCTTCGCCAATCCTTCTCATCTCTGAACTCCTATCATAGTGTTCAACCAGCAACAATGGTGACTACCAGTTATCGAACATTTACTATGTGCCAGGCAGCGCAGAAGTACATTTTTTTTTTTTTTTGCGGTACGTGGGCCTCTCACTGTTGTGGCCTCTCCCGTTGTGGAGCACAGGCTCCGGATGCGCAGGCTTCGCAGCCATGGCTCACGGGCCCAGCCGCTCCGCGGCATGTGGGATCTTCCCGGACCGGGGCACGAACCCGCGTCCCCTGCATCGGCAGGCAGACAATCAACCACTGCGCCACCAGGGAAGCCCTGAAGTACATTATAAACGCATCATCTCACTTAATTTTCAATATCTATGAGGTGCCTCCTGTTAAGAGAGGTTGCAAGTTCTGCTTCTCAAAGCTGGTGAGAGGCAACGCTGAGACCAGAATCCCTGGGATCTGACTCCAGAATGGAGCCCCAGAAACGAGATGATAAAGTGAAGTGAGGCGTGAACTGGGAGTGAACTGAGAGAGAGGCTTGGCAATCAGGGCAGGAGGCAGAGAGAAAGCGGGACGTGTCGGGCCACCGGTTTCATTGTTTCTGAGGGTGGGAGAGACGTGGGCATATTTGTTTGCTGACAGCAAAGAATCATGTAAATGGATTAACTTTAGGACCGACTTCCTCTGAGGTTAAACTCTCAGAGAAGAATTCCAAAGAAGATAAACTCTAATTGATTGGCCAAAAGATTGAAAATCATAATAATAATAAATCCTGATACCACTTTGGGTAGCAGGAGTCCAGATTCTTCCCTCCTTCAAGCATTCAACAAATATTTCCTGGATGTTTACAGACAGCTAGGCAAAGCCATTTGTGCAGAAGAACAATAATAAACAAGACATGATCCCTGTAGCTTCACAGAGCTAAGAATAAAGTAAGATACCGCATTTGTATTTACTTGGGAAATGTGCAGTTAATCTCTTCAAGACGTGTGATGCACAATGATCTCAACATTTTAAAAAAATGATACAGTGCTCTAATTGAGAGCATTGTGCAAAAGTACTAAATACATCTTCACCTGCAGTAATCATTTTCCTTCACTTTCTTTTTATTATCATAATAAGCTATAAAGAAATGGCATCAAATAATTCTTCCAAAATAACATTTAGGAAAATAAAAACTGGGAGCCCTTTATGATGTGTTGTATGTTAGAAAGTAAATGTTGAAATTGCGTTGCAGCATTTTTTTTTTTTTTTTTTCAGTACGCAGGCCTCTCACTGTTGTGGCCTCTCCCGTTGCGGAGCACAGGCTCCGGATGCGCAGGCTCAGCGGTCATGGCTCACAGGCCCAGCCGCTCCACGACATGTGGGATCTTCCCAGACCGGGGCACGAACCCGTGTCCCCTGCATTGGCAGGCGGACTCTCAACCACTGTGCCACCAGGGAAGACCCCGTTGCACCATATTTAATAGGGGTCACAGAAGCAACATCTGAACTGCTGATTTCTCTACAGAGTTGATTTATGCATGGAATTCTGTACATAATATTTAAGAACTATGTTTTGTATAAAATAAAAACAGTTCAGAATATATCCAGAAACAGTCTGCCTCTACCTTAAAAGAAAAAAAGGTGAGGGCTTCCCTGGTGGCGCAGTGGTTGAGAGTCCGCCTGCCAATGCAGGGGACGCGCGGTTCGTGCCCCGGTCCAGGAAGATCCCACATGCCGCGGAGCGGCTGGGCCTGTGAGCCATGGCCGCTGTGCCTGCGCGTCCGGAGCCTGTGCTCTGCAACAGGAGAGGCCGCAGCAGTGAGAGGCCCGCGTACACACACACACACACAAATTACCTTGTTAAGATATGAAAATGCAAATGGATCTCAATGAAAACCTTCCTTTTTTAAAGGACATGTGAAAAGTAAATTACTATTTTTTAATATACTTATTTATTTATTTTTGGCTGCGTTGCGTCTTTGTTGCTGTGCGTGGGCTTTCTCTAGTTGCGTCGAGCGGGGGCTACTCTTTGTTGCCGTGCGTGGGCTTCTCATTGCGGTGGCTTCTCGTCACTGAGCACCGGCTCTAGGTGCACGGGCTTCAGTAGTTGTGGCTCAGGGGCTCAGTAGTTGTGGCTCAGGGGCTCTAGAGCACAGGCTCAGTAGTTGTGGCGCACGGGCTTAGTTGCTCCGCGGCATGTGGGATCTTCCCGGACCAGGGCTCGAACCCGTGCATTGGCAGGCAGATTCTTAACCACTGCGCCACCAGGGAAGCCCCTTAAATTACTGTTGCCTTATTTAATCCAGTGACTGGCACTTACTGACAGACACTGTCTGTAGCCTACGTGTGGGTCCAATGTAAGGCGCAGAAGGACAAAAACGAGAGGGAGGAGAGAGAGGAATGTAGGAACCTTTAGGTGCCCTACAATCTTGAGCATATGAAACATACTACTTGATTGTTACACAGATCAGTATGGTATAAATGGTACATGAGGGGTGAAGGGATGAAACTTAGAGGAACATGAAAAAAAGCTCTTTAATGAAGTCGAACTTTATGTTGAAAGGTTGAAGTCAAAGTTACCAGTGGGTGGTGGACAAAGAAACCTTGACAGGGAAGAAGGCATTCAAGAGAGAGACTGTGTGAACTGCCTTTGCTCCCATGACCCAAGGAAGGAACTTACTTCTATACTCATCTGAAACGTAATATTAGCGAAATAAAACTTTTACTTTCACTATATGTATTCTTCTTTATGACACTTTGAGTAACGTTGTGCCGCTTGCCGAGATAAGCACTCCGGGTCCGGTTCCTCCTCTTTTCCAGAGATGCGAAGGGCAGGTGAATGGTTTCAAACCTGAGGAGTGTGGTTAGGGGTGTGAAGAATGATTCGTGGAATGAGGAGAAGGGGCTGGGGATGGAACCGCGGGGAACGCCAACGTCTAGAAGACAGCAGAGGCGGAAGGGCCAGGAGAAGAGCAGAGGAGGCTGGGAGAAGCCAGATGACTATTCAAGGCGGCGATCGATGAGGGGGTCCCTGGAGACGCAGCAGTCCCTATTGCCACAGGGCAACGTGGGCGGAAAACTGAAGGAGTCACGGGCTGAGTGGTGCCTGAAACATGTTCATCAGTCATTTCCCAGGCAAGTCCAGCGAGGTCAAGTAATGAAGTGCCTCCTTATGAGACTTTTCTAGGTACTCGCTCACAGGAGTGAGAGCACCTTGAAGGCAAAGAAATCAGCTTAGCCTCAGGACACAGCTAGGGACACATCATCAGCACCGCGCCACCACATGACCCATTAGAAGAGAATATAGTGCGTTATTTCTCGAGTCCTCACAAAATCCTGGTGACAGGAGGAAGTGAACCACATCCTCCATCTTTAAAGTTGCAGAAATAGTAAACAAACGACCAACCTGACTTGTTGAAGTGAGTTACTGACAAGAGCATACGCCACACCCAGCTCTTAAAATTTCTTCTGAATTACGTTTCCCAAACACTAGACTCATTAGCTACACGCAGCACAAGGACACTGTGGTAACACATGTATTTGGATATATATTTTGGTGTTAATAGGTTTATTCATTAGCCAGTTAACTTTCTGATGTTTTTATACCTTCCAGTCTTTCTGGCTTTGTTTTTGTTTTTCACTTTCTAATTTTATAACGTTGCAATAATACTGTATATTATTTTGTGGTCCTCACTTCTCAGTATAATTTGAGATAGCCCCACCTCATTAAATATTCTTCCCAAATGTTAGCTTAGCGTTTTTTTCAGAAGTATGTTTCATAAAACACTAATCCCAGAAGTTATGTTCTGAGATGAGAGTTCCATAAAGAGTTCCATATAAAACCAATAAGTGAGGGAAATACTGCCTATTATATCTTTCTCTTTAAAATACATACAGGCTCACAATGTATAGGCTCAAAGAAGTCCTGCAGAAATTTATTTACTTAGAACAGTATTTTCCAAAGTTATCTCACCCTTACCATGCATGTACTATCAATTATTATCTTTAGTTTTATAAAAGCACACCTTGGGAAATTCTAACCTAAGCAATTCAAAGAAATAGTTTTATCTGATCAAGTTATCTAATTACTTAAGAAGTCTCACATGTGAACTTTGAAAAAACATAAATTTCTTATAAATGTAAAAATGTATCTTTATTAACACTTCTTAAGATTTTTATCCTGGTAAAAACAGTGCAAATAAGACAGGCACTAGGGGCTTCCCTGGTGGCGCAGTGGTTGAGAGTCCGCCTGCCGATGCAGGGGACACGGGTTCGTGCCCCGGTCCGGGAGGATCCCACATGCCGCGGAGCGGCTGGGCCCGTGAGCCATGGCCGCTGAGCCTGCGCGTCCGGAGCCTGTGCTCCGCAATGGGAGAGGCCACAACAGTGAGAGGCCCGCGTACCGCAAAAAAAAAAATAAAATAAAAAATAAGACAGGCACTAGAATTGAGCAGGTTGCTATACTTTGGCAATATATTTGGTGTTTAATACTAAATTAACTAAAATGTTTAGCTACATTTCTTTCCAAAAGTGTTGCCACTAAAAAGAGCATGTTGAACTTTGATTCAGAGAGCTTTTTTTTTTTTCTCGGTACGCGGGCCTCTCACTGCTGTGGCCTCTCCCGCGGCGCAGCACAGCCTCCAGACGCACAGGCTCAGCGGCCATGGCTCACGGGCCCAGCCGCTCCGTGGCATGCGGGATCCTCCCGGACCAGGGCACGAACCCGCGTCCCCCGCATCGGCAGGCGGACTCCCAACCACTGCGCCACCAGGGAAGCCCCAGAGAGGTTTTTTTATTTTATTTTATTTTATTTTATTTTTTGCTCTTACTTGTGCTCTTGGAGCTGCAGTTTCTCCATCCATAAGATAGGAATCATGATACAATCTATCACCTATGTTGTTACATTGATTCAATGAAATCATCAATGCAAAGAGTTTAGCAGGGACCTGACACAAAAGTCACGATTAACTCACATGAGCTATTTTTTTAAGGATATTTTTTACTCTATTCCTTTGAATAGGTCATTCTACTTTTCTGAGCTTTATTTTTGTACATACAGTCTAAAACATAACACTCATTGTAAAGGCTTCAAAACTCTTAGCTAAGGAAACAAAACTAAGGAGTCCTCAAATGAAACCAGAGACCAATACATATATAAACTAATCCATGTAAACTCTTACACTCATCTTTTTGTTTTGTTTCCATTTCCGAGTTTTGTTTCCTATGTTGAAATCTACAAGGGCCTCTGCTGTACCCCCTCCCCCTGTTGCCAACTGATTCACTAGGAGGTTGCCCAGTGACTGCTTAATCTCCAAATCTGGTCAAGCCACCTCCCCAGGGGGTCAGGGCCTCTCTGCACAGGTTGCTGCAGTTTCTCTCAGGGTGATTGCTATGTGAAACAAGAGTCCAATGCTATGTAACATTTTGCATTCAAAGTAGCAACATAGTGTAGTGAGACACAGCATTATGTACTGGAAGGAACGCTGGCTTCCATGTTGGAAGATCCAGATGCTCATGTAAGGCCTACCATTTACCAGCAGCATGAGCCTATAGAAATGATTTCGTTACTGGGCCTTGAGCTTCTTGTATGCCTGATCTAAAAGAACACTTTTTCTCCTCCCTCTTAGACCATTATGAAGAACAAATAAGATAGTATTGTGTGTTCATTGCAGCTCTATTTACAATAGCCAGGACATGGAAGCAACCTGAGTGTCCATCGACAGATGAATGGGTAAAGAAGATGTGGCACATATATACAATGGACTATTACTCAGCCATAAAAAGAAACAAAATTGAGTTATTTGTAGTGAGGTGGATGGACCTAGAGTCTGTCCTACAGAGTGAAGTAAGAAAGAGAAAAACAAATACACTATGCTAACACATATATATGGAATCTAAAAAAAAAAAAAAAGTGGTCATCAAGAGCCTAGGGGCAGGACAGGAATAAAGACACAGACCTACTAGAGAATGGACTTGAGGACATGGGGAAGGGGAAGGGGAAGCTGGGACAAAGTGAGAGAGTGGCATGGACATATATACACTACCAAACGTAAAGCCGATAGCTAGTGGGAAGCAGCTGCATAGCACAGGGAGATCAGCTCGGTGCTTTGTGACCACCTAGAGGGGTGCAATAGGGAGGGTGGGAGGGAGGGAGACGCAAGAGGGAAGAGATATGGGGATATATGTATATGTATAGCTGATTCACTTTGTTATAAAGCAGAAACTAACACACCATTGTAAAGCAATTATACTCCAATAAAGATGTTTAAAAAAAAAAAAGTATTGTGAAAAATCTTTGACAATTGCAAAGTGCCATATAAATATAAGGAAGAATATGTTATTTAATTTCCATTTCACCATAGTTGGTTAGGAAGGGCATAGGTATATTTGCCCCCAAATAACACATTGAAACAGAACATCCATCAGCTGTTCAAATCGTGCAGTTGATCACAGAAGATTTTATGGCTAGTCTAGGGCCCTTTAGACATTTTCTTAAATAGGAAATCTTCAAGACAACACCAAAATTCACCCACTTTATTTATTTTTCAATAATCTTTCTTTCACCACTTTTAATTTATCTTGCCATATTTTTTCAGTTATTCTAGAGAGAGTGTCTAGCACAAGATAAAAATTTAGGAAATCTATGATAAGTTTGAATTATTTTGAGATAAAAAATGTACCTGTATTATATTTTTTATGGTTATAAATTTTTATAGTTTTCTCAAATTTTTCCTTATCTAAACCCACATTTAGAACAGAAAGTAAAAATGTTTTCTTGACTTTGTTCACTAATTTGCCTTTAAAGCAGCATTCAAGGTTTCTGGCAGATGATGCTACGGAGGAGATTTAAGAACAATTGTAAAAAGAGAACAATTGTTAAAAGTAATATAGTGGTTAAAAGTGCTCTGGCTCCAGAGTCAGACACGATTTGGGTTTGAATCTCAACTCTGCTCTTCCCTAGCTCTGTGAACCTGTATAAAATTCTTAACTTCTGCACTACACTGAGATAACGCATACTTCCAAGTATTGTTTGGAATAGGTAAATAAGCCACATAAACAAATTTACTGAGTCCTTACTTTGGCTTGTGTGCTTTATTTGCATGATCTCATTTAATCCTTACAAAATCTTACAAGATGGCTTCAGTTCCTGTCATGATTGTAAGGTTTCAATAAGTGTTAGATGTTATTTCACAAAAAAAGCCGAGTATTTTTCTTGTAGACTAAGAAATAGTTTCCAGTGGAGGGTGGAAAATTGGTTGCTCAGGTAGGGTGACCCAGGTCCAAATTACCTTCATTTTAACATAAACGCTACACTGGGTTTACACTAGCTGCTTAGTCCTCCTTTCTCTTGAACAAAAACATTCAAAACCCAAACCTTAAAAAAAAAGAAATGCTATCTAAATAAAAAAGTGTTCCCTCTTGAATAATTTTACAAACCCCATCCTGTCTCATTCCCTTCACAAAAATACCAGTGCCTGTGTGCGCATGCATGCACACACACACTC
>NW_006771155.1:617515-626036 GCF_000442215.2 Lipotes vexillifer
TTGTGGCCTCTCCCGCTGCGGAGCACAGGCTCCGGACGCGCAGGCTCAGCGGCCATGGCTCACGGGCCCAGCCGCTCCGCGGCATGTGGGATCTCCCCCAACCGGGGCACGAACCCGCGTCCCCTGCATCGGCAGGTGGACTCTCAACCACTGCGCCACCAGGGAAGCCCCTACCCTCTTTCCATCTTAAGAGAATTCTCTTTGCCTTTATTTTCTTGGGTTGTTCCATAACCTGTGCTTTTTTTTAATAACTAAACTTTCATGCTCTCCTTGAAAAACAATGATTCTTCAGCATTAATTTTTAACAATATTCTATATAATGGTCTTTCTTAATTCCCCATGGGAATAAAAAAACAAAACAATTTTAGGTATACAGGAAATAGTCTAATTTTATAATAATATTGTCTCCATTATTTGAGTTTTTAGGACTAATTTTTAAAAGCAAAGAGCTTTTTAAGCCGTGTTACATTTTTATAATTGAGTCATCAATGAATTAAAAAATAATTCACACTAGGCTATCTCATCTGTATTAAATATTTATTAGCATTTTACTTTAAAAGATGTAGGTTCCAATCCTGGCTTTGCCACCTACTAGCTGTGTGATCTTGATCTTAATTTCCCTGGACCTCAGTATCTTCGACTTTGAAAAAAAAGCCTAAGACTTACTGATCCCTTCCAGTGCTTCCAACTCAAATTTTATGATTATCTCCCCATTGCTGTAGTTGGTCGAACAAAAATGGGGATACATGAAATTTTCTAAATGTAAAAAGCTAGGAAAAGAAAATTAAATTTGAGATATGTGATTTCCATGGAAACTATGGCTTCGGCATTTCCTAACTCTGTTTACATAGTATAGAAGGCCCTTATGAAGGTTATGAGAGCAAATAAAGTCCTAGAAGATATGTCTTAGGGAGAGTAATTTCAATGAGTGAGTCAAGATGTTATACTGTGTTAGTTGGTAATTAGTAACACTTGATGATTAAACAAAAAGTTCTTAAAGGATGCCTAGTAGAAGTAATCTTGCCATAAGTGTGGTCAAATGTGATCTGAGAAATCCATGTAGCTTACAAATATATCATTAAAACTGGAAAATAAATATTCAGAATTAATATGGAAAGAAAGATACAAACTTCGAAACAAAAGCTGAAGCAGAAATGGTCAAAGTAATTAAGACTGGTAATAAAACGTCTGCAGTTAGTCTGATATTATCACTGGAAAAGTGCAGGGAATTTCTATGTAATAAAGAAAGTAATTAACACAATATTATTGTCCAAGCACTGAGAAAAAAATACCAAACAGCAACAATAACAACAATAATAGTAACAATTTAACCAATAACAATTTGAAAAGTATGATGAAAGTATGAAGAGTACGTTTAAATCTTACATCGGAAAACTAGGTTACGTTTTATATACTTTAATAAGTCTTCCTAACATTGTTTCATTTATGGGGCTCCATCTCTGTGCAAGCACTGTATTATGAACCATGGGAGATACAAAGAAAAAGATGGCATTGTCCTTAATGAACTTAATTTGTGTAAAAACAAACAGGGTATGTCCTGTGTGCGTATTCTGGAATATCCTGGTTTGAAAGGAACATTTAAAATAGTTTTATATCTTTATATTTTCAGATTTACAAATGATTGAAATAAAATATACTGGAAATGTTTCATAAATTTACTTTACAAAGTGGTTTATTTTCATCTCTTTTCATGATATTTAAGAACTAATTTTCAGGTTAACTACCTTAAACCGAAAGTTTATTCATCATTTCAGATTTTCCATAATGAAGTTGGAAATCAATATTCAACCATCATGGAATAGTCAGCCATCAATTTATGTGACTATTCATCATGAAAAACTCTACAAATAACAAATGCTGGAGAGGGTATGGAGAAAAGGGAACCCTCTTATGCTGTTGGTGGGAATGTAAATTGATACAGCCACTATGGAGAACAGTATGGAGGTTCCTTGAAAAACTAAAAATAGAACTACCATACGACCCAGCAATCCCACTCCTGGGCATATATCCAGACAAAACTCTAATTCAAAAACATACATGCACCTCTATGTTCATAGCAGCACTATTTACAATAGCCAAGACATGGAAACAACCTAAATGTCCATGGACAGATGAATGGATAAAGAAGATGTGGTACACATATACAATGGAATACTACTCAGCCATAAAAAAGAACAAAATAATGCCATTTGCAGCAACATGGATGCAACTAGAGATTATCATACTAAGTGAAGTAAATCAGAAAGAGAAGACAAATACCATATGATATCACTTATATGTGGTATCTGAAATATGACACCAATGAACCTATCTTCGAAACAGACTCACAGAGAACAGACTTGTGATTGCCAAAGGAGAGGGGGTCGGGAGACGGATGGAGTGGGACGTTGGGGTGAGCAGATGTAAGCTATTATATACAGAATGGATAAACAACAACACATACTATATAGCACAGAGAACTGTATCCAATATCCTATGATAAACCATAATGGAAAGAATATTTTTATTTGTTTATTTATTTTTATTTTTATTTTTTTTGGAAAGAATATTTTTAAAAGAATTTCTATATATATATATATATATATATATCTGAATCACTACTGTACAGCAGAAATTAACACAACCTTGTAAAGCAACTATACTTCAATAAAAAAAGTAAGTAATTTATGTACGTATTAAAGTGACAATGGTGTTATGGCAGTACATGGAAAGAAGCACCTACAGCAAAGGCGAAACGAGGGAGCAAAGAGCAGTACATGAGGAACCCACACAGGGATCACGACCTCCTAAACATCTATGATAGACAATGAGAGAATCACGAAGGAACAGAGAGAAGAAAGTTCCTCCCCAAGTGTGTGAAGCAGTGTGATACCACCTTCCTGACACACTTGAGAGAGAGAGAGTTTTCCTGTTGGGTGTAATGTAGCATTTGCAATGGTAAATTCCAGAGCTAAAAAGAAACTACCTGGAAATTTCCAATTTTCCACTCTTAACGTCACTAACCATCCAAACTTTTAAAAAGTTTAGTAAGAGGTGAATTACGCCAGAAAAGTCTTATGAAATTTAGTGTAGCTAATCTTGAATTTTAGATCTAAAGAATAAACGGTTTTAAAATAAAATTTCATAATCATAAAAAACCAAAATTTGAAATTCCATATATTTGGTATGTCAGATAGAATGTGTACTTAAAATTTCTATTCATTGTTTAACTCAAATTTTATTTTCCAGATTTCCCCCACTGTTTCACTAGTTCCTTTAACATAGTGTGGCTGAACAAGTGTGCTTCTAAAAAAACGCAAAATCTTAAAGAGTCAAATAAAGATGTGTTTTCAATCGAAATGTATACTTTTAAATTTTATACGAAATTTGAGTTCCCATACATTTGAAAGGAAATAATACATAGACAACCGTCTATTTTTATGGTCTCAAATGAAGAGCAATGTCATTCTGCCATTAGCTAGCCTGTTATTTTTCTTCTTTTCTCTTTACATTTCTATTCATTTGGGGAAAAAGAATACTAAGTTATTATCAGTACAAGTAGCCTTATAGATACAAACTCATAATTGCCAGGAAATAGTAAACAAGAGAAAATAAATCGCTTATGCATTCTTTCAATTCTTCGGTGCCTTCATGCTGCCCCCTGCTGCCCAGTGTTCACACTTAACTGAAAATTGTCCCAAACTTTCAACCTATTTTACTTCTCTTTACCCTTCCCATCAAAACTTATCTGGCCGGAGATCTAGCCTAATGGGTAAACAGGTTTATATAACAAAGTTATATAAACCTCTGGAGTTTTCCTGGAGTTTTCCTCTGCCAGCCTAATGGGTAAACAGGTTTATATAACAAAGAAGTAATTCCTCCCTATTTAACCCATCACCATTTTCTGGCCAGTTACAAGCACTTGAACTGATGTTTGATGGGCAATGACTGACATCCAGGTTCCCAAGCTTGGGATTCCAAGTCCTCCCTGTGCTGTTTCCCAGCTACCATCATGGGTCTATATCTCCCGCCAGTCTCTAGCCCCCAAGCATTACAGCTTACTGTCTACCCACACTGGACTTCTAGCTGGTATTCCCAAGTGCCACAGTGTTTTCTCTCCTCCTTGCCTATGCTCACATTGCTTTCTTTACCCGAATGTCTTCTCTCAATTTCTACATGTTGAAAGCCTGTCCACCTTCCAAGGTTCTGCTCAAAAGTACCTGCTCCACGAGGTTTACCCCAATTCCCAAATCTTTCTCTTCTGTTCTCCCTTTAATCCTTTAAGGCTCTGCACAATATAGTTGTTGTAAAAGCTCAATAAGGATTTATTTAATGAGTGAAGAGCAGTTAGCAAAGGAATCTTAATTCTTGGAGAGGCTAGCTGATTCATTGACTTTTTGTAGAGGACCTGGGGGAGGACAAAGGGAGCCTCTCTAATATTGCAACAACCTTACACCTGAATAGAGTGGTCTTTTTAATTCCCATCACACCAAGTAAGACTGATTTTGATCCCTAAAATCAGGAGTAACTGTGAAAAAATGAACTTAGAGCGCACACTGAGTGCTTATGTCATGTCAGGCACTATTCTAGGTGCTTTAGATGCATGAACCCCACTGTAATCTCACAGCAGCCAGGTGAGTAAGTAATATCACTGATTCATAGAAGAGAAAACGGGTTCTGCACAGTTGAGTAACTGGCCAAAGGTTACACACGTTGTAAAGGGCAGACCGAGGAACTCAGATCGGTCAAAGCTGTGTATTTAAAGTGTTCTCATAATGTCTTCAACAGAAATGTGTATGGAGAGACTTCCAGTCAGCTATCTGGAAGTTAAAAAAAACCTTGTCAATAGAATCGCCTTGGAAATTGTGACCACATAGTCAGACCAAAGCCATGAGAGAGATTCAGTGTCAGTTAAATCTGTTAATATCTGCAAGAGTTGATTGCCCTACAAGACGGAATGTGAAAGAATGTAGGAGCCTGCAAGAATTATTGATTTCTTGACTGGAATATTCTATATTTGTTTAGACTAAAGTGAGCCTAATGACGCTATATGTACATTTTTATTTTTATTTTTTCTTGGTATTTTTATTATATGACTTGCTCTGAGCTGTATGCTATGGAATTTTGTTTTCTTGATTAAGAAAAGTAACATCAACTAGTATAGGGTTTTTTGGGGTTTGGTGTTTTCCCCCCATAATAGGATAACCGGAGGTTTTTTGGCCTTTTTCTTTGTCATTTACATCTTCCACTTTTTAATACTACTTTATGAAGATAACCTGGGACGGGAGGGACTTCTATTTGAGTTCTTTGCGTGCTTGTAGCTTGTAGCAGTGATTAAGAGCAGGGGTTCCAAGGCAGACTGCCTGCCTTGCAACCTTGGCTCCGCTGTTCCCTAATTCTGTGGCTCTTGAGACCGTGCTTCTCTAAGCCTCTATTTTCTTCTTCTCTGGAAATTGGGGGGACGGTAGTATTCACAGGGCTTTGAGGGTTACACAGCATAATTCACTTTAAGCCCTTAGCACAGTGCCTGAAACACAGTAAGCCTCAATAAATGGTAGCTATTATTTCTATTATTGTGATGATTGTTATTTTACACAGGAATGGGTATAAGTAGCCAGCTCTTAAGTTTTCTCATAATTGGAATTGAATAGTTGCTTATAAGTAACATCTGCCTTTTCTACTGAGCTACGTCTATTATCAAATTCCATTTTTGGCAGATGGGAAGTAAAACAAGATTGTCCCCATGGAGAGTGTTCTTATACGGTGGGGGAAACTGAAATCCTTAAATCTGAAACATGTTTATTTGTATCTACAGAAAATAAAATTAAAAGAACTAAAAAAAAAAAGAATGTAGAAGCCTGCCAAGTTCAAAGGTCTCTAAGGGACAGTTATATATTCTAAAAGATTAAGAAATGCGAAATCCAAATATTTGTCAGTTGATGTAGCCACTTGTACGGGGACCAACGATTCTGACCTGACTTGAAAAAAAAGGTAAAGATACGACTCAATATCTCTGGGAAGTAGGCTTTGAGAATAGTTTTTTTTTTTTTTGATACAGTGAACATAAATAAGGCTCACTGTGTCACATCAATGTCTCAGACAAGGACCTAATTGTGTTCTAATCAAAATCTCTGCTCATCAAGAAACTTCAATTAGCTGAGAAGGCAGACAAAAAATAAACTTGAGAAGGCAACACCACAAATTGTTTGGTAGGATAACTCTTTTCTTAGTAGGTAAGAATCTTTTAACTTCAGAAAGATTTAGAATAAGTACAGAAATGTTTTTTTAGTCTATGTAGTTGTTCTGTTTCAGAACATTTGACCTAATGGAGTAAGAGGTTAGCTTATTACACATTTAAGTAGAACTCCTACTAAGTTATATGAAGTATAAACCTTAAAGAGAACTTAAGAATCAACATATTTAGAAGTTCAATTTATGAGATAGGTAAGACTTTCTTAACTTAAAAATGTCTGCTAAAGTACCAAAGTAGGCAATCAGATGTAGTAAATGTATAAATGTATATAAAAAGTTGGGAGGTGTTTATATAAGTGAGACCAAAAGTCCTTCAATATACAAGACTATCTATAGTCTTTCAATATACAAGACTCACTCTTGAGGGCAGCAAGTAACTGAAGGGTGGCAGTTGATCCATTTTTCTTCCAACTAAAGTTGTTCATTAGGCAAACAGAATATGTTGACAGAACTGGTTGGACTGTCCAATTATGCTTTCAGTTTGAACCTTCCTCACTTCCTAGAAGATGGATTGTAGCTTTTGGAAGATTGAGATGAGAAGTAGCAACATTATCTACTGAACATCCCAATTTTTGGTTTAGTGGCTCCTCTTCCACAGTGTCGCTCAGCAATTCTCAACCCTGGCTATGTATTATCGATAGAATCACGTGGACAGCTTTTGCAAAATACTTACACCCAGATTCCACCCAGATCAGCTAGAACCTCTGTAGGCATTTTATTTTTGAGTTTCTGGTTGATTCTAAGTGCAGACAGAGTTGAGAACCACTGGTCTACTTTGTGAGCCTACCGTGGTCTGAAGTTCCAAGAGAACTTTCCACAACTATGGACATTGCTGCAGACTGAATGTTTATGTCCTCCCCCACCCTCCAATTCATATATTGAAATCCTAGCCCCCGATGTGATGGCATTTGGAGGTGGGGCTTTTGGGAGGTGATTAGGTCACGAGGGTGGAGCCTTCATGAATGGGATTGGTGCCCTTGTAAAAGAGACCCCAGAGAGCTCCTTCTCCCCTTCTGCCGTGCGAGGACACATCTATGAACCAGGAAGTGGACCCTCAACAGACACAGAATCTGCTGGCACCTTGATCCTGGACTTCCTAGCTTCCAGAACTGTGAGAAATAAATTTCGGTCATTTATAAGCCACCCAGTTTATGATATTCTGTCACGGAAACTTGAGCGACTAAGACAGAAACATTCCACAAATCTGTTGTCCAATAACCAACAGCCAGGTGTAGCTACTGAATGTTTAATTTTAATTATTTCAAATTTAAATTTCCATAGCCACATGTGGCTAGTGACCACTGTCCTGGACAGCACAGTTCTGGCAGTTCTGGCCATTTTAAATGATGTGTGTCTGTTATTACATAGGTGCTAAGTGACACTTTTTGATACTGGACAAAACCAGTACAAAGCTGCCTCCTCGGGGTAGTTCATCCCAGCTTCTTGACAAGCCCTCCAGTGGATACAAGGATAACTCAACGCTTACACAGGCTTCTGGAAATGTTAAGGACATTGAATTGGCTGAGTGTTTTTTACTCATTTATGTGGGAGGTTTGTTTCTTGGACTTTATACTTTAATGAAAAATGAGCAAAAGCCTTCAGAACTAAATTATTTCTTTTTTAAAAATAAATTTATTTATTTATTTATTTTTGGCTGCGTTGCGGTGCGCGGGCTTCTCATTGCGGTGGCTTCTCTTCTTGCGGAGCACGGGTTCTAGGCATGTGAGCTTCAGTAGTTGTGGCGCATGGGCTTAGTTGCTCCACAGCATGTGGGATCTTCCCGGACCAGGGATCGAACCCGTGTCCCCTGCATTAGCAGGCAGATTCTTAACCACTGGGCCACCAGGGAAGTCCCTAACTTGTTTCTTATGTCTCAAAGCAGTGAAGCAATTAAACTCTTGGAAAGGCCCTCTTGGCTCCTTGGCACGTGAGAGTGTTTTTCAACTGGAGGTTGTGACCTCTGTCTTGGGAGGATGGAGGGTTTCCAGTGCATTGGGGCAGCGGCCTGAGTTTCAGAGCTAAATATAGGTCACTGGCATGATGGCCTCTCTTTCTCAGTCTCATCAAAACTGTGTCCTTTTAATGAAAGTGGGGCTTTAGTGGCTGGTGGGATAAAATCTTGAGAAAAACCATCAAAATGCCACAGATACACAAGTCTTTTTCAGATGTAACTTGCTATCGAGTACAACTAAGTTCTATTTTTACTTGGTTTTAAAAATAATTGGTAAATTATGGACTAATTTTTTTTTTTTTTTTTTTTTTTTTTTTT
>NW_006771155.1:626149-633676 GCF_000442215.2 Lipotes vexillifer
GTACGTGGGCCTCTCACTGCTGTGGCCTCTCCCGTTGCAGAGCACAGGCTCCGGGCATGCAGGCTAAGCGTCCATGGCTCACGGGCCTAGCCGCTCTGCGGCATGTGGGATCCTCCCGGACCAGGGCACGAACCTGTGTCCCCTGCATTGGCAGGCAGACTCTCAACCACTGCGCCACCAGGGAAGCCCTATGGACTAATTTTTTTTAAGTTAGAAACACACACATATACGAATTGATGGAAAAATAAGTCTCAAATGTGTTGTTCATGCTGAGGATAAGAGGAATCCTCCTTCAAGTCATCGCTCAGCTCTCAAGCAGGCTATCCTGACCACCTATTCAATCCTGCGCATGTATTTATTCATATATTCGCCATTTATGAAATGACATCCTTTACAGTTTGGCATATTTCAAGCCAGAATATTTACCATGGCGGGTATCATCTGATCCTCTAGAGCAGTGTCTCAAAGGGTGGTCTCTGGACTGAAAGCATCGGCAGCACCTGGGGGCTGGCAACTTCTCAGGCCCCACCCCAGACCCACTGATCCAGGAACCCCAGGTGTGGGCCCAGACACCTGTGTTTTAGGTGATTCTGGTGCACACTCAAGTTTGAGACCCACTGATCCAGAGTACACTGAATCCCCCAAAAATATCCCAGAGGGGAAAACTTCCATACATCCCAAAGATGGAAACATGTTGTACATAAAATTGACCTTGTAAGTTGTGAAATAGGAGCCAGTATTCTGTTTCGACCTAGTGTTCTGAGTCATGAATTTACCCACTTCAACAAAGCCTCACTGACTCTCTACTCTCTGATCTTTTTTTCCCTATAGAAATGCAACTTCTGAAAGAGTTTCATGAGATGTTCCTAAAGAGATGAGACGCAGTACATATGCCTTCTGCAAAGTCAGTACAAAAATTCAGATAATGTACAACTGATCAACTAGGTAAGCACTACTCATCTTAAGAAAAGATGATTAGATTTATAAAATTAGTCACTAGAGGATTCATTTAAACAGGGGTATCATACAGTGCATTTAAAATATGCCAATTTACAGAACATAAATTCACAAATATCCAGTGTGACAGTGTAGAAGAATAGGTAGTTATACAGGCTCTGATTTCAGACTTTCCAGGTTCAAACTCCAGCTTTTTCATTTACTGTGTAACCTGGGCCAAACCTCTCTAAGCTTCAGTTTCCTCATTTGTAAAATGGGTATAATAATTATCCTATCCCCAAAGTTTGTGTGAGGATTTAAGGAGATATTTAATAAAGGTAGCATTGAACCTAGAGGCTGGGACATAGTAAGCTCTAATTAAATGTTTATTTTTTTCTAAATTAGCTGCATCCGTGAGCAGTCTGCTCTCTATGAAAACAGATATTCATGTTTTATCGTTGAAGAATGTTTTTACGAAGCCATTAAAGTTTATACAAAGCAAATGGGAGCTAGCCACATTGAGCACTGGCTACTCAGCAGGTGTTCACCTTTCCAAAAGATCCTCCCTAGCTAAACCAATTAAGGTAACTTCAATCTCCCCGTCAGTGAAAGGGTTTAGGTATGCGCATTTCCTACAAACCTGGCCAAAGAACTGTAAGAAGCAGTGTGCTGTGGGCCTCTGGGAAAGAATTTCTTCCCTTCTAAAAAGATACATAAGAGAAACTCTCCTCCCTCTGGAAATTGTAATATCAGGATATGATGCTTGGAGCTGCAGCAGCCATCTTGTGACTATGAGGAAAGACACTGCTGACATTACGGCAATGTAAAAGAATAGAACTTACCAAGGAACCTGATAACATCGTTGAGCTATTGAACCAAACCTAGAACTGGCTTGCCTCCTGATTATTAATTTAGTTGAAATAATAAATCTCCTCATTTTTTCACACCATTATCAGTAGGATCCTATGTTAGTACAAAAGCACACTATATGATATAATACATTTAGTATCTTAATTGGCTGTATGACAAAATAATCTGGTGACTTTCTTCTGGAGGTGATCTTAAACCACACGTAGAGATCTAATGAAGCGTTCCTTCCCTTCCAATTCATCTGTATATAACAGCAGTCTTACTTTCCTGCTCCATATCTGATGTACTTAACTAATTACCCAGTAGCTAAATGTCTAATGATATTACCTTCATAAATTAAAATACAAAAGGTTATTATAAAAAATTCTGTTACATAAATATTAAAATTTTCAGAAGGTTTCAAAATAAAAGTAAATATCTTAATTCTGATGTAATCCTTCAACACTATAATTGTATTTGCCTGCTTCATCTCACAATTTTTATTGACATTGACATTTATTTCATGACAAGGAGAGCAAAATGTACAAAATGGGGCTTCACCACGTTAAAAAAAAAGTTTTCATTAAATGGACCTCACAAGGACACATCCAAAATTCCTACAACCAGAGTGATCCCCGTCTCCTTTCTTCTCAAGTGAATAAGTTAATATTTTATTTCTCACTTTGCAATAGGAACTTGCATTAGCTAACCAGCTATTTATACAGCATCTGTTTGGGCTATACCTAAAATCTGAGGGCTATCTTCCCCTGTGTCCCAAATAATGGTCCTTCAGTAGAAGGACAGAAGGACACTTGTTAAATCCTATATAAATAGATTAAAAATTGTTTTTTAAGTTTTTACCCCAGAAATCTTATTTTGCCTTTATTCTCAGATGGGAACCTCCCACATCCAAGACCTTAGATTTAAGGATCTTTAAAATGTTGAACCACGTTGGACTGTAAACTCCCTGAGAGCAGGGATCCTTGCCTCTTTGTCTTAATATTGTATCTCAGCCCTTTAGCATCATAGCACATAATAGGAGGAAAAACTAGAACAAACAAACCCCCAAAAGAAAAAAATGCTGAATAAATCAAGTATAAAGGATACTCCTTTCATCTTTTTCTTCAAGAAATCATTATCTTTGCTTTACTTTCCCTTTAGAGTCTCCATTTGAGAATCTTTTGGGAAAGATAAAAAACAAAGTCATAACACAAACACCCATTTGGTCTCTTATTTTCTTTCCCCGTCTCTTCCTTTGCAAAACATGTAATGATATGTCCAAGAAATAGCACAGGTAAGTACGCACAAAAAGAGGGTGGAATTAGAAATATATACAGTTTCAGGTCTCTATTGAACTTGGTTTTCAGAGGGCAAAATTTTTAGCTATCTTTCCTTCTTTTAAAAAAGTTTATTCCAAGGTATATTAGATTGGTTCTGGCTAATACTGATATTTTCAGCATTTTATGATGTCATCTTAATATCACTGTAAATGTTTCTTCCCTTTGTTACTTCATCTTTCCTAATAGGTTTGCTAACCTGAAAAATTCCCCAATCTTTAGCAATACTAATGCATACAAATTAATAAATTAGGAAATTATGTTGGTTCACTAAATGAAGTCTTAATAAAATTTTCAGTTTTTTTCCATTATTGACCGAGCTCATAATTTCAAGTTCATATTTCTGAGGTTTATTGTTTGGAATTTGATTTACAGATTTTCCGTGTCTTTGGCATTATTTATTTCTTCTTTCTGCAAACTGTTTTTTGGCCATTTCACTACTCATTGACCCCTCCCCCTCCCTCAGAGGGATGGGCAGGGTGAAAAAAATGATAACGGTATTTTAACATAGTCAATTTTGCTACTTGCTACTGTGTCTGATAAAAAGGTGTGCAAGAAAAAAATAAGTGTGTAATTGTTGACTGAAATGACATTTCAAGATTAAAAAAATAATTCTTTATTGTTCATGATCTAGCAACTGTTACTAGGAAAAACTGAGTTAGTTCCCTGTACACCAAATTTAATAAATAAAGATATTTTTCTGATAAAACATAGTTTATTATAATCATTCTAATCATAATCTCACCAAACTCAGACTAAATGCCTACAAAATGTTGTCTATAAAAAAAAAAAAAATTAACGTCCAAAGAATCAAGAGCTAAAATGAAGCCCAAGGTGGATTTAAAAATGGAGAATAATATAAAACAATGAGTTGTTTTTAACCTCATAGATTTAAACCTCCTTATTTAGTGAGAGTCACAGATAGAAGAATACCTTTAACATAAATATCTATGGGTGATTTTAAAAAGTGAAGATGTAACTATAATGGTTACTCATAATCAGTGATGTAATAGTCAATGATATAGGAGAACAAAGAACATTGATTGCATAGCTACATATGGACTTCACAGCATCAGTCTGTTTTTAAAAGGGGGGCTACATTATATAAACATTCTTAGTTTTCACAAATTAAAATGAAAAACGTCACCAGCTGAATAACAGAATATTTTAGCAATAAACACATTGGGCAGTATATTTTATTCAGTAGATTAACTTCGGGGAACTAAACTCCAGCACAATCAGGGGGTTAGATAATATATTTACACCTGCAGTATTTCATTCTATAAATAATCTATAACATCAAAACCAGTCTTGATGGCGGCATTTAAATTTTATGAAGAGATAAAATGTTACAGTGAACATTTTCACATTTTTATAGCAGAGTATAAACAAAATATAGGCATAATATATAATTATTTTTGAAGTTCAAGGAAAGGGTCCTACACAGATAAATAAATTATAGGGACACAAATTAGCAATACTATTCCTAGTCATTTTCACACATTCTTTTACTTCAAAATTTTAATGATTAGTGAAATGAGCATTTACATATTTCAAAGTGAATAAAAACACTTAATAATAACTCCAGAAATTTTTACTCAAGAAATCATCCCTACAATCATATGAAAAGATAGTTGAGGATACTATTTCAGTTTTTTTGTTTGTTTTATTTGGCAAAATAATGTGTTTTTAGGTACAATGACTGATTTCTCCCACTTTCTTTTTCAATTAAGGACATACTTACTATCTTCATAAACAACTAAAATGTTCACAGAGACCAGTAAAAACTATGTCATATCATAATATACATTTTTGTTCTTGGGAGGCTTTGGGCCTAAATCCCATATCCTCTAATCAGATAACTCCCAATAAGAACAAAGATGGAAAAGATTTACCCTGCATTTAGATATACAAATACCAATATTTTAAAAGTTAAAAGCAGTTGTATCCATATTCTTAAAAAAATTATCCTATTCCAAAATATTTGCTCTTTTTAAAGCAAGGGTGTACATAAATCCAGCTGAAGTTATCACTTCAAAATAAAACAAACAACAATGTAGGCATTCTTATATGTCAAACTCCTAGAAAATTCCCAGGAGAAACTTAGAATAGTTATTTAAGAAATTCCTAGGTTCAAAATGAAATTCAACTTTTACAACGTTCAGTGAGCTAAAACGCAAAATGTTTTGTTCAATTGAAGACATTAGCAATGGATGATATTGTAATAGAAGGAAAATGCAAAATGTTACTGAGGAAAGAGAGGGTAAGCTGACAGCTTACTATTGAAAATTTTCTGATCTAGAGATAATCAGATCAGAAAAAACACAACTGCAAACTGCATGCTCGGCCCTGCTGCTCCCCGGACGGGCTGTGACGACGTGTCTGTTCTCACCCTTCACAGTTCACAGAAAACATTAAACTAATACAACTGAATAATTTCCTCTGACCAAATCGAACTTTCTTTTAGGAAATAAAGGGAGAGGATAATAGATCAAATCTTGCCCCACCTCTTTTTTTTTTCCTCCTTTTTTCTTTTAGTGAAACTGACGTAAATTGTTGAGAGCTATACAGCGCCACCAGCACAGATCCATGCAAAACAAAAAAGATCGCCCACCGTGTGCAAAAAGAGAAAAAAAAAAATTAGAAAAATGCCCCAAATTACAAAATGTCTCCCAAATATACCTTTTTGGAGAAAAAACAAGATAGATCTGCAAAGATTATCTAATGAGGAGCCTCAGAGAATTACTATCATGGAACACAAGTTTAGATCTGATCAGCAAATAAAAGATCCACTATTTAGTAACAGCCATAACTTAATATAAACCCGGTTATGTCAATCTCCACCTTCATTATACCAAGGGCAGCTTTTCTGTAGTTTGTATCCAAGTAATCCATCAAGAAAACCACAATAGGCCTATTTGAAACCAAACTACATCCATAGTTTGCCTGCTAATCATTTAGTCCTGGACAAATTAGGTAATACATCATTTTTATAAGGAGGATATGCACATATTTGGCATTACCAACATGCTGGCACAAAACAAGTCCATCTTGAAATAGCTGAGTTTCCCTTAGCTCACAGTAATTAAAGTATAATTTATATCATAAATATTTAGCTTTAGTCATGGGGTTAAAAAAAAAAAAACACTAATTTTTTTTTTTCTTCTGGTAAAAATTAGCCAGACAAGATTAGCTGGAAATGTGCAGAGATCAAAGCTAAAGGAAAATACAAAGATTGGTTTCGTTAGAAGAAACACAATGAAAATCCTTCTTAGCTGTCTGCTCGTTCAAAGATGTAAAGACATAAGTGTTTAAAATTACAAACTTACCATCAGCGGAGGCGAAGAAGAAGCCAGTTCTGGAAAAAGAATTGTAGCAATATAGGCTGGACACTTGTGTCCCTAGAAACAACAGCCTCCAGGCGGCACACGGATCTTCCAACATCTTCACAATATTGGGTAAATAAAAAGTCATACTTTCTTCCCTGATCGGTGGCTACTCGCGGTGGCTTCTCCAGGATCTGTGGGCGTTTGGGAGAAATCGGAGAAATATCCGCGGAAGATTAAAAGCAGAGGAGGCCGAGGCAGCCTTAGAAGACTCTGGGGTTAACAACTTTGCGATGGCAAGCAGGCGGGCCCTGATTGGCTGGGAGGCCAGTGTTTCCCCCCCCCTCCTCCCGCCTCCTGCAGCTCGGAAAAAAAATGCAGTGTGAGTGCCATTTTACACTGGGCTTTTAAACACACGGCCCCCCAAATGACAAAGTCTGAGCTCGCTACGAAGTGACACTGCAAAACAATAGCGCCCACGACCGCCCGTGAGCTCAGGAAAATGTCCCTTTGACGATCCGGCAACGCTCTTATTTCTTGCATGTGGGTTTTTAGGGAATAGCATGCTTTTCGCAGATGGTCATTCACCGACATCGATGTCTAATTTGGATACCAATGTGGCCAGTGACAAATGATTCCCATCAAAACATTTTTTATTTTTCCATTGGACGTCCTGAAGGAACCTAAAGAAGCCTTGCACAAAATTCATGTCGTTTGCAGCTTTAACTCCTTGGGGGAAAAAAAAAAAGAATTGGTTAGCCACAACAACTTCCATTTGTGAAGAAAATAAAAATAAAATAATGCTTTTTAGCGGCTACATTACAAACAATAGGCATACTTTTTTTTTTTTTCCTTCTTAAAAATTGTTTCAGAAACCTTTGCCGGCTGATAGAATTCTACCAGTCTGCCTTACAAACAAAATGGCTGTGGTACTGAGTTTTTTTGGATCCTCCCACTGTGGCTCCTCCAGGCCTCCAGGAAGTGGTAAAAATCCAAAATAAATACAGTACTAAAAGTACATTGTCCAGGCTGAACTCTAGTGAAGCCTTGGGGGTCTGGGGCAAGCGGGGGGGGGGGGG
>NW_006771155.1:633896-649679 GCF_000442215.2 Lipotes vexillifer
GGCGGTCTTAGAAATGTGCTGCTTTTCATTAGTTCTTTTAAAAAACTGTTTTGAAAAGAACATCAATCACTAGAGATTTACTTGACTGTAATTTGAACTTCCTGTTTTACATATTTATAAGGCCTTTCACCTATCTTGGCAGGCTTTCAAATTAAGTGGGCTGGGAAATTTGACGTCTAGCTGTGAGCTGAGTCAGGTATTTGGTGGTTGCAACTGGGCTTTTAAATAAAAACGAAGATGAAAACTTTAAAAAAGGATTAACGTTAAATGAACTTTAGGCTATGATTGATTGCAAATGTAAAGCCACAAAAGTCAGCAAATATGGAAATATGTCAAATACTGCATACATGTGTTAATTGAACACATTCCGTATAAAATTCTCTGCCAGCTAAATTTCTAGTGAGCCAAGGGTAGAACCGGGTTTAAAGAAATCGGCTGAAGAAAGGAGTGGGCAAGTGCCTGCATTCCACATATCCCTCCTCCAACCCCATACACACACGCACACACACACACACACACACACACACACACACACTCACACACACACGCACGCACACTCGGTCTGGTATCCCTATTCCCGCCTGGCATTTAATAGGTAACATTCTTCTATTTGTAGTTTTTTAAGGAACGTCCATACTGTTCTCCATAGTGGCTGTATCAGTTTACATTCCCACCAACAGTGCAAGAGGGTTCCCTTTTCTCCACACCCTCTCCAGCATTTGTTGTTTGTAGATTTTCTGATTATGCCCATTCTGACTGGTGTGACATGATATCTCATTGTAGTTTTGATTTGCATTTCTCTAATGATTAATGATGTTGAGCATTCTTTCATGTGTTTGTTGGCAATCTGTATATCTTCTTTGGAGAAATGTCTATTTAGGTCTTCTGCCCATTTTTGGATTGGGTTGTTTGCTTTTTTGTTATTGAGCTGCATGAGCAGCTTGTAAATTTTGGAGATTAATGCTTTGTCAGTTGCTTCATTTGCAAATATTTTCTCCCATTCTGAGGGTTGTCTTTTGGTCTTGTTTATGGTTTCCTTTCATGTGCAAAAGCTTTTAAGTTTCATTAAGTCCCATTTGTTTATTTTTGTTTTTATTTCCATTTCTCTAGGAGGTGGGTCAAAAAGGATCTTGCTGTGATTTATGTCATCGAGTGTTCTGCCTATATTTTCCTCTAAGAGTTTGATAGTATCTGGCCTTACATTTAGGTCTTTAATCCATTTTGAGTTTTTTTTTTTGTGTATGGTGTTAGGGAGTGTTCTAATTTCATACTTTTACATGTACCTGTCCAGTTTTCCCAGCACCACTTATTGAAGAGGCTGTCTTTTCTCCACTGTATACTCTTGCCTCCTTTATCAAAGATAAGGTGACCATATGTGCGTGGGTTTATTTCTGGGCTTTCTATCCTGTTCCATTGAGCTATATTTCTGCTTTTGTGCCAGTACCATACTGTCTTGATTACTGTAGCTTTGTAGTATAGTCTGAAGTCAGGGAGCCTGATTCCTCCAGCTCCATTTTTCTACCATACAACCCAGCAATCCCACTACTGGGCATATACCCTGAGAAAAGCATAATTCAAAAAGAGTCATGTACCAAAATGTTCATTGCAGCTCTATTTACAATAGCCAGGACATGAAAGCAACCTAAGTGTCCATCAACAGATGAATGGATAAAGAAGATGTGGCACATATATACAATGGACTATTACTCAGCCATAAAAAGAAACAAAATTGAGTTATTTGTAGTGAGGTGGATGGACCTAGAGTCTGTCCTACAGAGTGAAGTAAGAAAGAGAAAAACAAATACACTATGCTAACACATATATATGGAATCTAAAAAAAAAAAAAAAAAGTGGTCATCAAGAGCCTAGGGGCAGGACAGGAATAAAGACACAGACCTACTAGAGAATGGACTTGAGGACATGGGGAAGGGGAAGGGGAAGCTGGGACAAAGTGAGAGAGTGGCATGGACATATATACACTACCAAACGTAAAGCCGATAGCTAGTGGGAAGCAGCTGCATAGCACAGGGAGATCAGCTTGGTGCTTTGTGACCACCTAGAGGGGTGCGATAGGGAGGGTGGGAGGGAGGGAGACGCAAGAGGGAAGTGATATGGGAACATATGTATATGTAAACTGATTCACTTTGTTATAAAGCAGAAACTAACACACCATTGTAAAGCAATTATACTCCAATAAAGATGTTTAAAAAAATAGATAATATTCTTAGAGAGCAATAGCTAGGGTGACTATACAATTTATTGTCTAAACCAGGACATTTTTTGAACGTTTTATTCTGTAATCTCATCAGTAGTTACCGGATGAGAGTCGATTTCAACGACATTTATGTGATCAGTCAGGAAAACATGCTTAAGAAGTCATCTAGTGAAGAGAGTAGATTACAATTCTTGAGAAATTTTTACACAGTTGTCCTTCCAACAGAAAAAAAAAATTGCTAGGGGCCATTTTCACTATATACTATTTTGTCTATCCACCTCCCCAGCCCTGTCCTTTTCTCTCCCATCCCTTCCCCCACCCTTACATATGCACGCAGATTCACATATGTATACATACAGACAGTTATACATGTAAATGTAAGTATGTATGTACTTATCTATGTATAAGTATATGGATGTGCATGTCCATATATACCTTCATTACCTGTAGATTAGAATATTCTATGCATTTTCCACAATACGCATATTTCAAGTTATGCACTTCCCAAAGGCCGAATTTTCTTCAGAGTTTTTTTTTTTCTTGCGTTATGCGGGCCTCTCACTGCTGTGGCCTCTCCCATTTGCGGAGCACAGGCTCCGGACGCGCAGGCTCAGCGGCCATGGCTCACGGGCCCAGCCGCTCCGCGGCATGTGGGATCTTCCCGAAACAGGGCACGAACCCGCGTCTCCTGCATCGGCAGGCGGACTCTCAAGCACTGCGCCACCAGGGAAGCCCTTCTTCAGAGTTTTTGAGACAATAGTCATTATAGACCTGATCTGAGCATCTTTTGTTTTGGTAAAAGTCAAATGTAGAGTGAGATGTTTTGGAAAAATGATCACTGAAAGACATAGGATAAATAATTCTCATGTTGTTTATTCAAATAATTCTTGAGAGCTTAGGGTGTGCCAGGCATGATGCTTGGTGCTACATACACATTAATGGACAAGCAGGAAGTTCCTCTCCTTCATGAAGCTCACAGTCTCGTGGGAACACAGAGAAACAAGCAAGTAAGCAAATACATAATTGCAAATTATAATTGCTACTAAGAAACAAACAGAGTGCAGTCTTCCAGAATAACAGGGAGGGAAAGACATAGATAAGAGGGTAAGGGAAGTTATTTCTAAGAACGTGGCATTGATGATAGACTTGAAGGAAGAGAAGGAGCCAAAGGGTGAGAAGAAAAATGCATGAGAGATAGCAGATAGCGGAAGTGGTTACAGCGTGTGCAAAGGCTCTGGGGCAGAGTGGAGCTTGGAGTATTCCAGGACGTAAAATGAGCTCAGTGGCCCTGCAGCATGTTGAGAGAAAGGGAACATGACATTGGAGGAGGTCAGAAATGGAGTGACATCCTGCCGAAGCTTTTAAGTTACAGAGAGGAATTCCACATCGAAGAAAGTGAATCTTATTTAGAGAGTAAAATGTTGGAATTTGAGAGTTTGAAGGCTTCAGTGTGGCTCAGATCCAGGGAAGCTGTGGTGAAGTGACAAAAAAAACTCCACGCTAATTTTGAATTTACATATAGCTGTATCACGGTGTTTTGGTATTGTGTTTTTAAAAGCCACACTTCATTTGCATTGTTATAGACATTGATTATGACGATGTTCATAAAGAAATATGAGCAAGAAACAAATAGCTAAGACCACACACATTACTAGTAAAACCAAAAGGAAGAATTAAGGCAACCGTGTGCCTCAGTTTTGTCCTTCTCTTTACTAGTGTCAATTCTGGCATTTTTTATCCAAAAAACCTCACATTTCATATCAATTGGACGAAGCTCAGTTAACACTTCTTTTTAAACAAATGAGGCAAAGCATTATTAAAGCTAGAATTTAACTTATATAGTTGGAATAAAAGCAGTTATTGTTTTTGAATTTACTAACTGGTTGTTAGCAAACAAAATCCTATGCACACATGGGCAGAAACAATGTGTCCAGTTTCTCAGATTCCAAGACTTAGAACAGCAGGTTCTTAGACTTTAAAAGTAAGTCAAATCGATGATATGTAATCCCTTGAATGAGCTTTGATAGTAATAGGAATCTCTAAACAAATCAAATTGTGAACCAATTAGGTAATGCAGTTTTTAAGATCTCTACCTCTCAGAACTGTGTGGGGAAGCAAGATTTGTTTTGGAACTCAGATTTTTAAAATAATTAAAAAAATAGTAACAGATGCATTATCATAATCACCCCATAATCAAATAAAATAATATATTGTAATGAAATATGTGATCAGTCACACTAAATGAGGTAAAGACAGACCATAAGAAGTCCTATGTTAGATCAGGTCAGCTTTTGTCACCAAACAGATACTACAACTTTTGAGGAAGCTTTCAGTTTTCAACGATTTGGAGAATCCTTGACTGTGGATAAGGGATTGTGCAACTGTGGACTTTAATCCCATTCCAGTTGTTTCTTAAAAAAATATTCTTATGACCCTTTAAAATTTTTTTCAAGGGTTTCCATATTTTAAGAATCAAATTGTATGTTTCCTACCTGAGTCTGGCCTAGAACAGTGAATATTTTCATGTGTGGTAGATATTTATAGGTGGAATATTAAATTTTATTATTTTCAGGAGGGTTGAGCCAAACCAAAAGTTGGCTCTCTCAGTAAGAGCTTTGAAAAAAATTATGTTAAAAGAAAAAGCGTTCAGGGCTTCCCTGGTGGCGCAGTGCTTGAGAGTCCGCCTGCCGATGCAGGGGACGCGGGCTCATGCCCCGGTCCGGGAAGATCCCACATGCCGCGGAGCGGCTGGGCCCGTGAGCCATGGCCGCTGAGCCTGCGCGTCCGGAGCCTATGCTCCGCAACGGGAGAGGCCACAACAGTGAGACCCCCGCGTACCGCAAAAAAAAAAAGAGAAAAAGGGAAAAAATATCTGGAAGGGGAAGCTAAACATGAGAATACTACCAGCCAGATTGCTTAATACAGACCCATGTGGCAGGCAAATTAAGAGAGTAAATCCTGAGTTCTCATCACAAGGGAAAAAAATTTCTATTTATTTATTTTGTATTTATAGGAGAAGATGGATGTTCGTTCACTAAAATTACTGTGTAATCATTTCATGATGTATGTAAGTCAAGTCATTATGCTATACACCTTGAACTTATACAGTGCTGTGTGTCAATTATATCTCAATAAAACTGGAAGAAAAAATATAAATAAATAAATAGAATGACCAAAAAATATTCTTAGCTTAAATCAAAGCTCATAATCCTAATGATTATAAACAGAGTTACAAAACAACAAGGTCGTACTGTATAGCACAGGGAAACATATCCAATAAAAAGAAAGAAATAAACAAAATTACAGTTTGGAAATGGTCAGATTTCCATTTGTGGGCCCTAATAAATGAATGTACTCTGTATTAACAAATTACTTTAGTTATTTGTTCGGTCTTGGACAAATCCTCTAAATTTTACCCTTTATGATTTTCCCCATATTTTCCTTAAGAATAGTGAGAGTCACTTTGCTGCACAGGAGAAGCTAACACAACATTGTAAATCAGCTATACTTCAATTTAGGAAAAAAAGAGAGGAATAGTGAAAGTTATGCCTTTTTGGCAAAGTATTTTAAAGCAGCACCTCACCAGACCTTTTCTTTCCCAAATGTTTGAATATTATGTCTCTGGCAGAGAGGCTAAGAGTGTTTACTTTAGATCTCTTTGCCCACTGTGGGATGACTTTAGATCGCATTCATCCACTGCAAGCCAAGTGGCATTTTCTAGAAGGGTCGTTCCCTTCTAGCAGTTTGTAGACCATCAGTGTGGCCGAGACTGCTGGCTGACTAACCAATATCCATCCTCCATTTCTTTCTTCCTAATAAAATTGGATTTTATATTGGATTTGCCACCCAGACCTGTGTTTCCCACACAGGTTTAAACAGGGAGGTTTAATCAGAGGTCCATTGGTTGAGCTTCTGAGAAAGCCTGTGAAGGGGGCTGACTCAGCGGGAGGTGCCTTTTGCTCATCACCTTTGCCCTCTTCCTGCTGGGAGTGTGGTCACCACACCTGGGTGAAGTCTGGAGCTCTAATTTGACAACTGGGAGGAGACCTCGAGGCCAAGGGTAGCTGAACAGAAAGAAGGAAGCTAGGCTCTCTGGAGCCTTCCTACCATCTGGATCTTTTTTTACATGAGAGAGAAAAAAAAAGAAAACCACCAATTTGTTTAAAGCACTGCTTTGTGGGGTCTCTTCCTCATAACTAAATGCAATTCCTAGTACAATTAGTGTGAGTAATCTTCAAAGTATCTTCTCTGTTAAATTCATCTACTTTTTTTTTTTTTTTTTCCGTTTTTTGGCCGTGCCCCACAGCATGTGGGATCTTAGTTCCCCAACCAGGGATCGAACCCATGCCCCCTGCAGTGGAAGTGTGGAGCCTTAACCACTGGACCACCAGGGAAATCCCTAAATTCATCTACTTTTAAAACGCTTTGTAGTACCAGGCTGAGAAGGAGAATGAGGGGACTTTAGGGAATGCAAGAAATCTGTCTTAATCTGGGTTGTGATTACATAGATATGAGATATGAATTTATCTATGTCCATGTATGTGTCATTTATGTACACGTATATCATATATGTAAAAATGATTGAGCTGTACGTTGATGCGTGCACTGAATGTGTTTTATTGTATGTTATCCCTTAATTAAAGAAAGCTATTCTAATGTGTTACAGAGTGAAGGTGAAACTGAAACTGAACGCCTCAGATGGGATTCGAAACCAGCCAAAACTCAGTTTCGGACTTGAACCCATGGGCTGGGACTCGAACTCACCCACCGTCTTTTAATTAAAATCTCTCTCCTGGTGTCAGGACTTACTGAAGCTCAGGTCCTTTATGTCTCGGCGAAGAAGGAATTCAGCAAGAGGCAAAGTGATTGATAGGTAAGAAGTGGATTTATTAGTATCATTTGCAAAGAGTTTGCAGGATAATGGGGCACAAGAGGATGGTCATGTCCCAGGTCTCACGTGAGCCCCTGGGGTGGGCCGCCAAGTGAGGGCCCTTTGCTTCGTGCAGGAAAGAGTTCAAGGGCGAGCCATAGCAAAGTGAAAGCAGGTTTACTGAGAGAGAAACAGACTCCATAGACAGAGTGCAGTCTGTCTCAGAAGGTGAGACCGGCCCTGAAACATGGGATGGTTAGTTTTTATGGGCTTTATAATTCCATAGGCTAATGCGTGGGAGGAGTATTCCAACTATTCTGGAGAAGGGGCGGGGATTTCCAGGAATTGGGCCACTGCCCAGTTTTTGGCCTTTTATCATCAGCCTTGGAACCATCATGGCACCTGTGGTGTGTCTTTTAGGTGCTGATGTGTTGCAATGAGCGTATAATGAGGCTTAAGGTCCTCTGGAAGTCGAAACTTCCGCCATCTTGGGCCTAATTTGTTCAGACCACTTTTTGTTGTATCCAATTTTTCTCAATGGCTGTGTCATTCTTTAAGGGTTGTACCCTACCTGCTTCCCTCCTGTCTCAGTGGGATCTGATAATTTGAATATAGACACTGTAAAAGAGCTGGATAGATACAATTCTTTTAAAAAATATTCAATAATCTCTGATGCAAGTGCCTAAGACAACTACCCATTTCTCTCATTTAAAGATGGTTCTCTTGGGACTTCCCTGGTGGTCCCCTGGTTAAGAATCCGCCTTCCATCGCAGGGGATGAGGGTTCGATCCCTGGTCGGGGAACTAAGATCCCACATGCTGTGGGGAAACTAAGCCCATGCGCCACAACTGCTGAGCCCGTGCGCCTCAACTAGAGGGCCCACGTGCCACAAACTACAATGCCCACGCGCTCTGGATCCTATGTGCCACAACTAGAGAGAAGCCCCTGCGCCACAACAAAAAGATCCCACATGCCGCAACGAAGATCCCACGTGCCAAAACTAAGACCCCGACGGAGCCAAAAAAATAAATGAATGAATTAATTAATTTAAAAAAATGGTTAGCTTACATTTCTACTTGTTTCCCTGTAACCACGTTGCTGACACAGTGTCCTAGAGCCACATATTCCATCACTACTCCCTCTCTGAATATTCTTTTTCTTATATTCTTCTTTGAGAGCAATGCACATGTCTCCATCAGCAGCAGTCATCTTCATTTTATGAACCCTAAGTCTTGGGCCACTCAGATTTCTTATTCCTGTATGGCTTATACAAATTCTAGGGTCTGTGGTAACTGACCTATTGTGGACCTAGTGAAATGGTTAAACAGCAAAACCCCAGGTTGGAGTTTTTTTGTAGTATGGTATTGGAAGTATCATAGTAAAAACACAACAAAGGAATTTTTCAACTAGTATTCAATATGAAAGTTATTCTTTTTGCTGTTAAAAAATTGGACTGTCTAGAACTCCCTCCCTGACCACCCCACCCCACCCTGGACTGCAGGTTAGTGATGAAAAAAAAAAAAAATCATACATTGACAGAGACCATACTGCTTAAAACTTCAGCATTGATTATCATCAGAGAAATGCAAATCAAAACCACAGTGAGATATCACCTCACACCCGTCAGAATGGTTATCATCAAAAAGTCTACAAATAACAAATGTTGGCCAGGGTATGGAGAAAAGGGAACCTTTGTGCACTGTTGGTGGGAATGTAAATTGGTGCAGCCACTATGGAGAACAGTATGGAGGTTTTTCAAAAATTAAAAGATAGAACTACCATATGATCCAGCAATTCCACTCCTGGGTATATAGCCAAAGAAAATTAAAACACTATTTTGAAAAGACCCATGCACCCCAATGTTCATGGCAGCACTATTTACAATAGCCAACATATGGAAGCAGCCTAAGTGTCCAAAAATAGATGAATGGATAAAGAAGATGCGATATACACACAATGGAATATTATTCAGCCATAAAAAAAGAAATATGTCATTTGCAGCAAGGTGGGTGGACCTAGAGGGTATTATGCTTAATGAAATAAATCAGAGTAAGACAAATACTGTATGATATCACTCATATGTGGAATCTAAAATAATTTTTTTTAATGAATGAATATAACAAAACAGAAACGTACTCACAGATATAGAGAACAAACTAGTGGTTACCGTGGAGAGAGGGAAGCGGGGAGGGGCAAGATAAAGGTAAGGGATTAAGAGACACAAACTACTGTGTATAAAATGAATAAGCAACAAGGATATATTGTACAGCACAGGGAAATATAGCCATTATTTTGTAATAACTTTAAATTGAGTACAATCTATAAAAATGTCAAATCACTATGCTGTACACCTGAAACGAATATAATATTGTAAATCAACTACTCTTCCAAAAAATGAGTCTTACTTACTAAAAATATTTCAGCATTGCATGGATTTATGAGGTCGAAAAGGGACTGGAATAGCTGTAGCAATAGAAACACAGTTGGTAAAGCCTCTGGATTAAAGTATGAACCTGAACAATCATAGAGAGAGAGATGAGAATTTTCTGTAAGAGATCACTACAGCTTCCATACAAGAAAGACCATTCACTGTCATGGAACATGAATCATTATTGGAATAAAAAAAAGCATCAGCAAATAATTCAGGCCTAGGATGACAAAGGAAGAGCAATTTAATAGGATCAAATTGTAAATTATTTCCCTAGCTCTATCTAGCTAAGAATTCTTATGAGTCCTTTGTGTGGAGGGAGTAGGGGTGGATATTAATGACAGAATCTACACAGGGGGTTTATTGTATCTTAATATTTAGTCAGTTATTCTTAATGGATCCTACTGTCTATATTGTATAACATTGAAAGAACACGATAGGCACCGTCATAAGTTACATTTGGGGACTGAAGAAATCTTGACTGACAACTGCCATCAAAATTCTGGTGCTCAGAGTAGGTGGTGAAGAGACCAGCACCTCTTACAGAAAATGTGCTTTTACAAGGCTTATTCCTGTCTGGCTGGGTTAACACCTTACGGGGCCTTACACTGGAAAGCAGGGGCCTTGAATTTGATCATTAAGTGTAAATAGTAAAAGAGAAACAGTTTTTGCAAACCTGGATCACTAGTGTGATAATTCATTTCAACCTTTTGACCATTGAAAGAATCATTATTTGACACATATGTGAGATAAATAAGTAAGTAAATATATATATATATATATATATATATATATTTATACTCAACAGACTTATCCAATCTCAAATCTAGCTTTCAGATTTTCTTATTGGTAAAAATAAGCAACAGTCTAAGTGACCTTTACTCTTTTTTGCATATTATTCTCTTCCATTGTATTTATTTTCTTTCCCAGATGGTGAAAGTAATATAAACTCATTACCAGCCATTTGGAAAAGGTGGAAATGTGTAATGAAGACCATACTAACCACTTGTAGTCCTGCTTCTTTGGGTCTCCTTCCAGTGTCTTTCCTTGTGCTTCTTTTTGTGTTGGCAAACTTTCAGAATAAAGGGTGCCAAATCAGAGATCCCTATTATATAATTGAACAAGTATATATAACAGCCGTCACAAAAATAACTCAGACAGAAATGATTACATAATTAACACAGTTGCACCCTGCCTTGATAAAGGGCAGAGATTTTGCAAGAACTGTCCCTTCTATAGTTCTAAATCATCTGTAAAATCACAAGTACAAACTACTATTTTTTTTAATGTTTATTTATTTATTTGTTTATTTTGGCTGCTCTGGGTCTTAGTTGCGGTATGTAGGATCTATAGTTGCAGCATGCGGACTCTTAGTTGCGGCATACATGTGGGATCTAATTCCCTACCAGGGATGGAACCCAGGCCCCCTGCATTGGGAGCATGGAGTCTCACCCACTGGACCACCAGGGAAGTCCCAGTACAAACTACTTTAAAAGAAATAATCAGATTGCTCTTTTGCCTCCTAATCATTCACCAAGATCATCTGAGCTGAATGAATCGGGTTACATGGGAGTGAATGTTGAAGAGAGGGATAACTTTGGGGCAATGAACACTTGGAAAACAGGGAAAGATAGCCAATGGGCAAAAATGAAGATAGGGGATTCCTTGGGGATGAGGGAGAAGACGTGTCCAGAGAGGGAGCTGGGGCATAAAATAATATGGGATGGTGCCAGATAGGGTGACCAGATAGAGTAAAACCCAGAACATTTTCAAGAGTAAAAACGGCACCATCGGGCTTCCCTGGTGGCGCAGTGGTTGAGAATCTGCCTGCCAATGCAGGGGAAACGGGTTCGAGCCCTGGTCTGGGAGGATCCCACATGCCGCGGAGCAACTAGGCCCGTGAGCCACAACTACTGAGCCTGCGCGTCTGAAGCCTGTGCTCCTCAACAAGAGAGGCCGCGACAGTAAGAGGCCCGCGCACCGCGATGAAGAGTGGCCCCCGCTCGCCGCAACTAGAGAAAGCCCTTGCACAGAAACGAAGACCCAACACAGCCAAAAAATAAATAAATAAATAAATAAATAAATAAATTAATTAATAAACTCCTACCCCCAACATCTTCTTTAAAAAACAAACAAACAAAAACAGTAAAATTAGAAAAAAAAGGCACCATCAATAATTGCACTGGGACAACAGGCAGGATTATACAGGGTAAATCAGGAAATGTGGTCATTTTATGTAAACTTTAAAAAAACAAACCTACAGCTCTGGTGACTGGTGGCAGTCAACCGTTGGCTGCTCTTACCATCCTTAATTTTTAAAATAAATTTATTTATTTATTTATTTATTTATTTTTGTCTGTGTTAGGTCTTCGTTGCTGTGCTTTCTCTACTTGTGGCAAGCGGGGGCACTCTTCGTTGCAGTGCACGGGCTTCTCATTGCGGTGGCTTCTCTCCTTGCGGAGCACGGGCTCTAGGTGCGTGGACTTCAGTAGCTGTGGCGTGTGGGCTCAGTAGTTGTGGCACATGGGCTTAGTTGCTCCACAGCATGTGGCTCAAACCCGTGTCCCCTGCATTGGCAGGTGGATTCTTAACCACTGCGCCACCAGGGAAGTCCCACTATCCTTAATATTTGACCCCCCATCATTCACCTCTTATCTATTTTCACAAACAGAAGGAAATGCCAGGTGGGTTCTATGGATCCTCACCGAGGGTTCTTTAAAGAGATTGTTTTTCTAGGAGTTAGTGTAAAAGGTTGACGAGGCCAAGATCAGGTTTCAGTCTTCATGAGAGTGAGTTAGAGTCCCTCTATGTTAGAGTCCAGACTTCACTCTCAGAACTGCTGGTAAAGATCTGTGCTATTAGCTCTTTATTTATGGTAATTTTAAGCCAGAAGCTGGCATGATGGACTCTGTCTTGGCCTCTCTGTAGTGACTGTTGCAATATATTCAGTGTCATCATACAAGTCTTAAAATGTAATGTCCACTAACAGATATCTTAAGCTGTTTGTATTTTCAAACCAGTTTGCTGAGTCCATTGTGCATGTTTGGAAACCAGTACATCAAACCTGAGTTTGCAAACCATAATTTGAGGGATACATGCAATTGGAAACAAGACTAAATTCTTTTCTGCTTTGAACCAATCCTGAAGCAGTGCTTCTGGACCAGCTTTCACCCTGGGAAGTTGAGGCATAGGGGCTGAACTAACAGGGATAGGGTTGCAATAATTCCAGAGAGGTCCTCAGGTCACCTGCTTTTTTAGCAATACCCTGCGGTGGGATTTCTCATTGAGAGCTGCAACCCATTAGGATTGGGACTCTGAGTAGACTATGATGCTGGGAATTTTCTGTTGCCAAAAGAACCCCAAAGAGCCTTCGGTAACCCCGAGCCCCTTGGGCCAGCATGTGGCAACTGGTACCATCAGAAAAGATGTATTGTAGACGTATCTCTTCCTGCTGTTCCTCTCTTTCCCCGGTGGTCTGTATCAAAATAGGACTCACTCTAGCTGGATTCCCCACCTCCAGGTGCCCCAGAGAGCCAAGGGTACACGAGAGAAAGGGCTGGAACCTTGAAGGAGTATGGATGGTACTTGGGAGACTTTCCACTCTTACTAGCTGGAGATACTCCAGGGCTTCCTGTCAGGCAACAGACTGGGATAGGATTGAACATCAGATTATTTAGAAGTCATCTGCTCACCTGCTTTTTAAAGAATATTCTGTAGTGGGATTTCTCAAACTAGAGCTTCTGCTGTCTGTGAGCTCACCGTGAAAATTTAAAAATTTTTCATTTTCATTTAAATAATAACTTAAAAGATAATATGAGCAGGTTCTGGATCATCTAAATGATTTCCCTATAACCAAGCGCTACCCTGCAAGTTTAGTCTTGGGTTTGTGTTTGTAATTCAGTTAGCACTGAGCAGTTCTATTTTAATCAGGGAGCTAATGAGAAAGAACCAAAGCAGATTTAACATGCAAATGATGCATTTATGCCAAGCGCAGGCCAGATAATATCACAACAGGCTGCAGGAATAAATGGTTTACAGTGATTTGAATGAAAAAAAAGTGATGGAGAATTGTCATCTCACAGTACCTGGTCGTGGTGACGAGGAAATTCATGCTACAACTGGTGATGAGGAAAACAATATCATCTGTCACATTAAATTAAACTTTTAAAACTTTCTGGTTTTATTGCTTGGTGTATATTCACCTTATACATTGTTTTTGTTTGTTTGTTTGTTTGTTTTTGTTTTATTTTTTTGCGGTACGCGGGCCTCTCACTGCTGTGGCCTCTCCCCTTGCGGAGCACAGGCTCCGGACGCGCAGGCTCAGCGGCCATGGCTCACGGGCTCAGCGGCCATGGCTCACGCGCCCAGCCGCTCCACGGCACGTGGGATCTTCCCGGATCGGGGCACGAACCTGTGTCCCCTGCATCGGCAGGCGGACTCTCAACCACTGCGCCACCAGGGAAGCCCTAGACTGGTATTTTTTATAGTCACATAAGCTCTATAAGTAGGAGTTTACGTCTAGTTGCATGTGAGGACCGGGATGGTTAAAGAGCATGAACTCGGGGCCAAATTTCTGGATATCAGTCTTGGCTCTGAGTAACCTTGGGAACACTCGACCTCTTTGTGCCCCAATTTCTTCATCTGAACAGGGATAATGATGGCACCTACTATTATTCTGAGGAGTAATTGAATGCATGTAAATTATTAGTATAGTGCCTGGGCCTGCTAGGTATTCCTATGGTAAAAATAATTTAGCTCATTAGCATGCTAAGTGAAGTAAGTCGACAAATACCATATGATATCACTTATATGTGGAATCTAAAGTATGTCACAAATCAACATACCTATGAGACAGAAACAGACTCACAGACATAGATAGAACAGATTTGTGGCTGCCAAGGGGGAAGGGGGGTGGGGGAGGAGGGATGGAGTGGGAGTTTGGGATGAGCAGATGCAAACGATTATATGTATATATAGAATGGATAAACAACAAAGTCTTACAGTATAGCACAGGGAACTGAGGTCAATATCCTGTGATGAACCATAATGGAAATGAATATGAAAAAGAGTGTATATATACGTATAACTGAGTCACTTTGTTGTACCTCAGAAATTAAGACAACACTGTATATCCACTGCGCTTCAATAAAATAAATTAAAAAAAATTTTAGCTCAGGGCTTCCCTGGTGGCGCAGTGGTTGAGAGTCCGCCTGCCGATGCAGGGGACGCGGGTTCGCGCCCCGGTCCGGGAAGATCCCACGTGCCGCGGAGCGGCTGGGCCCGTGAGCCATGGCCGCTGAGCTTGCGCATCTGGAGCCTGTGCTCCGCCACGGGAGAGGCCACAACAGTGAGAGGCCCGCGTACCGCAGGGGGGAAAAAAAAATTTAGCTCAGAAATAAGTGAAGATCCAACAGTGTGAGAAGCCTTCTTTATTAGATAAATTAAGGTATATAAAATAATAAGTAACACAAATCACATCACGTTTATAAGAAAACTTTTTCAAATAGATTATTCTACTTAGCCTTCAACGTCTACCCTGGAAGCTAGATGATATTTTTGTTGTTGTTGTCAAGATTAGCAGACTAAAGCTTGGACAGTTGAAGTGATATGCCCTGAAAAACGTGTTTGCCATGAGCATTTGATATTTTTTTCCCTCGTGGAGAATGAAGGAATATTTTGTAACTGAACACTTTCCCCATTTTCTTTTGGGTTGCTAGGAGGCCCAGAGCTAATTTCGTAGTTGGTCCACATTAGTACTTGCAGAGTACTTATTGCTCTGGACAGCTATGTTAGATTTTCTCTCCTGGTCTTAATTTTCTATTCTAATTTATATCTTCTCTGATTCTGAAAATGTATGCGTTGTTTTATTATTTGGAATTCTTATAATCTGCCTCATGTCCATATTGGAAAACTTTGAGCATAAACAAATAAACTGACCCATTGTTACATAACTAGTAAGATTCAGATCTTGACCTGAGCTCTTTCGGCTTCGTGGGGAAGTCAAATTTATTTAGCATCTAGTATGTCCCGGTGCTTTATATGCATAATCTTATGCAATCCACACATTAGCTGGTGTGAGGTCGCTCAGTCACTGCTGTCTTTATTTTCAGATGAAGATCCTGAGCTTACAAAAGTTTGAAGACGCTCCCAAGGTTAATAAATGTTGCTCTAACTTCTGGTTCTGTAAACTGTTAACAATTTAAACAAAAACACGCAGTTCCTCTTCTACAGCCAGATCTTTATATCCATCTTCCCCCCTACCCCGTGCCC
>NW_006771155.1:649723-653212 GCF_000442215.2 Lipotes vexillifer
CCCTACCCCGTGCCCCCCGCGCCCCTCCCCTGCCCCTGCCCCTCCACCGCAGGGCTTTTCCTCTTAGGGCTTTGCCAAGAACAAAATTACCATTCCAACTATCTGCCGCTTAAATAAGCTATTTATCATTTTTTAGTTAGATGAATACTTGCTATGACAGCAGTAACACAAATATCCAGCAAAGGTGGTCCCCAACTTACAGTAGCCTTAGTGGACTTTCAGGGTTTCCCAGAGCACTGCTCTTTTTGTCACAGTTGTACACTTGCCCAGGACACCTTCTAGAAAGAGCCGGAAAAGAGGGAAACTCAGAGACTGGGGTTCCAAGGGTGAGGTGGCATGTAAATCTGTGCTCCCTGATCCTGGCCAATTTGCCTGTTTCTTTGTTAGGGTTAATTTTCTGGCCTTTACAGGGCTTGAAGTCTGTCACCCAGTTCGGCCCCTGTCAACGTATCCCTGGCCCTTGCAAACCTGTGATAGGATTTCTTCTCTAATCGCCAGCCAGCGACGAGGGTGGTGAAGTCAGCCCGTGGCTGGATTAAGGCAGAACAGAAAGTGTAGGATTGGCTCTTGCCATTGTGACCTAGATCTAAATCACAGGGAGGCACAGGAAGTACCATTAGGTATCATCCAGAGAATAGAGTAAATGACAGCGGAATCTCAATAGCCCAGCCATAATTATACACCAGTCTCTATAGCGTTTCCCAGAGAGTGAGGTTTCACAGACTTCAGTCATTTGATTGTCACAGTTTTTTGCCATATCCTCATACCATTTTTACTCTGATATACTTCAGTGTTCTTAAACGATAGTTTTACTTAAATATGTTATTTTAAAGGGAGACTTAATGTTGCCACCATTAATGAGAGAACAGTTTCACTTACTACGATGATAGAAGATTATCTTAAAACTAAATATAATGACAATAAAACAATACTATTAAATTCTTTGCAGACACAGGGATTAGGAATTAGGAGGCCTGTTGTTTATTTCTAACTGTCCCATAAACTACTACGTAAACTATTGAACAGTATGCAAGCACCATAACTTTCTGTGCCATCGCTTTCCCCATTTGAAAAAGCTTCAAAACCATTTGCCTTTTTCATCACAGGCCATTATCTGTGAGGAAAAGCAGAGAGAGTTCCCTTTGCCAGTTGCAAGAAGTAACTGGAGACTGTAGGGCATGAGGCTATGGAGGGAAGGGGCCAGTAGAGGTTTGAAACCACAAGGGTGCATCAGCAGGCGACACAGAGCTGAGTCCAGAGGATGCCACGTTTGGTGAGCCCTACTTGCAGATTCCGAGTAGTAAGACCAGTAGAGAAATGCAAAAACAGTGTCAGTTTAGAACAAAGGACTTAGAAGCTGTTCAGATGAGGAGAGGAATCACAGCAGTGGAGAAATTAAAAGTGGAGGGAAAAAGGATAATAAATGTTCTTGGTGGAAAAATGACACGTCCTGATTCCTAAGCAAAGTTCTGCTTCATTTCACATTCATCTATTGATTTTGGAAATATACACACATCCTGAAGGGTTTACTTTTCTTCTTTTTTTCTAGCCTCGTCATGCAGCATGCCAGATCTTATTTCCCCCACCAGGGATCGAACCCGTGCCCCCTGCAGTGGAAGTGTTGAGCCCTAACCACTGGACTGCCAGGGAAGTCCCTCTTTACTTTTTTTTTATAGGCTTATAAAATACTACCTGGGTTGCTTAGGTGGTAGCTACACTTGTGGATATTATGGATCACTGGATGAGCAAAGAAAGGCCGAGAAATCTCTTAGGAAATGTACGCAGATCGTGGTACCATTCGAAATATAATTTTTTCTTCAAGGAAGTTCAAATAAATCATCTATTGCCCAAATATAGGGATTGTTTTATGAGAGCCCTGATTAAAATGCAACTGGGAATGAGTTTCAGACATATTCATTCAAGGATTCTGCTGCCAAGAATGAAGGAATATAACTTGGTTAAACCTTGGATAACTTGCCATGGAAGAGGCAACTTGTGATTTATTTTGGAAGAAATTTATGGAGAACAAATGAAAATTGCTAGCTAGATATTATAGCAATTCTATGAATTGGGCTGAGAATAAGGCATGTTTACAAATAATTATGAACGGAAAAAGAGCTGCAAAGATGACAGCGTAGCAATGAAAAAACGTTAGAAAGTCTCTTTAAATCAGTTGAGCAAGATTTGGGTGTGGGGACTTCCCTAGCGGTCCAGTGGTTAAGATTCCGCGCTTCCACTGCAGGGGGCACGGGTTTGATCCCTGGTCAGGGAACTAAGATCCTGCATGCTGCCCAGCCAAAACAAAACAAAAAATCTGGGTGTAAGTAAATGTGACGATAGTAATGATAAGAATAAGCCATCAACCTTGAGCATTTTATTACATAGCAGTGCTGCTGTGAATATATCAGCAGCCACATACCTCCATTAAGTGTGGATCTAGGGAACAGTCACGTACATGTTACCTTAAGATTAAATTGCTTCCTAGAAAGTTAAGTGAGAGTTCAAAAACTTCCATGATTAACATTTTTTTGCATCCTGCAGCAAAGGACGAGATAAAGAAAGAAAACTCATTTTTCTTTTTCCCTTTCTCCAAAGTGACAAAAATCCAAATGTCCCCCACCAGTTTAGGTCCCATAGCTATAAGTGTGGTTGCAGGCTCACATCATTTTGAAGGGGCAAAGGATCTCTTGGGGAAGGGGGGGCTTTCAAAAATATCTGCTATGTAAGACTAAAAGATGGGATACGAGCTCAGGATCTCAGTACGGTTGAATTTAATCTAAGGTTCAACATTTTAAAGAAGATAGTTGACTTTTCCTGCCTTCGGGCAGTGTCCACCTGTCATCATTGGGTGTCACCACCTCCTCGGGGTGAGCAGGGGGCTTTTAACCACATATCAGCAAATTTGACTTGGGTCAGTTTTCTCAAAAATATGGGTATAAGCATGGAGGCCCCTCACCTCCAAAAGTGCTCTAGCCACAGAATGGTAGCCACTTGGTATCAGAGGTATCTGATTCAAATATATAAAGCTAAGGCTTTCTGGAGTAAGCTGACATTGGGACAGATGAAAAGACCACCGCCATAGCCGGCGACATAAAGAATTCTGACTTTTCCTGGATATGTTAGCAAGTGACCTATGAATGGTCTTTTGTCCCTCAAAAGGGATACCCTTAAGGATCCATGGTGTTTCACTCAAGGAGTCTTTTGAGTCATACTTACTTTACTGAATTTAACATACCTACTAAAATACATATATATATATATATATATATATATATATATATATATACACACACACACACAAATTTAAGAGTATATCTTGATGAAATTTTAAAAAATGAACAAGACACAGATGAAGAAATAAGATATTATTTGAATTCTGGAAATCCTCATTACAACCTCTTTCAGTTACTCCTCGACAAGAAACTACTATCCTTACTTCTAACACCAAAGACTGGTTTTGTCTATGTTTTTTTTTTTTTTTTTTTTTTT
>NW_006771155.1:653263-672111 GCF_000442215.2 Lipotes vexillifer
CCCATTGCGGAGCACAGGCTCCAGACACGCAGGCTCAGCGGCCATGGCTCACGGGCCCAGCCGCTCCGCGGCATGTGGGATCTTCCCGGACCGGGGCATGAACCCGCGTCCCCCGCATCGGCAGGCGGACTCTCAACCACTGCGCCACCAGGGAAGCCCTGGTTTTGTCTATGTTTGAACTTTATGTAAACCGAATCATACAATGTATACTTTCATGTTTGGCTATGTTTGTGAGATTCATTCGCGTTGTTGCATTATTCATTGCTGAATAATATTCCACTCTGGAATCGATCACAATTTATCAATTCTGCTGTTGGTGGACAGGTGGGCACCATTTTGATCACTTACTAGATAGACTTGGCCCAGAAATTTGACTTCGGGACTTTAAAGAAACACTTCTAAAAGTTGGCTTAGATAAGATATTGTTTGAGGAAGGTTTAGATGAAAGATTAGCTGTCAGCCAAGGAGGGATACAGATTATCATCAGGATTTGCTAGGTCCTCTCTAAGAGGAAGTAAAGAATATTATTCATATATTGGAATTCTGCTGAGATCTTCCAAGCATAATCAAATATTCATACTCCACACATGTCTATAAGGTAATTTCCTACCTTTCCTCAAATGCAGTTATGCGACCTTTAAAATTTTGTAAATTGCAGAGCCTGTTATACATCATCTCTACCCTGAAAAAGTCAGAAACTATCACTATTTATGTCTAAAAAGAATACCAAGACCTTTCCTAGGGAGGATGAGGGCCTGATGACCCTTTATAAAGGTATTCTTGTCTTTATATTTGGTCCCCAAGAGCCTGAGCTTTCATTAGAAAAGCTTCAGTGGGGAAGCATTGTTCTTGGCCTCTTGTGTAGGCTTCTTTTAACACAGCTACGGTGGCAGGGTGGTTGATCACGGACGAGCACGTGAGTATGAATTAGGAGATATTTAACTGTGGACCCCAAATGGGGACACTGCGGTGGCACCGGCAACAGCATCCTCAACCATAATCTCATCGTCTGTAGAAAAGCCTCCATAGTTCTCCTTGAGATTGTAGTGAACAGGAGCTTTGTGTTGCTGCAAGAAGCACAGACAGTTGACTCTCCATTTCTCTTCCTATTTGGCGTTGGGAAACAGTATTGAACCCTTCCCTTTGAGTAAGCCTTTGTTTTTTTTGAACGATCTGTAGGTGAGAAGCCTTTAGATGGAATTAGTGCCTTTCTCCCTCCCTTCCTTCCTTCCCTCCTTCTTTGTTTGTTCATTCGTTCTTTCATTCGTCCATTCGTTCCTTCCTTCTTTCCTTCCTTCCAATTCTGTCACTCTTTCTAACCATTATCCTCCCTCATGGAGTCCCTGGAGGCTGAGGGAGCAGCTGCCATGGTAGACAGATCAATTACACACAGGGACACTGAGCAAATAAATACACACCGTTTCACACTGTTGGAGAAGGGACTTACAAATATGGAAGGAGAGGGACTTCGCTGGTGGCGCAGTGATTAAGAATCCACCTGCCAATGCAGGGGACACGGGTTCGGGCTCTGGTCCGGGAACAGCCCACATGCTGCGGAGCAACTAAGCCCGTGAGCCACAGCTACTGAGCCTGAGCTCTAGATCCCATGAGCCACAACTACTGAAGCCCACACGCCTAGAGCCTGTGCTCCACAACGGGAGAGGCCACTGCAGTGAGAGGCCCGCGTACCGCAACAAAGAGTGGCCCCCACTCACCGCAACTAGAGAAAGCCTGCACACAGCAATGAAGACCCAATGCAGCCGATAAATAAATAAATTGATTTTAAAAAATGTGGAAGGAGAGAGGCTGAAGAGAACCCTGAGGTGCTGGATTGGAACTGAAAGCACTGGTGTGTAAACTAATGAGTTTAAAAAATAGACACACTGAGAGGTAGGGAAACATAGCTGTCTGTGGAGTCTGTATGTTTGTGGGTCTGTGTGTACACATGCATATATTTCCTAGCTCGAGTCCCTGACAGGTTTACAAACGACAGCCCAGTAGAAATAAACATTCTGAGTGCCCAGATCTTGGTTTCCAAATATCAACATCCACTAAAAGGAACCAGGACTTGTTGGAAATGGTTGGCCTCAGGGTTGAAGCAGAGGAAATACAAGATGATTGTGGCTCTCAAGAAAGTAGGGAAGTGCTCAAGGAATCATGGACACTTGTCAAAGAACAGAAGCCAGCTTGAAGGGATCCCCACTGGCCAAATCTGGATCATTTTAAGCATCAAAGTTAAGTAGTGGTAGTAACAGATTACAACACATTAAATAAAATAGGAATCCACATATCCACACCGAGGTAAACACATAAATATATAGGGGGAAGGAAAGCTTTCCCTCACAGTAGAATTGTCAAATTTCCTATAAATCTGAAATTATTTCAAAAAAGGTAATCTATGCACTGTAAGCAAACAGTGTTTCTAACGCGAATAGAGTTCCAAAATTGTACAGTCTTAAACAGAAAACAAAGTGAATATTGGCAGGATTCCAAGAAACACAGTCACAGAAAAACAACTCCTAGATGAGATAAAGGGGCATATTTTACTTTTTCAGGAGGAACGGGGGTCTCTCTTCCTTTTGCACTGAGAGGTCCCAGCAGAGATTCCTTCCATGCAGCCCCCCACTAACACTAGTACCCGGCTTTCAGCACACATCACTCATGGCGAGAAAAATGAAGGGCTATATTATCATTTCCTTTAGACACAAGAGGGAGAAGGCAAGTCAACGTTGAGCTATTTACTTACTTTAAAGAAAGGAGAAGTTGCTGGACTTTGAGCTAAACTAGCAGGAGAGAGAGAAAATGAAAGAGAGAGAGACAGAGCGAGGAGAGGGAAGCTTATGTGTCGTTTGTGCCCTGAGGTGCGAATATCCAGGCTGTACTAGTTACAAGTCCTGGTGTGGGCGTGGACTGCTGGGGTTCATGCGGTAGCTGGAAGAAGCCTGCTCTCTCCCCACTGGCGGAGGCTCAGTTTGGTGCTATGAGTCGGTGGAAAGGGGGAGAGAAGCATGAGCTTCCAGCAGGTAGTGCCCCAGTGCCAGGAGGCTGCACGTTGTCAGGCAGAGGTCTACCGCCTTGTGTGCAAATGTGTGCAAGCTCTAGTCCCTGGGTTGCAAGGACTTCCAGAAGAAAGAGTCCCCGCGTGCCTCAGTGTATTTTTGAGTAATACTTGCTCTGTCTTCCTTATTGCTGAGGGCCACCACCCACCTCGACAGCCTATGCTGAATTCACCTGGGTTCTGGTGACTGTGACCACGAGCCCCTGTGGAACCCTGCACCTCTTAGGGCACTTCCCATGCCTTTGATTATTTAATGTCAGTCTTTGCCTTGAGCTCTGGGAAAGCGATGACTGCCTTGTTTCCTACTCTGGTTTTAGGCTTAGCACAATACCTGTGCTACGGTATTATGACAGATATTCAGTAAATTCAATGTGGACCGAATTTTCTAGTACCTGAGGAGGGGTGTGTTCTTCCACTGTCTGTCCCACATCATTGGTGGTTGGGCTCCAGATGCCAACCTTCTCCAGTCTGTTGTGCTACCTGGAGAAACTGTGACTTACCTGACTGTGTTCTGTAGTTGGAAAGCTACAAAGACGGCATCAGAGATCAGATTCTGATTACCTGAACCACTACTGTAGTTTCAAAACAACAGACTTCTGGAAAGTAACCCTGTGATTCCTTTTTAAATTTATTGATTGATTTTTTGGCTGCGTTGGGTCTATCTTTGCGGTGTGCGGGCTTCTCATCGCGGTGGCTTCTCTTGTTGAGAAGCACGGGTTCTAGGTGTGTGGGCTCTGTAGCTGTGGCTCGCAGGCTCAGTTGCTCCATGGCATGTGGGATCTTCCTGGACCAGGGATCGATCCCGTGTCCCCTGCATTGGCAGGCGGATTCTTAACCACTGCGCCACCAGGGAAGTTCCTACCCTGTGATTCTTATTAAGGCTGAAAAGGATGTTTGCCAAGAGATTCAATCTGATCAAGAGGATTTTAAACTGAATATTGAGGGAGAGAGAGAGAAAATAATTACTTATTAAAATAGTTAACTAATATTAATAGCTACTATTATCCAGCGCTAGGTACTGTCCTAACTGATTTACATGCATTACCTATTTAATCCTTGCAATAACCACATGAGTTGGGGATTCTTATTATGCCCATTTTAAAGATGGAGAAAACCAAGCCATCTGAGTAACTTGTCCAAGGTCAAGTCAGATGCTAGTTGGGATTCAAACTGGGGCAGTCTAGTGTCTGTGCTTGTAACCTCTGTACTAGTCTGCCTTTCAAAACTGCAAAGCTTAATGCTCTGAAAAAAACATTGTGTGAGAGAGACAAAAAAATTAATATTTCTCAGAGAAAGATAAATACTGTATGACTTCACTTATATGTGTAACCTTAAAAAAAAAAAAAAAACTTGTAGTAACGAAGAGTAGAATGGTGGTCACCAGGGGTTGGGGGATGGGGGAAGTGAGTAGATGTTGGGCAAACAGTACAAAGGGCCAGTTGAAAGTTCTGGGGATCTAATGCACAGTACTGTGTTCATAGCTAATAAGACTGTATTATATACTTGAAGGCTTCTAAGAGAGTAATCTTAAAAGTTTTCACTACAGAAAGGAAATGGTAATCATGTGACATGATGGAGGTGTTAGCTGAGGCTATGGTGGTAATTATAGTGGGGTGTGTAAGTGTATCAATTCAATAGATTGTGCACCTTAAATGTACACAATGTTATATGTCAATTATCTCAGTAAAGCTTGGGAAAAACATTGTAACTATAGTTGTGCAGCATGGAAACACTGATCATTAAAAATCTTTCAAAATCATCATTAATATGTTTTAAAAATTGATCTATTCAGCTGATGATTTAGGAAAGGCTATGTGATAGCTTTGAAATAGTAACTTACTAGGCTATGACGTATGAACTTTCACTGCTTTCATCTTTTCTAGATGCTTTAGGCAGAGGCCTGTACCTATACAAGAAGGGACATACAATATGCTTTCAGGCTGGTATTTCTGTTAATAGTGTTTACAGTCACTTTTAGTAATGTAGAAGGCAAATGTGATTGACAGGGAAAGTATAAACACTACCAGAGGATACTTTAAATAAGAAAAAAAGTATATACATAGAAACAGTTAATGGAGTAAAATCTATTTGCAGTCATAATGCCTGGATGCTTCCATGTAAAGCGTATTTTCAGAGGCAGTTTTACCAAGTATAATATATTAATTATTATTCAGAAAATATTCACTCTAACCATCTCCACTCTCCGTCCATTGACTTTCTCGCTCCATTGACATTGGACTTGGTCAAAAGTCTTCCACTGGTTGATTCAATAGGGCAAAAGTGATAGCCCGCCAGTTCCAAGTATAAGTTAAGAGATGTTATGCTTACTGTTTTTCCCCTTGGGCTCCTACCACCTGCCACGCTCTAGGTAATCACCGATCATTTAACCTTAGCTCTAGAATGAGAAGATAACGGGAGGCATGCTTGATCTCAACCTTCAGCCTGGAGCCACGTTCAGATAAGTTAGCCAAGTGTATCTGAACCAGAACTGACCTGTGGACCTGAGAGTGAGAAATGAGTGTTCATTATTGTAAGCCACTGCAACTTGGGGGTTGTTTGTGTTGCAGCATTATCACAGCAAAACCTGATGAATACATTTCCCCAAATTTAGTAGTATCTTTTCTATTTTTATTAAAAGAAAAAAACAAACAAACAGAAAAACAGAGGACTGTGGAAAACAGTCAGCCTTGAGAGCAAGCTGCGGACATGCCAGGCATGCCGCCGCTGCTCGGAGGGACTGTGCCTACTTGCTCCCCTCCTTGTTCAATTCCATGGGAGATAAATCACCAGGGCCCACAGATCAGAAAGAATGTAAAATGAGACAAGCAGAGCTGTCTCCCCTCTGCACGTGCAGGTTATTTTGGATGATTCTGGGCTTATGGGTTTCCTCCCAGGGAAGTTAACCTTGAGCCGAGACAGTCTGTAGATGATGTAAACCACCATCTGGCAACCAACCTCCCTTTTTCTAGTCTATATAATCTGCAACTGTAGCGCAATAAAATTTGCCTTGCAACCATCAGTTGTCTTGGTCCTTCTGACCCCATTCGTCGGTGCTGTTTCAGTGCCTTACCCCTTCCCTTCTGACCCTGGGCGGTGAAATCCTCTTTCTCTGGCTGGTCCGCGGCAGAGGACTTGTTCCAAGTTGCTAGTACTTCCTTAAACTTATTTTCACACATGACCTGTAAAATATTAGTCAGTCTTCTCCATCCTGGATACCATCTGTTTGCCCCTCCAAATGCACTCTCCATTCTCTCCCACCAGGCTCTGTGCTTTAAGAGGCTTAACGTCACGTTTGGCCAATGGGGAGCATCGACAGAAGAGCAGAAGGAGAAACAGAGAGTGGGAGTGGGAATATTTAATTCCCGAACGTCCTCCCTGCTGGGTCACTGCAAACTGGCTGCTTCCAGTGGTCAAAGAACATAGCCTCAGCCAGGCAGCCCTCTCTCTGCATTTCAGTCACAGCTTTCTCCCTTTGTCTCCACGGGGGCCTTGGGGTGGTTAAATCCTGGTCACTAGCCCCAAGGTACTGCACTGTCCCTTGTGGTTTCCTCATGCCCTGCCCTCACCTCCACGAAGAACCCCTTCTTAAACTTCCTTCAAAGTGCTCAGTTTGAGTGTGACATCTGTTTCCTGCTGTGATCTTGACAATACAACTGCCTTGGTTAAATTTTATAAAAAGGATTGAAGTGGCGGAAGTTCAATTTAATCTGGTGCTCTGACTGACACACTTTATATCAAAAAGGACACTGAAGCCCACCTATGTGGAAAATGTGCACGGCTCCCAGCCTTATTTTATTTTCCCCTGGAGACTCATTTTGTGCTTCATCAGGCCCATGAGACCTTTTTCAGGGCCCCCTTTTCTGTCAGGCACCTTGATATTACTTCCAGCTCCAAAAGTTTATGCTAATTCACTCAAGAAACTCTCATAGCTTTTCCCTGTAATTTCCTCCATAATTGCTAGACTAACTTAGCTTTCAAATTTCTTCCCAGTATTCATAAATGAGAAAGACAAGTGAAACCCGAGTGGGGGAGTAGAATAGTTCTTCTCTTCATTCTCTAAACTTTCGTTGTAATGACCCTCTTTTTTTTTTTTTTTTTTCCAGTAATAGGTAATACTATTTGCCTAGGCTGCTGATCAGCTGTGAGACCTTAGGCAACATACTTGTCCCTTCTGTACCCCAGTTTCCTCAGGACTAACATGTCAAAATCCGTACTACTTTCAGGTTTATCATGAGAATTTAATACAACATATGTAGAAGTGAGGAACCTGTATGGGGACCCAGCAAATGCCCATTTATTCTTTCTTCCAACTGCACATACTTTAAAATAATGCATTTCATGTACTTTTAAAGTTCATTCAGTCCTTCTGCAACTGCTTTTCAGAAAGTCTGGGTACTTGGAGGACTTCCTTTTTTTCCCCCTTACTTACTATTTTTTTTTTAATTGTGGAAAAATATACATAACATAACATTTACCCTCATAAACATTTTAAAGTATATGGGTTCAGTGTTGTAAAGTATATTCACACTGTTGTGCAACCAATCTCCAGAACTTTTTCATCGTGCAGTTTTGAAAACTCTGTACCAAGTAAATAACAATTGCCCACATACCTCTTCCCCAGCTCCTGGCAACCATGACTCCACTTTTTTTTTTGCCCCCAAACTAGAGTCTTTTTAAAAAAAACTGAACGGTAGTTGATTTACAATGCGGCGTTAGTTTCAGGTGTACAGCGCAGTGTTTCAGTTATACGTATATATAACTGAATATATGTACACACACACACACACACACATACTTTTTCAGATTCTTTTCCCTTATAGGTTATAACAAAATATTGAGTATAGTCCCCTTTCTATACAGTAGGTCTTTGTTGGTTATCTATTTTATATATAGTCGTGTGTATCTGTTAATCTCAAACTCCTAATTTATCCCTACCCGCTCCTTTACCCTTTGGTAACTATAAGTTTGTTTTCTATGTCTGTGGATCTACTTCTCTTTTGTAAATAAGTTCATTTGTATCTTTTTTTTTTAGAATACACATAGGAGTGATATCATATAATATTTGCATTCTACTTTCTGTTTCTATAAATTTGACTATTCTAGATACCTTAGGGAAATGAAATCACAGAGTGTTAGTCTTTTTGTGACCAGCATATTTCACTTATAATGTCCTCAAGGTTCATCCATGTTGTAGCATATGTCAGAATTTCCTTTGGTGGACTTCTTTTTTTTTTTTTAAGTTTTTGGCCACATTGCATGGCATGTGGGATTTTAGTTCCCCCACCAGGGATTGAACTTGCGCCCCCTGCATTGGAAGTGCTGACTCTTAACCACTTGACTGCCAGAGATTGGTGGGCTTCCTTTTAAAAATGAATTTTCTAAGACATACTTACCAAAATTCCTATGTATCATTTAATATTACATTTCTCCATGTGTTGAAAGTGCCCCCAATGCTGCATTATGGTGAAACTGCAGAAAGTGTAATCTGTTCTTAGAAAGCATCCTTTAGTTACTAATATACTCCTTATGAATATCCCATTTTGTTTGGTAAGTGTCCACATGGGGATATGTATTATCCTGAATCAGCCAGCATTCACTTCCACAGCCTCTTCTTTGTCAGCACTCTTGCTTAGAATTGTTTTAAGAAGTTTAATGAACAAAAAGGATTGCTGTAAAAAAGCATATTTCAAACATTAACTATGTAGACCCTCCATTGATTCTGGAATTCCTGAGCAATTTTAATTTAAAACGCTCATTTTCCGCACTCATGCCTCCAGTGACTAGATTCCTTCCCAGGCTCCACTTCAAGCCTGGATTTTCGTGTTCTTTCTCCCTGTTTGGAAAGTTCAGCTTCCCAGAGTTCCTGGAACTCTTCCGAATGTAAAGATTTGGGTCTCTTCCAAGACCTTCGCTGAATGCAGATGCGCTGCTAACTTCTCCAGAGCCCGCCCCTGGGAAACAGGCACAAGGCAGTCTTGGTGATGAGTAGAAAATACTCTCTCGGAGTCAACCTAGAGCAACTGTTATTCACTCTTTGTAGCTGTGGGAACAATTTATGTTCTCTCTCTGCTTCATGAGGAAGTGGAGGTGCAGTGTGCAGAAGGAGGGTGATCCAGCTGTGGAGAGTGCCCCAAATAGGGTCAACGTTGCCCCTTCCCCAGTTTTATTGAGATATAGTTGACATATATCATTGTATTACCTTAGGGTTTGAACACGATGATTTGAAATATCTGTATACTGTGAAATGATTACCACAGTAAATTCAGCTAACATCCATCGCCTCACATAATCACAACTTTTTTCCCTTGGGATGAGAACTTTTAAGATTTATTCCCTTAACAACTTTCAAATATACAAGAGTATTGTTAACTACAGCCACCATGCTGTACATCACATCCCCAGAGCTTATTTGTCTTATAACTGGAACTTTGTACCTTTTGACCCCCTCCACGCCCACCTCATGCCTCTAAGCACCAATCTGTCATCAGTTTCCATGAGTTGGATTTTTTAAGATTCTACATATCAGTGAGATTGTACAGTATTTGCCTTTGTCTGACTGATTTCACTTAGCCGAATGCCCTTAAGGTTCATTCATGTTGTCACAAATGGCAGGATTTCCTTCTTTTTTTATGGCAGAGAAAAAAATTGATATCATATACACACACACACACACACACACACATATAGAATCTCACATTTTGTTTATTCATTCATATGTTGATGGACACTTAGGTTGTTTCCATGTCTTGGCTATTGTGAGTTATGCTGCAGTGAACATGGGGTGCTTGTACCTCTTCGAGATAGTGATTTTGTTTCCTTTAGACATACACCCAGAAGTGGGATTGCTGGGTCATATGGCAGTTCTATTTTTAACTTTTTCAGAAACCTACATGCTGTTTTTCATAGTGGCTGCACCAATTTCTATTCCACCCACAGTACACAAGCTTCCTTTTTCTCCACACCCGCACCAACACTTGGTATCTCTTATCTTTTTGATGACAGCCGTTCTAACAGCTGTGAGGCCATAGCTCATTATGGTTTTGATTTTTGTTTTCCTAATTACTAGTGATGTTCAGCATTTTTTCATGTACCTGTTGGCCATTTGTATATCTTCGTTGGAAAAAAGTCTATTCAGTTTTTAATCAGATTGTTGTTTTTGTGTGTTATGGAGTTTTATGAGTTCCTTATATATATACTTGGATATTAACCCCTTATTAGAGATATGATTTGCAAATATTTTCTCCCTTTTCATTTTGTTGATGGTTTCCTTTGCTGTGCAGAAGGTTTTTCGTTTGGTGTTATCCCACTTCTTTATTTTTGTTTTTGTTGCCTTTGCTTTTGGTGTCATATCCAAAAATCACCACCAAAACACATGTCAGGAAGTTTACTCCCATGTTTTCTTCTAGGAGTTTGTGGTTTCAGGTCTTACACTGCAGTCTTTAATCCATTTTGAATTTGGGGCGGAAGGATGATCTAGCTGTGGAGAATTTTCCAAGTGGGACCAACATTATGTCTCTTATACTTTATGTCTCTTAAACTTTCCTAAGTTTCCCAGTTTTAAAAGTTAATTTATTTTTAAAAACTTTTTTTAAATTAATGACCTTCATCCCTGGCCCTCTACCATAGCCCCACTTTTCGTGTTCTTTTAGACTTGCCACAAAAGGTATTTTCCTCATCCAGAATAATTTACCGAAGTCCCTCTCTACCATTCCATAGGTTTCCTGCCCTTTAAATTCATCTAAAACTCACCTACTTCAGGGATCTTTCCCCATTAAAAGGCACTGCTCTCGGTAGAAATCTGTTTACAAGGAAGTGCATTATAATTCATATAAGAGAACAATTCCTGAAATGCTTGCAAATTACTATCTTTATAGATGCAGTATTTTAATGCACAGTCAAGCTCTGTGCTTAAAAGAGCTCTATAATGGGATTAATCACCCTTTTAATTTCTCTGTTGTGTTGTAGGAATGTATACATATGTATATATAACTTAAATATAGATGTTTATACGTATATATATTCAAGTGAGTTGTAATGAAAATTAATTAGTAGTACTTGTGTTTAATACTCTTGAGATAAACTGCCTTGTAAATATTTTGGTTGTGATATGTGATTAAGTGCAAGGACTCTGCTACTATTTTGTGTTCCTCAAAAGCAACTGGCACACTGCTCAGGCTATGGTGGACGCCTAATCCCATCAATTTTTTGTTAACAATTGCTTTATTTTAACCAAATTTTTTAAAAGTTTATTTATTTTTTATTTATTTATTTTTGGCTGCACTGGGTCTTTGTTGCTGCGCGCGGGCTTTCTCTAGTTGAGGCGAGTGGGGCCTATTCTTCGTTGTGGTGCGCAGGCTTCTCATTGCGGTGGCTTCTCTTGTTGCGGAGCACGGGCTCTAGGCGCGCGAGCTTCAGTAGTTGTGGCACATGGGCTCAGTAGTTGTGGCTCGTGGGCTCTAGAGCGCAGGCTCAGTAGTTGTGGCCCACGGGCTTAGTTGCTCCGAGGCACGTGGGATCTTCCCGGACCAGATATTGAACCCATGTCCCCTGCGTTGGCAGGCGGATTCTTAACCACTGCACCACCAGGGAAGTCCCTAGATTATAACAAGTTGAAGGTAAATGACAGGTAAGGAACTCAAGATGGTAAATGTAGATTATTCTTTGGATTATAAAATGAAAAAAGCATATAAAGTATTAACTAGAGGAAAACTGAAGCTGGAAAGGAAGGGGTGTGTTAAGGTGGGAAAATTCCTGAAGAGACAGAATAATTGAATGTGTAAATGATCAATGTTTAGACTCTCCAGTCACGAATAATTAGGTTGAAATAGTCCTCTGCCACTTACTGCTTATATAATGTTAGGCAAGTTATAAAACCACACGATAGCACAGTTTTCTTATTTGTAATATGGGGATAAGAATAGTAATATTTACCTCATAGGCAGGCATAGATCCCGGTTTTGTGGGACCTTGAAATTCATACAATTTGGGGGGTCTTTTAAAGAAAAGGAATAAAAGATAAAAAATTAAAAATTAGACAATGCTTTGGATGACTTGTGCAGTTGAATGCTTTGAAGTTTAAGGTTCATTAGTCTCACAGTAAATCTGCCACTGCTCATAAAGTTTAATCTCAGAGGATTAAATGCTATAATGAGGCAGACCATAGCCTAATGCCTGGCACCTAGAAAAGGCTCAATAAATGTTGCTGTGACTATTATTTGAACCTGTTTATAGAGTGGTGGGTAGAACCTCTTTAAAGGGAGAGCGTGAAGATACAAGTGTGAGAGAGAGAGAGACAGACAGAGAGAGAGAGAGAGAGAGAGAGAGAGAGAGAGAGAGAGAGAATTACCAAGGGAGGAAGACACAGGTGGAAATGAGATGTTAGAAGACAGAGGCAGGTGAAGAGAATAAGTTTTCAGAGAGCAGAAGTTCTTAGTTTGCTGAAAAGGAGGTTACATGTACGCACAAACAAAGTTTTTAGGTGTATAGGAGCTCTTGATTCAAGAAACTCATGATTAATTGCCTCTGTCTTATCTGTAGGTTAGAGGCAAAATCACCTGTTGTGCGTAGAAGAACCCAGGTTGATGATACATTGCTTTAAAGAGCAGCTGTATTAGTTCCTTATTGCTGCCATAAGGAACTGCCACAAATGTAGTGGCTTAAGGCAACACAGATTTAATATTTTGTAATCTGCAGCTCAGAAGTCTGAAATGCATCGGCAGGGCTGTGTTCCCTCTGGGGGCTCAGGGGAGCATCTGTTCATTGCCTTTTCCAGCTTCTAGAGGCTGCCTGCATCCCTTAGCTCGTGGCCACATCACTCTGACCTTGGCTTCCATCATCACATCACCTTTTCTGATTCTGACCCTCCAGCTTCCCTATTATAAGGACCCTTATGATTACACCGGGGCTTCCTGGTTAATCCAGGATGATCTCCCCATTTCAAGGGTCCTTAACTTAATCTCACCTGCAAAATCCCTTTGCCATTCACAGGTTCCAGAGATTAGGACATGGACATCTTTGTGAGGGGGAGAGGGGGCTCTTATTCAACCTACCACATCATCTAGCTGAAACAGTGATCAATATTGATTCACTACTGACCCACCAAAAATGTAACCTAACAAAACGGCTTGTTTGTAAACTTTCCATTTATGTTCTATTTGTCTTTTTTTTAAATTGACCTCCAAATGTAAATAAACCTATTAGAGAACAGTTCTGCTCTAGCTCATTCTTTGTTGCAATTTACAAAAACTTTCATATGTAGTACATAATCTTATTTAACTCCTAGGATAGAACTCCATTGTCAGAAGAAACACGCACCACAAGTATAAAATTCTGGAAGACAACGAGTAATGCGTAAGGCTCCCCAAAGACGGAAGTATTCCAGACAACTCTAGAAAAGAGTTGAATTAAAATGATTACAACAACAAATCATCTCCATGATTTATGTAAGTTAATAGGTAGGAAGGCAGAAATATGGGTGCAAATGCTGGTGGGTCCATAGAAAGTTGGAATTTCTTCTTGATTCTTTCTTCCCCGGCCCTCATGCATCCACCTAAGTCACTAGGTCCCACCGAATTCCATGTGTTACGTGTCTTTCACATCTACCCACCTCCCTCCGACCCCATTGCCTGGATTACTGGAACTGCATTCTGATAGGTTTTTCTGCTTCTGTTCTTGCATCAGTTGGAGACCTTTTCCCACAATCATCTGGCATGATCTTTTAAAAACGTTACATGAATCTGAGCCTGTTACTCTTCTGCTTTGAAACTGTTTAATGACTTGCCACTGGCCTGAGGATGAAGCTGTTCCTCGCTTACCAGGGGCTCTCTCTCTCTCCATGCTATACTCGTGCCACTCAGCCCCTCCCATACTGTGTACCAGCTTTGTACATGACAATTCCTTCTGCCTGGAATATTCTCATTTTGGTCCTTTCCTCTTCCTCCCCAGTGTCCCTCAGCCCTCCTGCCTGGTTAACTCCAAGTCAGCTTTCTGGTTTTAATGTAACCATCTCTTCCGGGAGGCCACGTCTCCTTTCTGAGAGGTTTTTGTGCTCTTTGATTCAGTTTTAGATTAGATTAAATTAGATTTTCTTGCCATTTCCTCTGCCTTGCACCCCATATTTCCCTAGTTTTAACATTCATCATATTTTTCACTGCTTAATAATTTTCTCTACTTCCAAAATAGACTGTGAACTCTATGAAGGCAGTTGACTGTTTTCTCTGGCTGCTATGCCTGAGTACCCAATGCAATGCTTGTTGCTTACTGACCCTAAATAAATACTTGCTGGATATGAAGGATAAACTATTCTTATTGGTTCAGCCTAATATGTGCTAGGTACTGCCCTAAGGCTGGGTCTACAAAGGTAAGTAAGACTGACGTGGAACTTAATGTTAGTTTTCATCGTAGCCTAACCTGTATTTTGGGTAATTATTTAAGTGACTCCATCTCTGCCACTGTGGCTGCTTCCTTCATGTGCCCATAGTGCCAGGCATGGGGTGGCTGAAGACAAAGGTGGGCTAACATCAATGGGCTGAATCATTCTGTCCACTAAGTTGTTCAGCGCTTCCTCGGTGGTGGATGCCTTCTGGTAGGCAATTACATGTGATGGGAAAATTTTCATACGTCCATCCACATGCCTCTGCCTAAGATCTTGTCTCTGACCTTTCAGTCTATTTTCTTCCATGCCCTTGTTGAGCAGGCCAAGCAATTTGCTGCCACCCAGGAGTCAATATATATTCTCATCCTGAGCCAGTTCCTCCATGCAAAGTGGGTAGCAAATACACTGCTCACAGATTCTCTCATCAGGAAAAATTTCCCTTGACACTGTCATTCAAGGTCACCCCTAACTATGACTGTAGTCCCACCACTATCTATGTTTGTCTTCTACCCACATACCTAGACAACTGAACTGAAAACCAACCTCTAAATTTTTTTTCTCATTCAGCTGGTAGTAGAAAACCCCCATAGAGCCAGAGATGTGAGCTGAGGCAGAAGCAACTGTGGTGGGTGCAACTGTGGTGGGTTGACGTGGGGGTACAGGTTACTTCCTTATGTAGATTACTCTTGTTCATGCTTAATCCCAGATGTACCTTTTCCATCTCATCATGGGTTGCTGCTGGGTTCACGCATATTTATGACTTGGTGGATCTAACAGAACCCAGCTTGTGATGGGCATTTTTTTTTTTTTTTTAATTTGCTAAAGGAAGGTTTATTGACTACCAAGAATTGACGACATTTTCTGTAGGGTAATCAGATGGGTCATCATATTGTATGTGACATTCTTCCAGATGAATGGGAAGATACTATCAATAATGCTATTCATTGCCCAGATAGAGATTATATTTCGGTAACAGCAAGACAAGAGGACAGACCTATTTCTCAGACTTGCTCTCTTTTCCAGACAGATATTTAACGCCTTCTCTTCTCAGAGAGTATTTGGCACACGCTCTCTCTTGTGTATCACATTAATTGCTTTGAGATCTCTCTGCCATGGAGTGCAGCCTGGTGTAAGTATTTTGCTGCATTGATCTAACCTCCTCAGGAACTCTCTTAACCACTAAGGCTTGGCCAAATCGTTGATTTGGTTTCCCACATTTCCAGGTCCATAATCTTTCGACTTGTAACCTCCAGACTTGCAAGCTCCATCATCTCCACCGATGAGGAGCAAGTAGGTCCCAGCTTCCTTTTCCAGGTGGACCTTGATGTTGAGGGCTGCTCATACTGCAGTTTCTGGCCCTCGGTCTCAGTCCTGACCTGGTACAGCTGCTCCTCCAGGGCCCCGATCTGAGGCTGGATCCGGGTGAGCTGAGCACAGTAGCTGCCCTTGGTGTAACAGGCATTTTCTGACACTTATGTTCTGGGGTGGGGTGGGTGGGAAGATTAGCTCTTCAAGACTCTGGGACCCACCACTTCAGTAAATGCTTTAGAGGTCAGGGGCATGTTGGAACATCCTTTTCAAAGGACGTCATTTTTTGTTCCGTCTTCCCTTACAATACATTGATTTTCAAGCTTGTTGTCATTAATGCCCTGCTAAGGAAACTTTTAAGGTATATTTTTTTTGTCTAACAACTTCCCCATAATGGAATATTAACAGTACAGGTATACTGTATATTTGTTGAGGTTACTGTGGCCTTTGGAGGACCACAAACCATTGTATTGTATACATTTTTCACCTCCTTAGAACCAACTTTTGCCCCCATTACGATGACATCACCCCCAGTAATAATGCACAAAGAAGGAAGTACAGCATCTGGCTGGTCTCTTTGGCTTCTGCTGACGACACGTCCCACAACTCTGAGTACTGACCCAGCACGTCAAGCATGTGACGTGGAAGACGGCCACATTTGAGTTGGGCCTTGGGCAGAAAAGGGGTCTGCATTGCAGGTCCAGGCTGTGATGTAAGCTGTATTGCTGCTTGGGCAATACAATGTCTTTCTTTATGGATTTGGAGCTGTCAGTGATGGCAAAAGATGCAGTGTGGAGATGATGGCGAGCCCAAGGGAGACAGTCACAAATTTGAGGGGGTGCTCTCAGGGCTCACACGTGAGAGCAAGGGCCTCCTTAAGGGGTGCACACTAGGGGCCTCTCTTGCCTCATCATAATCCTGTCCCGGGGGTCAAGTTCTCTTGACTGCTCCTCTGACCTTGTTGGCTGTAGGGTAACTCTGGTTACTCCTATGTTTTATTCTAGAAGCTTTATAGATATAGATTTTACATTTAGGGACATCTAGGATCCATTCTGAGTTAATATGTACTTATGGAGGTTAGTCTACAGATGAATTGAGATTGATAGATTTCCAGCCTTTCCCAGACTTTTTTTTCCTAACCCTCTCCTGCCTTCTTCATGAAATTAAATATTGAGAAATAGGGTTTTTATGTTTTTTTTGGGGGGGGGATAAAAGGAAAGTTTTTGAGCATCACAAATTGAGATTAAGATTATATCATTATATCTAAGATTTTGTTTTGCTCTCCTCACGTTGGGGGCCATATCACCCCATCGAGAACACAAAACCCCAATGACCCTTATATGGGTGTATTCTTATAGGGGTCTTCTTTGTTTTTTTAAAACTTACATTTTCTTTTTATTTATTTTTTTAGGCCACACCGCACGGCATGCGGGAACTTAGCCCCCCTACCAGGGATTGAACCCAGGCCCCCAGCAGTGGAAGCGTGGAGTTATAGGTGTCTTCTTTTGCTTCAACAATATGTATTTAGTATGCCAACTTCAGATCTGTAATATGGACCAACTTTAGAACACCAAGAGACCTCGTCATCAACATAACCGTCACTTCAGTGATGTCTAGCCAAAGCTTGTCTAAATGTCTTCAGCACTGTTCACAAGTGCTGAACTAGTGAACCAATGTCCAGCAAATATCAATATATGCTTTATCAGCACTTCCTTTCTCTGGTTTACAGAGCTGTCCATCCACTTATTCATCTACTCCTTCAATATTTGAGCGCTTCTTACGTGGTAGGCACTGGGTCTGCAGCAGTGAGGTAAAGTCTCTACCTTCTCAGAGTTTACAACCTAGTTCACCTTGTTCCTTCCTCTCCCTTGTCTCCTAGATATCGATTCCAAACATTATTGGTGCTGTGGTCACAATCTTGAGGTTGCAAAAATTCCTTTGGAAATGGCTGGACTAGACATTTTCCTGCTCACTTTCAGATGATTTAGCCACAGAAGAATTCCATAAATTTACTGAAGAAATATGCCGTGGTGGAAAGAGCAGGTATTGGTTTTAGAAGCCAGGTGGCTATGTTCTTTATCCTGACGTTCTCACTCATTGTCAGAGAGTGCATCATACTTTTAAAAACACCTCCGTGTGAGATTTAAACAGAAAAAGACTTAAGAAAAAACTTCCTACAGTTCTATGTTAATGACAACGGTGTGTTTCAAAAAACACTGTCTCGGAGACAGAAGAATTATTTTTAGTTTCCTATTTCAATCACAGGAAACTATGCGACTTTCATTAGGTCCCTTCTCCCTTTGAATCTTTCCTCACCTGTAACACAAAGATTACGCCAAAGGTCTCCCGAGCATTAAAGTAGAAATCAGCTCCGATACAGGGAACCTGTTAGTCTTACTCAACTACTTGTAAAAACTACCTGTGCGTTTTAAAGTTTTACCTGAGCATGTATGGATATTACAAGACCATTAACCCAGCTTTTAAAAATGTGAATAATGTTGTTTATTCACAACTGAAGTCAGACCAGCAAGCCTAAGAGAGGGAAGTTAATTTCAGAAAATCAAAGGGTGGATGATAGGCCCAAATAAATTCTGGTTTCATTCTTTCTTTGGAGGTCACCTAGCAGGTAACTGATTGACTCCTCACCTTATTCAGGCTAGCACGACTCAACCCTCCCCAATTGGCACCCAGCTCTGCCCGCCCAGCTCCGCCCGACAGCTGGATCTGTTGCAGGTCCCGGAGGCAGCTCCGCCCCCATCCCCTTAAAGCGCCCGCCCAGGCCCGCTGCACGTGGATGCGCCGCGGGCGGAGCTGGGAAACTCCGGGGACGTGACGTAGCGGCAATCTGCGGCTGCGGATTGGAGGGCAGGGGAAGGAGGGGTGGGCCGCATTGCCGGAAGTGATGCATGGCGGAAGCGGCTTTCTGCCGAGAAACGGGCCGAGGGACTGAAGATTAGGCCGTGGTGATGTCAGCCTGGTTTCCGCATCTCTGCCCAGTTGACTGCGGCTTCACTCCTCACGTTTTTTTTTTTTTTTTTTCTTCCTTTATTGGGGTATAATTGCTTTACAATGGTGTGTTAGTTTCTGCTTTATAACAGAGTGAATCAG
>NW_006771155.1:672190-680531 GCF_000442215.2 Lipotes vexillifer
TTTTTTTTTTTTTTTCTCTGCAACGTGAGTGGCGTTGCCTCGCAGCGATTTCCGTGGGCGTCGCCGAAGAAGGACCTGGGAGGAGAGGCAGCCGCTGCAAACTGGCCAAAGCCCCAGAAGGCGTGGAAGTTCCTCTGCGTTTCCCGTTTTAACTCGGCGTGAGCAGCGCGCTCTTCCCGGGCATCGGTGGTCCCGGCACGTTGTGGGTGGTATTCATTGCCCAGACGCTCCGAGTAATTAGGAGAGAGAAAAACCACCGTTTTCCAGCATTTCTCGTGGAGAACTAAGCGATAGGAAAATGTCTGTTTTCCCTAAAATATCTTTGAGACTTGAGGTTGAAAACTATCTGAAAGCGGGCTTTATGAATGAGGAGGTAGGTCAGATAAACACGTTAGATGCTATTTGCGAAAATTCAAATATTTACACACTCTAGAGAAATAGAAAAATAATCTAAAAGGCAATCAAATGTGTACAGCCATTGTTTCTTAGTATTCGTCTTTCCGAATGTAAAATAGGCTAATATCTTTCTGCAGGTATATAATGAATGTTTTCCGAGCTAAGAGGTGTATGGGGTTTATGTTTTAACATTTAGGAATGGGAAAGGAGGGAGGGGAAAAAGCGGTTGGGTGTCTGGCGGCAAGAATGCACTGAAGCGATTACAAGGGGCAAGACAAGATCCCCGTCTCCGAGAATTTAAGTAGAGAAGAAACGCCTGTACTCTTAGAGCGCCTGCCCTGGCGCTCAGGTGGAAGGGAGGTTTACTATCGTTCAGTGAGTGCTTCTTAAATGCCACCAGTTGTGCTAGATGAACTGCAGACCTTTACATCTTAATCTGCGCAGTCTTTTTTTAGTTAGAGATTTCCTCCCCATTTTTTATAGGTGAGAGGAACTGAGGGTCCAAAGAGCGACGTTAACTGAATCAAATTGACGCCGCTGTCATGTAACAGTGTTGAAATGTGAAGGTAAAGAGCTCAGGTCCAACGGGAAAAGGAGTGGATTTGGGACCCCAAGCCCCTGCTTCGCATCCCAGTGCTTTGAGTTAGTTACTTCACATCCCTTAACCTTTCTTTCCTTTTCTGTGAACTTTGAGGACGGTTAACAGTACTAAAATTTCAAGGTTGTTGTTTTAACGTATTAGTCGTAAGTGCAAGCACCTGGCATCGTTTTGGCGCCTAATAGGTCCTCCTCAAATGTTCCTTCTGTGGGCTGGCAGTGCCGAGCCCAGAAGTCCGCAGTGAATGTTGATTGTCTTTGATTGCCAAGCCTGTGCTCTCTCCACCTTACCATCCCGCCTGTAGGCAATTTTGTATTTTCCAAATCTTTGGTTTTCTATTCGAAGTGAAGCCGCATAAATGTTACTCGTTTTCAAAGATTTTGGTGAAGCCATGACTTCTAGGTTTGATTTCTACATTTTATTTCCAGAGGTTATGTTAAGGGGCAAGACAATACGGAAAGAGAAAATACCTTCTTGATTTCAAAGAACTTATAGTATAAGGAGCGTATTAGAAATAGAGGCAGTCAGAAGATTTTTATTTTTATTTTTTTTTCCGGTACGCGGGCCTCTCACCGTTGCGGCCTCTCCCCTTGCGGAGCACAGGCTCCGGACGCGCAGGCTCAGCGGCCATGGCTTAGGGGCCCAGCCGCTGCGCGGCATGTGGGATCTTCCCGGACCCGGGCACGAACCCCGCGTGCCCTGCATCGGCAGGCGGACTCTCAAGCACTGCGCCACCAGGGAAGCCCCGAGGCAGTTTTTTTTAAAAAAAATTTTACAAATTATTTTACTTATTTTATTTTTGGCTGTGTTGGGTCTTTGTTGCTGCGTGCAGGCTTTCTCTAGTTGCCGTGAGCGGGGGGCTGCTCCTTGCGGCGGTGAGCGGGCTTCTCATTGCGGTGGCTTCTTGTTGTGGAGCACGGGCTGTAGGTGCGCGGGCTTCAGTAGTTGTGGCTCGCGGGCCCTAGAGCGCAGGCTCAGTAGTTGTGGCCCATGGGCCTAGTTGCTCCGCGGCACGTGGGATCTTACCGGACCAGGGCTCGAACCCGTGTCCCCTGCATTGGCAGGCAGATTCTTAGCCACTGCACCACCAGGGAAGCCCGAGGCAGCGTTTTCTAAGCCCTTTTTGTCTGGTGTTTCACTAGGTGTTTATTAGCATAACCCTGTGAAATATCGCGATTCCCGTAGTGTTATTAACACATAAACAATGCAGAAAAGTGAAATGGAACCGAATAATTGCCGAATGATGTTTCATTAGTTGGAACAAATGTATAGACATATACCCTGCTTAATATTTTTAATTTGTATAATGAAACTGAAACATTAACTTGGTCTTTTCTTTTCAGGTTGTATCTGCTTTAGGTAAAGAAGAAGCAGAAAGGAAGTTTGAAACTCTGTTACATAAGTTGTCCCACCCTCCATCATTCACTACTGTCAGAGTAAATACGCATCTAGCCTCAGTACAACATGTGAAAAGTCTGTTATTTGATGAGCTTCAGAAGGTTCGTGCACATTTTTGTCATTATGTACAGAATTAGACTTCTACAATCTGTGTCATGTTACTCCTAATATCATGTGAACGATATACTATTACAAGTTTTCAAATAAGGAAATTGAGGATCATGCATGTTGTTCAAGGTTATGTAGTGAGTGCTCATGCTAGAACTTGAACCTAGTACTTCTGATTCTGAATTAATTTAGTGACTGGATAGGTCACTCGACCTCTCTGGGCCTCCGTTGCTTCGTCATTAAAATACATAAGCGATCCATTCTAACCCTAAAAGTCTGTGATCTTGTAATAAGCAGCATATAACGACCATGAGGGCAGATCACGTAGCCAAGGTGAGCCCAGAGGTAAGATTACCTGTAGGATTATATTTTTTATTTTAATATAAAATTTAATTAAATATAATAAAAGGAAAATAATATAAAGATATGTTTTAAAGATAAAACAACACTTTTTTTTGGTTCAACCAATAAAATAGTTTTGGCATAATACTCATTTTCTGTAAGTGAAAACAGTATTATAAAATGGCATTTTTAAAGTTCCAAGCAGAAAAATAATATTGGAATTTTCTTGTTCATATTGTCTTCTTTGCTTTCAAAAGCTGTACTTTTTTTTTTTTTTTTTTTTGTGGCCTCTCCCACTGCGGAGCACAGACAGGCTCCGCGCAGGCTCAGCGTCCATGGCTCACGGGCCCAGCTGCTCCGCGGTATGTGGGATCTTCCTGGACCGGGGCACGGACCCGTGTCCCCTGCATCGGCAGGTGGACTCTCAACCACTGTGCCACCAGGGAAGCCCCAAAAGCTGTACATTTTATAAGTGAAATAAGTCAGATAGTGAAAGACAAATACAGCATGATATCACTTATATGTGGAATCTAAAAAATACAACTAACTAGTGAATATAACAAAAAAGAAGCAGACTCACAGATACAGAGAACAAACAAGTGCTTACCAGTGGGGAGGGAGGGGGAGGGGCAGTATAGGGGTTGGAGTGGGAGGGACAAACTATTGGGTGTAGGACAGGCTCAAGGATGTGTTGTACAACATGGGAAATACAGCCAATATTTTGTAGTAACTAAATGAAAGGTAACCTTTGAAAATTGTATTAAAAAATTTTTTAAACCAGAAACAAAACCCCAAAGCTGTGCATTTTGTGTTTCATACACTGTGTACTGAAACTTGCCTCCAAAGAAATGTAAGATGGAGGAAAACAGATGCTTGGAGGGGGTACTTCAAGTTGTATTTTGTAGTTATTAAATCTCTTCTAACAAATAACCATGATGGGTGTCAGCAGACCTATTTCTACGTAATAACTGCCTAAATGGAAAGGAAGAGGTAAGCATGCTTAAAAGACTTGCAGTTGTATATCACAGGCTGTGTTACCAGTTTACTCTGGATATAACTTACAGAAATTTTCAGAGAACTTTCACTGGTATTGATTCTTTTTTAAAAATTTTATTGATGTATAGTTGATTTATAAGGTTGTGTTAATTTCTGCTGTACAGCAGAGTGATGCAGTTATGCATATAAATATTCTTTTTTTTTTTTTTTTTTTGCGGTATGCGGGCCTCTCACTGCTGTGGCCTCTTCCGTTGCGGAGCACAGGCTCTGGACGCGCAGGCTCAGTGGCCATGGCTCATGGGCCCAGCCGCTCGGTGGCATGTGGGATCTTCCTGGACCGGGGCACGAACCCGTGTCCCCTGCATCGGCAGGCGGACTCTCAACCACTGCGCCACCAGGGAAGCCCTAAATACTCTTTTTCATATTCTTTTCCATTATGGTTTATTACAGGATATTGAATATAATTCCCTGTGCTGTACAAATAGGACCTTGTTGTTTGATTCATTTATTTTTTATCTTTAATCTCATTACATTTATGGAATGTTTATTATACTCTCTTTAAGAACAATTCTATGAACTTCCAGTTGTGTGGAGATGACCAGGTTATAAGAAGAACCAGCTACGATTTCTGGCTGTATGAGAGCAAAACTTAGTATATAATAATTTTAAATAAGACTTGGAGAAAGGTTAATCTGATTTTTAATAAGAGTGGTAATTTTATTGAGAGTAATGGCATTAGGCATAAAATATAAGCAGTTCCTCTAAGCATCTAAGATTATTACTTTTATGTAGTCATGCATGTAGGTTTTCAGTATGAAGGAAACTGTTCTGAGGCCCGTAGGGTGTCCATAAGTCAGGCAGATCCAGATTGTTTTCTTTTCTAGCAAATTATTCTTAGAGCTTAGATAATCTAGGATCCCACTGTGATGGGAATAGAAGATCTCAGGGGCTGTATCTAAGAGCAGGCAGATGAAATCACTCCGGGCTTTTGAGTCCCTTTCCTTGAAGGTTAAGATAAGACTGAGGAGGTTGGGTCGTGGGCACTAGGTAAGTATCTGGTGTTTGAGCAGTGCCTGTTTGCAGCAGGAAAGGAGATTCGCAGGAGGTTTTAGATTGTACATCTCCTTTCTTTTGCCATGTCCCAAGCTTGTGTGTGTCCTAAAGACATATCCTGAACGGTATATGAGTGGGTGCTTTGTCTCCAAATATCTCTGTGTCCCATATTGAAATTTAATCATTTAAAATTTCATTTGACTGGTGAGGGATGTGGAGAAACTGGAACCTTTATACGTTGCAGGTGGGAAAGTTAAGTGGTTTGGCTTCTTTGGAAGACAGTTTGGTGGTCTCTTAAAAAGTTAAACATAAATTTGCTGTACAACCCAGCATTTCCACTCCTAGGTGTCTACCCAAGAGACATGAAAACATACGTCCATGCAAAGGCTTGGGCATGAACATTAGCAGCAGCATTGTTCATGATAACCAAAAGGGAGAAGCTATCCAAATGTCCATCGACTGGTGAATAGAAAAAACGTGGTATGTTCACACAGGGGAACAGTACAGCAATGAAAGTGGTGAACTGATACATGCTACCACTTGGGTGAACCTCAAAAACACTATAGTGAGTGAAAGAAGCCACACACAAGACAGTCTGCATTGTATGATCCTGTTTATATGAGATTTCTCGAAAAGGCAGATTTCTAGAGAAAGAAAGTAGGTTAGTGGTTGCCTGGGGTTGGAGCTGGGAACAGGCATTGGCTGCAGATGGGCATGAGGAATCATAGTGTGTTGATGGACAGGATCTAAAATTGGATTTTAGTGGTGGTCACACAATTCTGTAAATATACTAAAAATCATTGAATTGTGCATTTAAAATGGGTACATTTTATGGTATGTAAATTAACCTCACTAAGGCTGTTTTAAAAAGGGCATGGGGTAGAAACAAACAAAAACAAGCAGGTGATATGCTTGGTTTAAAAAAAAGTTTGTGGTGTTTTATGGAAGTTACAGACGTGTGGTTTTATAAAAGTTTTATTTCTGTATCATTTTAATATCTGATAAAAAGGGAGAGAAGGGCAACCTTGGCCTGAGGAGGATTGATCTCTATGTAGACTATCTCTATAGTATAAAGAAATAGTACTTGCAAAGCAAAACAAAAACAAATGCAAAATTCATTCTCTTCTTGGAAGGATCCATAGTCTGGATGCTGTAAGGTATCAAACGGAGAGAGAACATGAGGGAGAGAGGGGGGAAAAAAAGGGAGAGAGGTTTGTCTGAATGAGTTTGCCCTTAAGATTTCTTACTATTCTGTTGGATAGGGTTAGTTCACAGTATCCTTTGTCTGGAAGAAGCAGGAGAAGAGCTGTTGACTTGGTAGAAATATAGTCAGATTTCTAAAATCTGAAGAATCTTTTTTCTCTTTCCATCAACTTAGAAATAGGTTGATTTTGGAAGTTTTCTGTAGGTAGTGTATGGATACTACAAGGCAATGCAAGTATCTCTTACGGTCACTGCTCTTTGGTGTATTATGTGAAAATGAATGAGTTGATAATCCCTAGCCTACATGGCAGAGACTTGTTCGCCAGTATTTGCGTGTTGCCCTCTGATAGGGTACACAGCCCTTGCTGTGCAGTCCGCTGTTCCGCGTGGAGTGCCCGGTTGTCTTCCGCCTGCAATGGTGGTATGCTGGTACGTACTGCACAGCCCACTTTCTGGGAAAAATAATGCTGGTGTGTGGCGTTTGCTGAGTTTTGTGGTGTAAATGCTCCCACTCTGGTCGATTTCAAGCTACCAGCATGACCATGGAGTTGGGAAGAGCTGCACAGAGTTGGCTCCCATGAGACTGGGAGTTGGCCCCAGCACCTATGCCACTGGCCCTGCACTTATTTCCAGTCTGAAGGCCAAGTATGGTAGAGGATACTGAAAATCCTGAGCCTTTGCCAGGAAGCGTCATCCAACTGACATGGCATCCAGTGTTGATAATATATAATAAATAGCATTTAGTAATCTCAATCTTTAATGTCCTATTCGTGCAGTTCTATATTGGATACGTGTTTTCAGAGTAAGTCACGTAAGGTCAACATGGTTTGTGTTTACAAAGTCAAAAACAGTAAGCAAAATTGAGCCTTTTACTTGTAAAGAAGTCAAGATACTTGAGAATCAAATTATAGAGAAAACGTTGTTGTTTTGAAGTCTTTGATTTTTTTGTGGTATCCCGTGGAATAAAGTGAAAATACCCTAAATCAGGCTCATTACCGTGCTCTGCTAGGTGATGACACTGAAAAGCTCTGTAATTTGAAATTTAACCAATATATTGATTGATTTGTAATCCTATGTGTTTATTTTTAACAGCAGTTTAATGGATTAAGTTTTCCTATTCTTCAACATCCAGACCTTCAGGATGTCTTACTTATTCCTGTTATTGGACCTAGGTTTGTAACTATTTCATTTTCAAATTGTATTCTTCTAAATAAAAATGTCACAAGTTCTTTTTTACTGTTTAGTGACAGTACTAAGTTTCTCCATTATTAAGATAGGAATTCACAAACTTGATAAATGCTGACTCTATAGTCTTTCATGGAAAATATTACAAAAGAACACTAGGAATGGGCCCAGATACCTTGAGAGTAATACACTGTAGTTGCATTTAGTGCAGTGATTGATTTTTTTTTTCTGTGTTATATCATGTTTTCTTTTCTTTTTAAACATCTTTATTGGAGTATAATTGCTTTACAATGTTGTGTTAGTTTCTGCTGTGCAGTGATTGATTTTTTTTCCATTCTGTAAGAAAATTACTTTTACGTTTGTTTACTTGTATATCTTGATTCCACTGCTCAATTAAAACTTTTTTGAGCTACAACAAAAATACAAAGCAACGTTTCCTACTTTAATAATTGATATGTTTGTAAAATTTTATTAATTCACAGTTATGTTAAATTACTGTGTTTGTTCTCTGAGTAGAACAGATACTATGTGTTTGGAAGGGATGTGTTTAAAAATTGAAAAAATAGGCTTTCATGTTATAATGGGAGTTGTATTGAAAATCCCTAATTGTGATAAAAATTTTTTAATACCCCTAAGACTTATAAATAACATAAAAATGCTCATTTTGTTAAAGCTTTAAAGTAATTTAGTGGTCAACAGTAGAGCAGTGGCTTTTGGTTTATCCACGCAGTGGAATATTATATAGCCTTTATTATTTTTTTATATGGCCTTTAATGTGGGAGAATTATATGTATAAATCAAAGGTGATGTTCTCGATAAATACCAAAAGCATGTTGCTCTGTGTAGGAATGTAAGAAATCACATTTCTTTTGCAATTAAAAAACACACACAACTACAGATTTATATATATTTATTTATATACGGAAAAAAGTCTGGAGGGTATAACATACCCAACTGTTGACAAGGATTAACTCTGAGGAAGTTGGATTGGGAGAAACTGGGTAAGAGGAGATTTTCACTTGTAACATTTCTGTCTTTTTTTTTTTTTTTTTTTTTTTCCAA
>NW_006771155.1:680604-711069 GCF_000442215.2 Lipotes vexillifer
TTTTTTTTTTTTTTTTTTTTTTTTTACCATAAGCACATATTACTTCTGCAATTAAAAAAATTGATTTTGTAAACTTGCTTTTTTTCTTTTTTGGCTGTGTCGGGTCTTAGTTGCGGCACGCGGGATCTTTTGTTGCAGCATGGGGGCTTCTCTGTAGTTGTGGTGCGTGGGCTCTGTAGTTTGCAGCACACGGGCTCTCGTTGAGGTGTGTCAGCTCCGTAGTTGTGGCACGTGGGCTTAGTTGCCCTGCGGCACGTGGGATGTTAGTTCCCCACCCAGGGATTGAAACCGCGTCCCCTGTGTTGGAAGGCGGATTCTTTACCACCGGACCACCAGGCAAGTCCTGACTTTGTAAACTCCTTCTTCTAGCTCTTTGTTAAAGGGAAATTTGCATTAGTGAAATGCAGAGATCTTAATTAAGTGTACTATTTGCTGAGTTTTGGTAAATTCATACAACTGTGTAGTCAAGACTCACCCCCATCAAGATATACACCATTTCCATCACCCAGAAAATTCTCTGCATTCTGCCCCCCTACCAGGAAACCACTGTTCTGATTTCTTTCATCTCCTAGTTTTAAACCAGTTAGTTACTACAGTTGATCACAGTCACAGGTCTTTTGAGACCTGTGATTCATTTCAGAATGTACTGTGGACGCCATAGTTTTCCATAATCCTATATAAGATTATTTCATTCTTTTTACTGGCTATGTAATAATCCTTTCATCTGTTCTTTGTAGTGAGCTAAACTACTCATTAAAACATTAGTGGGGACTTCCCTGGTGGTGCAGTGGTTAAGAATCCGCCTGCCAGTGCAGGGGACATGGGTTTGAGACCTGGTCTGGGAAGATCCCACATGCTGCAGAGCAGCTAAGCCCGTGCGCCACAACTACTGAAGCCCATGTGCCTAGATCCTGTGCGCCACAACAAGAGAAGCCTGAGCACTGCAACAAAGAGGAGCTCCCGTTCACTCCAACTAAAGAAAGCCTGCGTGCAGCAACGAAGACCAAAAATGCAGCCGAAGGTGAATAAAAAGTTTAAAAAAGTGAAAGCATTAGTGAACTATAAAACACAAACAGTGAGTTACTACAGGAAAGCACTAAGAAATCTTTTAGGATTGTGGATTCATATACCTACCTTTCTTTTCTAAAAGGAGCAGTTCGGCTCTTTTTTGTCTTTTAAACTCATCATCACTTTTATCAGGTATCTTTTGACTTTCCACTATGAAAATTGAAGAAATTCTTATGCTTAAATTTGCCCTAAAACCTCCACCAACCAATTTTTATTTACTGTTAGTTTCTTAACAATGTAAAGCTTTGTAACATTTTTATTCTACAAGCATAATTCAAATGAATGCAGTGCTTGCTTGTAGCCCTGTTGGTAGTTTATTTCTGAGTTCTTTATCTTAATTGATCTCTTGGTTGATGGAATAGCGTCATGTAGCAGGTCTCCAGCACCAGCTTCCCTTCCCCCAAGTATGTCTCTTGTATGCTCTGTTTCCTTTCTCGCTTGAGAATTGCTTGTTGCCTTTATATTTAAACAACAACTCATAGGCTGATTATAGTCGTTTCAAGTCACAGGTCATTTCCCTCAGCGCTTTGTAGACGCCGCTTCTCCAATCTTAGGGCCTCACGTGTTGCTATGAAGAAATCTGAGGCCAAAAAATATTTTTCCCCTTTTACAACAGAATCTTGATTTTTCACTTGGAGATCTATGGGATTCTTAGGCACTGGACTTTAGAAACTTCACTGGGATATACCTTATAATAATAATAATATAATTGTTATTGATATTTATAATAATAATAATTATTCTCCTTAGTTTTCATTGAAATGCAATGTAGTTTTTAAATTACAGGTCTTCTGGTAGTTCTTTGAATATTTTTCTGCTACATATTCCTGCCCTCTCTGTTAGGAGGACACTGGTAGTCTGTGTGTTGGTTTTCCAGTATAGGTGCTCCCTGTTTTGGGACACCCCCAGACAGCCCAGGGTCTTGTGATGGGCTGGAGGGACTCACAGGACTCAGCATCTAGTCAGGCTCATGGCGGGGATTTATTACACGAAAGGGCTACAAAAGCAGAATCAGCAGAGGGAAAAGGCATGCGGGGTAAAGTCTGGAGGAAAACAGGTGCAAGCTTCCAGGAGTCTCTCCCCATGGAGCTACCAGGACAGGCTTCATCCTTCCAGCAGTCAGTTGTGTACATGCATAGAATCATTGTCTATGAGAGGAGCCCATTAGAGAACCAGCACCCAAGGTTTTAGTTGGGTGCTGGTCATCTGGGCGCCCTCTGCCTGGCATGTAATGAAATTCCAGGCTCCCAAAAGGAAAGCAGGTGTTCAGCATAACCACACAGCTTGGATGAACAGTTTAGGAACAGTAATTCACTCTTAAGAGGTGGTTTTATATCAGTGCTGGGAACTGTTTGGCAGTCAAGTTTCCAGATGCTGGCCGAGGGCCAACCTTCCAAGCAGGCCTTTCTAAGAATAGCTGTTGCAAGCCTGTTACATTAACTCTTTAATTTCAGAGGATTTACTAGCTGAGTTTGGCTAGTTCACTTTTGTTCTTTATTTATTTAATCTTGTTGTTATTATATCCCTTTTGTAAGATTCTTTTTTCTTTGAAACTATAGAGAGGTTATTTGAAATTCTGCCCTTTTTTGGTCTGTACATTTTGTGTACTGCCTTTTGTTTATTACAACTTTGTTTAGTACTACGGACGTCCCCCGGTATCCATGGGAGATTGGTTCCAGGATACTGCGCTCCCTCCCAACATACCAATAATCACAGATACTCAAGTCTCATATAAAATGGTGTAGTGTTTGCATATAACTCATGCACATCAGTATGCTTTAAATCATTTCTAGATTACTTACAATACTTAATACTATGTAAGTAGTTGCCAGTGCACAGCAAATTCAAGTTTTGCTTTTAGGAATTTTCTGGAATTAAGAATGTTTTTTTGTCTGCGGTTGGTTGAATCCATGGATGCAGAACCTGAGGGTAGACAGGGCCATCTGTATCTACACATAGTTCCCAGTTTGAATGAATCCTTGAATGAAAACTTTCACATAGATTCACCTGGTTTGCACTTCAGGTCAAGTGTATACCTAGACAACTCATCAGATGTGTCTTTCAGAAATACGTTCACCAGGTCTTTCCTATGGCACAACTCTAGTACTGGTGAGCTGAGCTGAAGAAGACTAAGGCTCTGTGAGGGGGTCCAGCTCATAGCTTTTTTGTTGGGGGCTTTAATTTTTGTTTACGCTTAGTGAACTCAGGGGAGGAGTGACAGAGTTGTTTGCGCTTTCCCTTCTCTTCCCTTACCTACTTCTAGGCAGTTTGTCCAGTTTTGTTCCAGAAAACACAGATTGTCTGCTTGTGCCAATTTTGCCAGTCCAGTCCTCTTTCATCTTTATCTGCAGGGAACAGGACACTGACAAGACAGTCCCAGATTCTCCTTTTTTCTGTCTGACCCTCTGGTCCTGGATCTAAGCAGTAAATATTTGTTTAGGCACCCAGAGGCCTTTCCTTTTTCAGAAGCATTCATACCCTGTTGAGGAACTAGGTTTGATCCAAATTTTACTGTGTTAGCTAATTATTCTTAATCATTGGGGTAATAGCTGTTTCTTAGTTTTCTTGCAAATGGAATTTTCTTTCAGGTTTTTCTTTCCCCATTTCGGTGGGCTTTAGAAAAAGGAATATATTTATACTTTTACTCTTTGACTAATCTTTTACTAGAAGCTCAGCATCATCCAGTTATTTAAGATATCAAAACATAGGTTAAACTATTTTTAGGCAGTAAACAATTTAAAAAGTAATTTTTCACCATAAAATTCAGGTTCCCTCATTTTATTTAACATGCTATTTAATTTACTGATCAAATATATTTTAATGTTAGGAAGGTTTTATCACTGGTAATTAGATTGAACATAAGGTTGTAATGCTGATTTTGATGGTATCAGTGTGAACTTTATTGAAAAACTTAGAGAAAATTGAATGCCAGGCTTCTCTTCATACAAGAGTATTTTTTATTTTTTATTTTTTATTTTTTTTTTATCAAATTATAGTTGATTTACAGTGTGTGGTTAGTTTCAGGTGTACAGCAAAGTGACTCAGTTAAATATTCCTTTTCAGATTCTTTTCCCTTATAAGCTGTTACAAAATATTGAGTATAGTTCCCTGTGCTGTACAGTAGGCCTTGATGGTTGTCTGTTTTATATACAGTAGTGTGTATATGTTAATCCCAAACTCCTAATTCATTCCCCCCCCACTCCCAATACAAGAGTTTTTTTTTTTTTTTATTGGAGTATAGTTGATTTACAATGTTGTGTTAGTCTCTGCTGTACAGCGCAGTGAATCAGGTATACATATACATGTATCCACTCTTTTTTAGATTCTTTTCCCATGTAGGTCATTACAGAGTATTGCGTAGAGTTCCCTGTGTATAAGTAGGTCCTTATTAGTGCTGTTTTCTATATAGTGGTGTGTGTATGTCAATCCCAACCTCCCAATTTATCATTCTTCTCCCCCCATGACCATTTTACTATTTATTTATTTTACTATTTATTTTTGGCTGTGTGCAATTAAATACCTTATTACTATTTTTCCTCCAATCTTTATTACTGTTCAATTGGAAAATCATCTTTCTTTAATGTTGCTTCACTCCTTTATTTAGAAACAGTTCCATAAAAATCAGGCTTTTTAGTATTTTTTATGGCCCTATGTCAACTTCCACATTTCCTTGCTAAAATTTCAGTGAAGCTGACATACACCTTGACACTTGCATATGCTATCTTACATTTTTATACAATTACTTCTTGTGTTGAGGGATCCCCAAGACCACTCCCCAGCTCTGTGATTGCCTAGGAGGACTCAGCGTGTAATCGAATGCGTGCCTGTGATTTAATCAGTGAAAGAATCTGAAGGAAAATCAGCAAAATAAAAGGTGCATGCGATGAGGTCTAGGGAAAACCATTTGCAAGCTGTAGGGTCTTTTTCCAGTGGAGTCATACAGAGTGCACTTAACTCCCTCAGTAAACGAGCTTGACAACATATATGTGAGATGTCACCAGCCAGGGAAGTTGTAATGAGACACGGCATCCAGGATTTTCATTCAGGGCAGGTTGTGTGGGTACCTCCTGCCTGGTATGTACCCAGATTCCAGCCTCCCAGAAGGAAACTCAGTGTCCACCATAAACCATATTATTTGTTTACAAATACATTGTTACAAACAGTGTAGGCACAGTGAACTACCCTTATCATAAGTTCATAGTGGGAACTCCTCTGATTCTAAGTTCCAAAACACTAGCCGAGGACCAGCCGTGTCACCAGGCCTTCCAAAGAAAGGATAGCAGTTCTGGCCCACTGTGTTAAGACTCACCTTTGTGGTCTCCCATTCTCTTCTCACCATGAAATGGTTATTCTCATAAAAACTTTCTGATTAACACTACAAGGTTCCATTTCACAAGATATTTTTTGAATTGGTGCTATGTGTGAGACCCAAAGACGTTATAAAGATGGATGAAACATAGTTTCTAAAAGCAGGGAATATTGGTACAAGTCAAACCGCAATAGATGCCATGGTAGGGGTATGAATTAAATACCTTTAGAGCATGGAAGAAGCAGGGCTGAGTGCGAAGAAGTGGGTAAAGATTTTCTCCAAATAGATCTAACTTCATCTGAGCCTTGAAGGTGAGTGAGAATTGGGTGGATGAGGAGATAAAGTAGGTAAGGGTATGTGAGATAGAGAACATATGCAAAAAGTACAGAGGTGTGAAAATAGTTGGTGGTTCATGACAAAAGTGATCAGGTTTGGCTAATCAGTTCTCAGATGGGTGAAAGAAGATGCTGAAATAGTTAGGAGAGGTACATGTGAAATGTAAAGGGTTTTTGCTTTTTAAAGTAAGGAGTGTTTTTTGCATAGAATATAGGAGCCAAATAATTTTTATGACAGTCATGATACTGGTAGTAGCATAAAGGTATGTTTTTCAAACTGCATGAAGATCGTGACCCATTAGTAGGTTGTGAAATCAATTTAATTGGTTTTTTATGGGCTTTTTTTTTTTTTTTTTTTTTTTTTTTGGCGGTACGCGGGCCTCTCACTGTTGTGGCCTCTCCTGTTGTGGAGCACAGGCTCCAGACTCAGCGGCCATGGCTCACGGGCCCAGCTGCTCCGCGGCATGTGGGATCTTCCCGGACCGGGGCACGAACCCGCGTCCCCTGCATCGGCAGGCGGACTCTCAACAACTGCGCCACCCGGGAAGCCCTATGGGCTTTTTTTGAAAAAAGAAATGGGGTATTTTATAATATATTGGATTGTACATAGTAAGGTATTTTGTGAAATGTGTGCTATAAATGTATGTGTGTATATACACACGTGTACTGGGATGTGATTTAAGTGCATTTCTTACCCTGGGTTACAGCCAAAAAAGCTTAAACACTTTTTTCAAAAGAAGATGAATTGCAAAACTGGAGCCAAGTTAGGGAACAATTCAGTCTTTTATTCCCAGCAATACGGTGAACTAGATAACTTGAGGATGTTTCTGCTACATAGGACTAGGAATACTGACTAAAAACTAGGTCATAAAATGCACAGTGGAGTGATTAAGAACGTAAGTGAAATATTCAGTGGTTAGAATGAAGAGTAACTGAAAACAGCAGTAAGTGTGTGAGCTAAGATTAAGGGTTGGGGGATTTGAGGGAGAAGATGCTTGGTCCCCTGAATTTAAGGGCTTTGGCTTTTTAAAAAAATTTAATTAATTTTTGGCTGCATTGGGTCTTTTGCTGCACACGGGCTTTCTCTAGTTGTGGTGAGAGGGGGCTACTCTTCATTGCGGTGCACGGGCTTCTCATTGCGGTGGCTTGTCTTGTTGTGGCGCATGGGCTCTAGGCACGTGGGCTCGGTAGTTGTGGCTCGCAGGTTCTAGAGCACAGACTCAGTTGTTGTGGCGCACAGGCTTAGTTGCTCTGCGGCATGTGGGATCTTCCCGGATCTGGGCTTGAACTCAATGCAGTCCCTTGCATTGGCAGGCGGATTCTTAACTACTGTGCCACCAGGGAAGTCCCTGGGGGGCTGTTTGGTTTTAACAGGAGGATTCTGGTGCTAGGAGGTGAGAAACATCCAGCAGTCAGTACAAGGCAGTAATTAGGAGTTGGATCTCTTTTGCCTTGGAGGTTTTAGTTGGAGGAAAAAAAATCTCTGAGATGCAGAACTCAGAGGTTTCATACCTATAAGGGCTTGGAATTCAAATTCATACCACCCAAGTGGTCTGGAAACCTGCAGTTTGGGAAATTAACATAAAAATTGGATCCTAAGCCAGTTCCTGGGATGCTTGAAACCACTCTGGAGTGACACCTGTCAGCCCAGGCCATGCACCTTTCTCATAGTTAGAAGGTGCACTAGGAATCAAACCACCACTAGTGAGGACCAGTTTATACAACAAACTGAAGGCATTAGATTCCCTCAGAACTGTAGCAAATAGAGCTAACTGGTAGAGACTCTAAAATAAGTCTCCTTGAAATGATAAAAAACAAAGGAAGAGTCTAAAACATAAAAGACCCTAAGAGGGAAAAAAAGAAGAAGAATTTCTAGAAATATAAATATTAAAATTAAAAACTCATTCAATGAGCTAAACTGAAGATTAGACCCAACAGATGAGAGAATTAATGAACTAGAAGATGACTCATAGGCAATTACCCAGAATGCAGCAGGTAAAGAAGGTAAAGCAGTTGAAAGTATGAAACTGAGTCCTGGAAAGAAGAATGAGAAGGCACTGCGCATTTCTAATGAGTCCCAGATGTATAGATTAGAAATAATGGGGAAAGACAATATTCAAAAATATAATGACACAGAATTTTCCAGAATTGATGAAAGTCAGATTTAAGAAATACAGTGTCTGAAGCCAAAAGTAAAGATAAATCCATATCTAGGTACTTCAGAATGGAACTGAAGAACACCAGAGACATCAGGAGGATCTGAAAGCCACCAAAGATAAAACGTGGAAGCTATCTCAGTGATCAGGTTAAGAGGTGATGCACGTCTGATGTCAGGGGATGGGCCCGGAAGACCTGTCAGAGAATTAGAGGTGGCATCACTTGGTAACTCAGTGAATGTTAGAAGTTTTAGAAAGAAGAGATTTAAGATGATGCCAGGCTTTCCAGTCTGGCTATTCAGATAGATAATGGCACTTTGTTTAAGACTGGAAACATAGGAGGATGAAAGGCATTGCGGTGTTACTAAGGATTTGAGGAGTGGGTCAGAGAACCATAACATTGTTCAGGACTTGTTGAGTTTGAAATAAATGTGGGATGTGTATTTATAGCTACCTGCAGGTAATCAGTCTGGAAAGGCTAATCATTAGAATATGTGGGATAATAACAAGGTCCTGAAAACATAGGAAGAACACTCTTTGACATAAATCACAGCAAGATCTTTTTTGATCCACCTCCTAGAGTAATGGAAATAAAAACAAAAATAAACAAATGGGACCTAATAAAACTTCAAAGCTTTTGCACAGCAAAGGAAACCATACACAAGACAAAAAGACAACCTTCAGAATGGGAGAAAATATTTGCAAACGAATCAATGGACAAAGGATCAATCTCCAAAATATATAAACAGCTCATGCAGCTCAATATTAAAAAAACAAACAACCCAATCCAAAAATCGGAGAAGACCTAAATAGACATTTCTCCAAAGAAGACATACAGATGGCCAAGAAACACATGAAAGGATGCTCAACATCACTATTTACTAGAGAAATGCAAATCAAAACTACGATGAGGTATCACCTCACACCATTTAGAATGGGCATCATCGAAAAATCTACAAACAACAAATGCTGGAGAGGGTGTGGAGAAAAGGGAACCCTCTTGCACTGTTGGTGGGAATGTAAATTGGTACAGCCACTATGGAGAGCTGTATGAAGATTCCTTAAAAAACTAAAAATAGAGCTACCATATGACCCAGGAATCCCACTACTGGGCATATACCCTGAGAAAACCATAATTCAAAAAGACACATGCACCCCAATGTTCATTGCAGCACTATTTACAATAGCCAGGACATGGAAGCAACCTAAATGCCCATCGACAGACGAATGGATAAAGAAGTTGTGGTACATATATACAATGGAATATTACTCAGCCATAAAAAGGAACGAAATTGGGTTATTTGTTGAGACATGGATGGATCTAGAGACTGTCATACAGAGTGAAGTAAGTCAGAAAGAAAAACAAATATCGTATATTAACGCATGTATGTGGAACCTAGAAAAATGGTACAGATGAACTGGTTTGCAGGGCAGAAATTGAGACACAGATGTAGAGAACAAGCGTATGGACACCAAGGGGAGAAAGTGGCGGGGTGTGGTGGTGGTGGTGGTGTGACGAATTGGGCAATTGGGGTTGACGTGTATACACTGATGTGTATAAAATGGATGACTAATAACCTGTGTTAAAAAAAAATGTGCCGTGTTAATAACATGTTTAAAGAAAAATAACATGGTCCTACTGTATAGCACAGGGAGTTATATTCAGTATCCTCTGATAAAGCATAATGGAGAAGAATATGAAAAAGGATATGTATGTGTATAACTGAGTCACTTTGCTGCACAGCAGAAATTAGCACAACATTGTAAATCAAATATACTTCAATAAAATTAAAAAAAAATATGTGGGTAATTTTTGTGATTATTGAAATCATGAGATTGCCAAGGTTTAGGATTCAGAGTGAGATGAGCTGCTTGGCATGCTTTAGAACCTGGGGGAATGAACCTCTTCTAGAGATAGCTAGAGAATGGGCAGTAAGAGTGTGGGACCAGGAAGGAGGATAAAGCTGAGAAGTTTACTGAGGTTTGATCATTTGGAGTCATGGGAAGAAAACGCACTTAATTCCCCCCAGCAAGGACTTATGACAGCACATGTGAAATGTTGCCAACCAGGGAAGCCCATCAGACTTGCAGTGCTCAAGATGTTTGTTTGGGGTAATCACATAGGCACTTCTGACCTTTGAAAAAGGCCGCTCTGAGTGTTGGAAGTGAGACCCAGGCTTCAGTGATTTGAGGAATGGATGGGAGGTGAGAATTTGGAGAACACTCACAAAAGCTGGATAGCAAAGGAAGAAAAGAAGACTTACCTTTGTCTAGTTTAAAATATTAATAACTTACTGTGCACCAATCTGCCACTTTAGAAACACTTTTGAATTCCTTGTATGTTGTTTGTTTTAGTCTTTGAAGGTAGGGACTTTATTTCTCTTCTCTCCTAATGCTGTTATGAAACAGCAATGCTTGTTAAATGATGAAGCAATTTTTTTTTTTTTCCTTTGCGGGTTGTGATTTTAATCCACATAAAGCTTCATTGGGTGATTAGAATAGAAACACTTGATCATGTCCATTCTAACATGAAATGCATCAGAGCTGGTGATGGCAGATACTAGGCTGGGCCCCAAGAGGTCCCTTTTCCTGTTCTACCCTGTGTCATCTCCTGTGACCTCAATCCTGCCTAATTATTTTTAAATTGAGGTATAGCTGATGTACAGTATAAGTTACAGGTGTACAGTATAGTGATTCACAATTTTTAAAGGTTATGCTCCATTTATAGTTATAAAATATTGGCTATACCATTGGCTATTTTGCTGAAATAATGCCATTTGCAGCAACATGGATGGACCTAGAGATTATCATACTAAGTGAAGTGAGGAAGAGAAAGACAGATACCATATGATATCACTTACATGTGGAATCTAAAAAAAAAATGATACAAATGAATTTATTTACAAAATGGAAATAGACTTAGAGACATAGAAAACAAATTTATGGTTACCAAAGGGGAAATGGGGTGGGCGAGGGATAAGTCAGGAGTTTGGGGTGAACAGATACACACTGCTGCATATAAAATAGGTAACAACAAGGTCCTACTGTATAGCATAGTGAACTATATTCAATATCTTGTAATAACCTATATAGGAAAAGAATCTGAAAAAGAAATATATATATCTATCTATGTAAAACTGAATCACTTCGCTGTACACCTGAAAGTAACTCAACATATTGTAAATCAACTAGACCAATAAAGAAAACAATATTGGCTATATTCCCTGTATCATATAATAGATCCTTGTAGCTTATTTTATACATAATAGTTTGTACCTGTGAGTCCCCTACTCCTTTCTTGCCCCTCCCCCTCCCCTCTCCCCACTGGTAGCCACTACTTTGGTCTCTATATCTGTGCGTCTGCTGCCTTTTTTGTTATATTCACTAGTTTGTTGTATTTGATGAAGCAGTTTTTGGTGCCACTTACTATCTTGCAATAGGATCCTCTTTCTGTTTTCTTTTTCTCAAGTGTCCATCTTCTTTGTAATTAAAAAAAAAAAAAAATATTTCTTCCGTATTTATCTTTCTTCAGCTTTTTCTCATTTATTCATTAGTGGCATTCCCATGGGACGGTGAAGACCAAAGAGGTTATTTACTTAGGGTTCAGGTTGAAACACTGAAAAGGTTGATAGGCATTGGAGGTGTATCCCTGTTCACTTTCTCTCATCTTGCTTTCCTAGGAATAATATAAAACAACAGCCCTGTGAAGTTATTGTTGGAGCCCAGTGTGGCAATGCAGTCTTACGAGGAGCCCACGTCTATGTTCCAGGAATCGTGTCAGCCTCAAAATGTGAGTATAATGTTTAGGTTTCTCTGTAGAACAGCCACTAAAATTTATGTGTATCATCAAATGGAAAACTTATTAAATCATCACTCAGATATATTTCAGATTTACTTTAATAAAGATATTTTCCAAGTTTTGCATTTAATATAGCCGGTTGAGAGATATATCTGATAAGGACTAACAAGTTAGGCATCCGTATATGGGTTTTGTGCCCATTTCTTTTATTCCCTTTGAGGACGTGTGTGCTGATGTTTACAGGATCAGGACTGATGAATAGAGCGTAAGATGTCAGTGAAATTTTGTTTTGTATTCTTTACTCTGTTGCCCTAAAACCTCAGGCTGCTGTCCTGTCATTTGTGAGGGGAACATTTGGAGCCTAGAGTTTTAAATATTGGGATGAATCTTAGTATTCTTAATTTACTCTCTTAGGGAATGTTAGGTTTGGGAAAAATAATTTAAATAGAAGATATCCTTCCTTTTCTGCTCAGCTAAAGACTTCCAGCTGAGGTCAGATGTTTTGAAGACTGTTCTGTATCTTTGTTTTCCTAGGGAAGAAAAAGCATCAGTTCGATTTATTGTTGGCAAATGTTTGAAAGTAAAAAGTTACATTTTCTATTAGGGGTTACAGTGAGATGGGTCAGTCTGCTTCATGCCCACTACTGATGCCCCTAAGGCATCCCCAGTCTTAAAGCTTGAAGACTTAAAGAATTTTCACTATTCTGCTAAAGTACAGATAGATCAGTGTGATATGATTTTCTTCTTTCTCTAGTTATGAAAGGTGGAGATGTTGTTTCCGTGTACTCTGATATTAAAGGCAAATGTAAGAAAGGAGCCAAAGAATTTGATGGAACAAAAATATTTCTTGGAAATGGGATTTCTGAACTAAGCCGCAAAGAGATCTTCAGCAGACTCCCTGAACTGAAGTAGGTCAGCAAATGCCGTTTTGGGGAAATAAGCATCCTTTCTGTGGTTCAAAGAAAATGAAAAACAACGTAAAAAATATAGCTAGAAAACTTTAGTGAGCAAAGGGCCTTTTAGTCCAGATATAGATGGGGCTGCCTTAACTCTGTTTTCTATTAACGGAAATATACTTCACCGACCTTAAAAAAAATATATATATATATATATATATATAATCTAGTTGCATTATATGAATGATTTTTTTTTTTTAGTATAAATTCAACTGGAAAATACTTTAACCCATATTGCCATTTTTGAGGGGGAAATATCCTTTTAGGTAAAAGAGTAAATGCTCAGATTAAGGAGCCTATTGTATATTAAGTTGAAAAGTTTTGTACCTTTGGAAAACATTACTTATTTTGATAAAGGATGAATTAGACCACCTCTCCAGATCTTTTTTTAACAGTCTGTGTGAAAAGAAAAGCTTATGGTTTTAATATTAAAAAGAGAAAAAAATATTTAACTAAAAAATTTACCAGGAAGCCAGTACTCACATGAATACTTGTGGTCAAAAATTAATGTTCGGACTTACACCGAATTAAAATCCAAGTTATGTTAAAATCACCTCCAGTTGCTACAGGTGCTGAATAAATTAAATCGGTGGACAATCCAGTTTCTTATAATTTTTTTCTTTTTTTTTTTTTTTTTTGTGGTATGTGGGCCCCTCACTCAGATAACTTTTCTGCCCCTTTTTCTCTTCTCCTTTTGGGACCCCTATAATGCAGTGTTATTTCACTTGATATTATCCTATAGGTCCCATAAGTTATCTTTTTTTTTTTTTTTTTGTGGTATGTGGGCCTCTCCCGTTGCGGAGCACAGGCTCCGGACGCGCAGGCTCAGCGGCCATGGCTCACGGGCCCAGCCGCTCCGCGGCATGTGGGATCTTCCTGGACTGGGGCACAAACCCGTGTCCCCTGCATCTGCAGGCGGACTCTCAACCACTGCACCACCAGGGAAGCCCCGGTTTCTTATAATTTTAAAAAATTGAAGTATAGTTGATTTATAGTGTGTTCATTTCTGCTGTACAGCAAAGTGACTCAGTTATACATATACATTCTTTTTGATATTCTTTTCCATTATGGTTCATCACAGGATGTTGAATATGGTTCCCTGTGCTGTACAGTAGGACCTTGTTGTTTATCCATCCTGTATGTAACAGCTTACATCTGCTAACCCCAACCTCCCAGTCCACCCCCTCCCCAATCCCCGCCCCCTTGGCAACCACAAGTCTGTTCTCCATGTCTATGAGTCTGTTTCTATTTTGTAGGTAGGTTCATTTGTGTCTTATTTCGCTTAGTGTTTTCAGGCTGTTTTAGGAATCCTGTGGACAGCTCTGTTACTCCAAAGTTGACAGCTGATGGAAACATGCTGAAAGCTGTGAATTTATCCTGCTCGGACACAGCCACATCCCTGATTCCTGGGACAGTGTTTTATATCAAAGCAATTTGGATTTCTAGTTTATAGTTGAAAGCTGTGAATTTATCCTGCTAGGACAGAGCCACATCCCTGATTCCTGGGACAGTTTTTTATATTAAAGCCATTTGGATTTATAGTTGAAATTAATTCTTCTAAAGAAATAGGCTATTCTCTCCACCTAGAGATAGCAGTACTTTCCAAATGGCCAAGAACAAATGCTGTCTTCTTGGAGCGCCTTCTGAAGATCATGCATACATCTGCTGTGTTAACCTTTGGGTCTGTAATGGGGAGTTGATAGCTTGACTGCTTGCTTTAGTTCGTTATTAGTGGTACTTGCTTTATCCTCTTACTTGACATGGTGGTTCCAGTAACTGGGTCCACAGATTTCTGAGAACTGTTTTCTGTGTTGGTGGGAGTAGGAGGCAGCCATCTTTTAAGAAACTGTTGAGTTTAAAAAAAATTTTTGTTTTTTATTGGAGTACAGTTGATTTACAATGTTGAGGTAGTTTCAGGTGACAGCACAGTGATTCAGTTATACGTATACACGTATCTATTCTTTTCCAGACTTTTTTCCCATGTAGGTTATTACAGAGTATTGAGCGGAGTCCCCTGTGCTATGCATGCAGTAGGTCCTTGTTGGTTATCCATTTTAGACATAGTGATGGGTACATGGTAATCCCGACCTTCCAATCTTTCCCTCCCCCCACACCTTTCCCCTCTGGCAACCATAGGGCATTCTCTAAGTCTGTGAGTCTGTTTCTGTCTTGTAAATACGTTCATTTATATAATTTTTTTAGATTCCACATATAAGTGATATATGAAATTTGTCTCTGTCTGACGTACTTCACTTAGTATGATAATTTCTAGGTCCATCAATGTTGCTGTAAATGTCATTTCATTTTTTTAAATGGCTGAGTAATATTCCATTGTATATATATGCCACGTCTTCTTTATCCATTCATCTGTCAGTGGACACTTAGGTTGCTTCCATGCCTTGGCTATTGTAAATAGTGCTGCAATGAATATTGGGCTGCATGTACCTTTTTTGAAGAATGAGTTCCTCCAGATATATGCCCAGGAGTGGGATTGCTGGATCATATGGTGGCTCTATTTTTAGTTTTTTAAGGAACCTCCATACTGTTCTCCATAGTGGTTGCACCAATTTACATTCCCACCAGCAGTGCAAGAGGGTTCCCTTTTCACCACACCCTCTCCAGCAGTTATTGTTTGTAGACTTTTTGATGATGGCCATTCTGACTGGTGTGAGGTGATACCTCATTGTAGTTTTGATTTCTCTAATAATTAATGATGTTGAGCATCTTTTCGTGGCCAATGGTATGTCGTCTTTGGAGAAATATCTGTTTAGATCTTCCCATTTTTTGAATGGGTTGTTTGTGTTTTTGATAGAGAGCTGCATGAGCTGTTTGTATATTTTGGAGATTAATCCCTTGTCTGTTGCATCATTTGCAAGTATTTTCTCCCATTTTGTGGGTTGTCTATTCATTTTGTTTGTGGTTTCCTTTGCTGTGCAAAAGCTTTAAAGTTTCATTAGGTCCCGTTTGTTTATTTTTGTTTTTATTTTCATTACTCTAGGATATTGCTGTGCTATTGCTGTGATTTATGTCAAAGAGTATTCTTCCTATGTTTTCCTCTAAGAGTTTTATAGTATCGGGTCTTACATTTAGGTCTTTAATCCATTTTGAGTTTATTTTAGTATATGGTGTTAAAAAATGTTCTAATTTCATTCTTTTACATGTAGCTGTCCAGTATTCCCAGCACCACTTATTGAAGAGACTGTATTTTCTCATTTGTATTGTCTTGCCTCCTTTGTCATAGAATAATTGACCATAAGTGCTTGGGTTTATTTCTGAGCTTTCTATCCTGTTCCTTTGATCTACAAGTCTGTCTTTGTGCCAGTATCGTATAGCTTTGATGACTGTAGCTTTGTAGTATAGTCTGAAGTCAGGGTGTCTGATTCTTCCAGATCCGTTTTCCTTTTTCAGGATTGCTTTGGCTATTTGGGGTCTTTTGTGTTTCCATATAAATTTTAAAATTTATTGTTCTGGTTCTGTGAAAAATGCCATTGGTAATTTGATAGGGATTGCATTGAATCCATAGATTGCCTTGGGTAGTATAGTCATTTTGACAGTATTGATTATTCCAGCCCAAGAGCATGGTATATCTTTCTATCTGTTTGTGTCATCTTCAGTTTCTTTCATCAGTGTCTTATAGTTTTCAGAGTACAGGTCTTTTGCCTCCTTAGGTAGGCTTAACCCTAGATATTTTATTTGTTTTGTTGCAAGGGTAAATGGGGTTGTTTTGTTAATTTCTCTTTCTGATATTTTGTTGTTAGTGTATAGGAATGCAAGAGATTTTTGCATATGAATTTTGTATCCTGCAACTTTACCGAATTCCTTGATGAGCTCTGGTATTTTTCTGGTGGCATCTTTAGGATTCTCTATGTATAGTATCATGTCATCTGCAAACAGTGACAGTTTTACTACTTCTTTTCCAATTTGGATTCCATTTATTTATTTTGGATTCCTTTTATTCATTCATTCATTCATTCATTCTTCTCTGATTGCTGTGGCCAGGACCTCCAAAACTATGTTGAATAAAAGTGGTGAGAGTGGACATCCTTGTCTTATTCCTGATCTTAGAGAAAATGCTTTCAGCTTTTTACCATTGAGAATGTTAGCTGTGGGTTTGTCATATGTGGCCTTTATTATGCTGAGGTAGGTTCCATTCCCTCTATGCCCACTTTCTGGAGAGTTTTTATTATAAATGGGTTATCGTAAATTTTGTCAAAAGCTTTTTCTACATCTTTTGAGATGATCATATGGTTTTTATTCTTCAATTTGTTAATGTGTGCCACACTAATTGATTTGCGGATATTGAAAAATCCTTGCATCCCTATGATAAATCCCACTTGATCATGGTGTATGATCCTTTTAATGTATTGTTGGGTTTGGTTTGCTAGTATTTTGTTCAGGATTTTTTGCATGTATGTTCTTTAGTGATAATTGGCCTGTAATTTTCTTTTTTTTGTGGTATCTTTGTCTGGTTTTAGTATCACGGTGACGGTGGCCTTGTAGAATGAACTTGGGAGTGTTCCTTCCTCTGCAGTTTTTTGGAAGAGTTTCAGAAGGATAAGTGTTAACTCTCATGAAAATGTTTGATAGAATTTGCCTGTGAGGCCATGTGGTCCTGGCCTTTTGTTTGTTGGAAGTTTTTTAATCACAGTTTCAATTTCAGTACTTGTGATTGGTCTGTTCATATTTTCTATTTCTTCCTGGTTCAGTCCTGGAAGATTGTACCTTTATAGAAATTTGCCCATTTCTTCTAGGTTGTCTGTTTTATTGGCATATAGTTGCTTGTAGTAGTCTCTTACGATCCTTTGTATTTCTGTAGTGGCCATTGTAACTTCTCCTTTGTCATTTCTAATTTTATTGATTTGAGCCCTCTCCATCTTTTTCTTGATGAGTCTGGCCGAAGGTTTATCAGTTTTGTTTACCTTTTCAAAGAACCAGCTTTCAGTTTCATTGATCTTTCCTTTTGTTTTCTTCGTCTCTATTTCATTTATTTCTGCTCTGATCTTTATGGTTTCTTTCCTTCTATTAACTTTGGGTTTTCTTCTTCTTTCTCTAGTTTCTTTAGGTGTATGGTTAGGTTGTTTATTTGAGATTTTTCTTGTTTCCTGAGGTAAGATTGTCCCTCTTAGAACTGCTTTTGATGCGTCCCATAGGTGTTGGATCGTTGTACTTTTGTTTTCATTTGTCTCTAGGTAGTTTTTGATTTTCTCTTTGATTTCTTCAGTGATCCATTAGGTTGTTTAGTAACATATTGTTTAGCCTCCATGTGTTTGTGTTTTCACAGTTTTTTTTCTCGTAATTTATTTCTAATCTCATTGCATTGTGGTCGGAAAAGATGCTTGATATGATTTTAATTTTCTTAAATTTACTGAGGCTTGATTTATGGCCCAGCATGTGATTAATCCTGGAGATTGTTCCATGTGCCCATGAAAAGAATGTGTATTCTGCTGCTTTCGGATGGAGTGCTCTGTACATAATCAAGTCCATCTGGTTTAATGTGTCATTTAAGGCCTGTTTTTTCTTATTGATTTTCTGTCTGGATGATATGTCTGTTGATGAAAGTGGGGTGTTAAAGTCCCCCACTATTACTGTGTTACTGTCAATTTCTCCTTTTATGGCTGTTAGCATTTGCCTTATATATTGAGGTGCTCCAGTGTTGCGTGAATATATATTTACAGTTGTTATATCTTCTTCTTGGATTGATCCCTTGATCATTATGTAGTGTCCTTTTTTGTCTCTTGTAACAGTCTTTATTTTAAAGTCTATTTTGTTTGGTATGAGTATCACTACTCCAGCTTTCTTTTGATTTCCATTTTCATGGAATACCTTTTTCCATCCCCTTACATTCAGTCTGTATGTATCCCTAGATCTGAAGTGGTTCTCTTGTAGACAGCATATGTATGGGTCTTGTTTTTGTATTCATTCAGCCAGTCTGTGTCTTTTGGTTGGAGCTTTTAATCTACTTAACATTTAAGGTAATTATCAACATGTATGTTCTTATTGCCATTTTGTTAATTGTTTTGGATTTGTTTTTGTAGGTCTTTTTTCTTACCTTCTTCTTTTATTCTTTTGTGATTTGATGACCATCTTTAATGTTGCGTTTGGATTGCTTTTTCTTTTTTGTGTGTGTATCTATTGTAGATTTTTGGTTTGCGGTTCCCATGACTTTTATATATATATACAAGATTGTTTTAAGTTGCTGGTCTCTTAATTTCCAGTGCATTTCTGGTATCCGGCATTTGTACTCTCCTCACGATTGCTGGTTTTGATATCATATTTATGTGTGGATGATTTCCTACCTTTATGTTTGCTTTTACTGGTGAGCTTTTCGATTAGTAATTTTCTTGTTTCTAGTGGCTTTTTCTGTTCCGTCTAGAGAAGTTCCTTTAGCATTTGTTGTAAAGCTGGTTTGGTGGTGCTGAATTCTTGTAGCTTTTGATTGTCAAATCTGAATGAGAGCTTTGCTGAGTAGAGTATTCTTGGTTGCAGGTTTTTCCCTTTCATCACTTTAAATATATTGTGCCACTCCCTTCTGGCCTGCAGAGTTTCTCCTGAAAAATCAGTTGATAACCTTATGGGGATTCCCTTGTATTTTATTTGTTGCTTTTCCCTTTTTACTTTTAATATTTTCTCTGCCTTTAATTTTTCGCAGTTTGATTAATATGTGTCTCAGCGTGTTCCTCCTTGGGTTTATCCTGTATGGGACTCTGCACTTCCTGGACTTGGGTGACTGTTTTCGTTCCCATGTTAGGGAATGTTTCAGGTATTATCTCTTCAAATACTTTCTCAGGTCCTTTCTTTCTCTCTTCTCCTTCTGTGGCCCCTATAATGTGAGTGTTGGTGTTTTTAATGTTGTCCCAGAGGTCTCTGAGACATTCCTTTTTCTGTTCCATGGCAGTGCTTTACACCATCCTGTCTTCCAGCTCAGTTATCCGTTTTTCTTCCTCATTGTTCAACTCTGTTGTTTAAATCTCTTGGCTCTTTCTTAAACATTTCCTGTATCTTCTTGGTCTCTGCCTCCATTCTTTTTCCGAGGTCTTGGATCATCTTTACTGTCACTACTGTGTTTTCCTGTCTCCACTTCGCTTAGTTGTTCTTCTGGTGTTTTCGCTCGTTCCTTTGTCTGGAACGTATTCGTCTGCTGTCTCATTTTGTGTAACTCTCTGTGTTTGCAGTCCCACAGGCTGCAGGATTGTAGTTCCTCTTGGTGTGTGCCACCTTGTGGGTGCAGCCGGTCTAAGAGGCTTGTGCAGGCTTCCTGGTCGGAGGGACTGGTGGCTGCCCACTGGTGAGTGGAGCTGGGTTGTCCCTCTGGTGGGTAGGGCATATCAAGTGTTGTGTTTAGAGGTGGCTGTGGACTCAGGGAGACTTTAAATCATCTGTCTGCAGATGGGTGGGGCTGTATTCCCACCCTGTTTGTTTTTTGGCCTGAGGAATCCCAGTACTATATCCTAAGGGCTGTTGGGTGGGGTCAGGTCTTCAAAATGGTGGCCTCCAGGACAGCTCATGCCAATGAGTGCTCCCCAGTACCTCTGCCATCAGTGTCCTTGTCCCCACAGTGATCCACAGATGCCCCTTCCCTCCCCAGGAGACCCTCCAAGACCAGCAGGTAGGTCTGGCCCAGGCTCCTATGAAGTCACCTCTTTTTCCCTTGGGTCCCAGTGTGCATGAGACCTTGTGTGCGCCCTCCAAGAGTGGCGTTTCTGTTTCCCTCAGTCCTGTGGAGTTCCTGTGATCAAGCCCCACTGGCCTTCAAAGCCGAATGCTCTGGCCTCTCCTCTTGATGCCAGACCCCCAGACTGGGGAGCCTGGCGTGGGGTTCACAGCTCTCACTCCTGTGGGAGAACCTCGGTGATATAATTATTTTCCATTTTCTGTGTCACCCACCCAGCAGGTACGGGATTTGATTGTATCAGGAATGTGCCCCTCCTGCTGTCTCGCTGTGGCTCTTTGTCTTTGGAAGTAGCCTATCTTTATTGGTAGGTTCTGGCCCCTTTTTGTGGATGGTTGTTCAGCAGTTAGTTGTGACTTTGATGTTTTCATGAGAGAAGGTGAGCTCCGGTCCTACTGCTTCTGCATCTTGTTAGGAAACCGAGACACTGTTGATTTTTAAACTCTGCCTTCAGGTAGGCCGTTATGATTTCTTTCTCTGCCTATGTGAGAAAAAGCGTGCTTCCACAGCAAAGAAATGTGGCATTTAGGCACTGTTTATTATTTATATTCTTTTAAAACTTAGGACCAACTCTTTTAACAGTACATTTGTAGTCAGTCAGTGAATTTGTGCCCTTTGGTTTCTTGAATGCCAGCAGAGTTGAATCATTAGTAGACTCAGAGATAGATTAGTTTACTAACAGATTGTTCATCCTGTGAGGTGTTATATTTCGCATTATTATGTGGAGATATATAGTACAGAAATAGTTTTAGAGGAATCATGTCAGCCCAGAACTGGCTTAAATTATTTTGTCACGTTACTTTAAATTAAATACTGTACAGATGGACACTCTTGTGCTGGTAGGCGTGGTCAGAGGGAGATAGTGCAAAAGGGGAGCCAGAACTTGAAGTACTCGTGGGAACTGGGTTAGGAAGGCAGGCGTGTAAGTGTTCGTTTCAGTATTTTGCAGAGGACTGGAGCCCTGCAGGATAGAGTCACTTGAGCGATGATTCAAGGCATTCAGTAGTGGGTCTAGATGCTGGCGCTGGGGGCAAGGTGTTGATCAAGGTAAGTGCCCCAGTTGTCTCAACAAAGGACTGACTTTTGAACGTGAGGCAGTGACATTTCGTAAGTTTCGTTTGTGTATTTTCTGCTCAGGGGCAAGAACTATTTAGCTAAGAAGTGGTTTGATTTGATCCTGACCGGAGCAAGGACGAGGCTTGACTCTGATTAAAGGTGCAGGTTTGGAGATACCAGGTGTTGCACAGACGAGTGAGGGTCCAAGGCATGGCGAGGAGAAGCCCGGAGGTGGCGCTGGCGGAGCCGAACCCCCTGCAGCGACGGCCCACAAATGCCTGCGGGAATTATTTCATCTTGAGGGTCAGCATAAACTTACTCTGCTGTGGCATAATAAGAAATACATAGATAACTTGATCTATGTCCCAGGTTGCTGGCACACAGCTCCCAAAGTCCTTGGAATCTCAGGAGCGGTAAGAGTGCTTCTGTACCCCCGCCCGGCAGCTTCAGGATGGGGCTGTTGGCTGGAGCAGCCAAGCACGTGACCAGAGGGTGGCACGTGTGCCTCATCCCAGACCTCCGGGGAGGACAGAGGGCCTGGAGACTGAGCTAGCCACCAGTGCCCGTGATTTAATCAGTCATGCCCATGCGATGAAGCCTCCCTAAAAGCCACTGAACGAGGGGCTTGGACAGCTTCCAGGTTGGTGAACACATCTAGGTGCTGGGAGGGTGGTGTATCCATGCCCCCTCTCACGCCCTGCCCAGTGCATCCCTTCTGTTTGGCTGTTGCCCCAGTTGTAACCTTCACAGTAAACTTGGTGACCGTAAGTGAAGTCATCAGTTTTTGTTTCTGTTTTTGTTTTTTTTACAGAAAAGAAAGTCAAACTCACTTAATGAAAAACTAGAATTAATAAAAATTAGCAAATACACACACACACAAAATATACACACACAGCAGCACTGTGTATTGACTCACATAGGGGAAAAGCAGTGGTCCGAGACCTCTCAACATGGCTTGTCAGTTAAAGAAAAAAATACCCAAACACACAGACACGCATGTGCACACAAAAAAACAGAACAGAAAACAAGAACCCAATATTTTTCAGCAGTACACTCAATCTACACCCAACACAAATTCAGAATTATTTTACAATGCTTTCTTTCTTAATACAAAAATGCCCATCTTGGGTGTGTGTGTGTGTGTGTATATATATATATATATATATTTTTTTTTTTTTTCCCCCCAGTGGTTCACTGTTGACTTATTTTTACATATATTAGTGTTACTGCATGCAACTGTTTCCTGTATTTCATAGCCTTTCCTTTTATTTACCTTCATGTGCCCAAAGCTTCCGGTTGGTAGGCAGACAGGTAAATTGTTTTCCTGAGTTCTGTGAGTTTTCCTGGTGAATTGTCGAAGCTGAGGAGGGAGTCTAGGAGCCTCCAGATTCATAGCCAGTCAGTCACAAGGCCAGGTCGCAGCCTGGGAGGTGCAGCTGGCACCTGGAGCGGGGCCAGTCTTGTTGGACTGAACCTGTGGATTCTGACAGTGACCCCAGGCAGTCTGTCAGAAGTTAAGTGAATTGTAGGACACCCACTTGGTGTCCCGAGAGATGGAGAGTTGGTGGGTGAGAGAGAAGCCCACCTGTGTGGTGTCAGAAGTGTTGTGAGGAAAATTAGCCCATCTACATCACGTAGGGTACACACGTCTGTGTAGGTGCTTCTTTGCCACGGTCAGTTCATAAACTCTGAACTTATCTACATGCTGTGTCTGTGGGCCCTGTTCTTCTTTCCGTGCCCCTTTAATCCCTGGAACAGCACGTTGATTTTCCCGTTTTCTCGCTCTCGTGTGACCTGTGCAGCTGGCCACGCTTGGCTTTTCTCTAACAGGGTGCTTGTGTACCTTCTGTCCCCTTGGACAGCCTCTCTGACTGCGATGTTCGTCTTAGTGGATCCCCGTCCACCAGGCCATCCTGGGCCCTGGCCCTTCCTCCTCCGATCAGGTCCACTTCCACTCACAGTTGGGGACAGAGGTGGCAAAGGTCATCCTGTGGATGGTGTCAGTACTGGGCAGTTACTCTCTAACGAGATGAGAGGGAAGCAGTGTGGCACGTTTGTCATGGCTTATCACCAGCATGATTCGTAACATATGTTTTTATTTTTCATACAAGTACCGAGCATAGTGCCTGGCAAACTGAAGGGATCACAAAATGTTTGTTGAATTGAAAGGCTCATAACAGTGGTCATAAATCTGTTACCAGGAAGGTGAGAATGCATCAGTGAATAGAGACTCAGATGGTCTTCACTTTTTAGTCCGTGCAGATCTCTAAAGGAATGCAGTGGTACTTAAATGCAAATTTTATGTAACTTTATCCTTTTTAGTGCTCCCAGTGGCCTACTCTACTGTGGGTAAAAATCCAGAAACACTTCACAGGAATACTTTAAAGTATTTTGGTGTTGAGTAAAAAAGGTTTTAAAAAGGCAGGACATCTTATATATGACTTGTTACTTGCGTATATTCTTAGAAATGGAGATTGTGTAGATTGTCTAATTTATACTGAGTAATGTTAGATTTCCTGTTTTTCAGAGGCGTAGGCGTAAGAATGACAGACCCAGTGTATCTGAGCCCCTCATTTGACAAGGTACTGCCTAGCTACTTATTTTTACAAGTAAGTATTTGTAAAAGCAAAATACTTAGTGACACTGAAATATACTTCAGTGAATTATTTGAAATCTAAGTGTTTGTTTTTTCGCTTCTGTTAACTTGTTTTTTGCAGTGTATTTATGTTTTCTGATCTACCTTTGGTTAAGTAGTAAGGAAAAGCTTAGTAAGCACTTTCTCTTTTTCTCAATTGATGAGCTACCTTTTCTCCCTTCCTTTGCCCAGCGGTGCTTATTGTAGGATAGTAGGCACAGTACGTAGGGTGAGAAGGCATGCGCAGGGTGCTGCCGCGACTCCGGCTCACCCTTAGGAAAGGAAAGGCTCCGCCGTGTGGGGCGGTGGGGTCTGTGTCATTTCTTTCGGGCACCAGTTCTGAGTTTAGTTTGAGAGCTTCTTCCTGAATGTGCTTTCCTTCCTCTTTCCTACCCTCAAGTTTAATAAATATGGTTGTACTTTTCTTACTATAAAATCAATGTCTGTAACTGCTGTAAAAAAAAAAAAAAAAGCTACTTAGTGTAGCTTATTGTAATGATTGCTTTCCATTCCACTGTTAACCCCTAAATAAAGCATGCATTTGCTATACATGTAAGTGTTCCATGTGTAAGTCTGAGTGACATTCAACATGGTTTACTAGTAGCAGATTTTGGTCAGATGGTTATCAATTGCTGTGATATAACAAGTAATTTGTTTTCCCTTGTCCAGTTTATGATGTACTTTCATGTACATTAGCTCGTATGATTTGTTACAGTCTGCTTGTTAGGTGGCATTTTTATTATTTTATTATTATTACCAAGGTAACATGAAGATACTGAAGACCGGATCTGGTCAGGTTCTTGAATAAGGTCGCACAGTTGGTAGGTAGTAGCATCTGTACCCTAACTTAAGCGTAGATGACATTTTCTTTCTACTCTGCTTAGTATGTAACCAAAAGTCATTTTATAAATCCAGAGATTAATTCTGGGGTGAACGAATAGAAAACAGATGTACGTTTGTCATCTGATTCTACATTAGTGATGATGTAAACCGTTAGGAGGCATAACCTAACGTAAAGTCGTACGCGGTTACGTAGCATCTTCTTCAGTGGTCCCTGCCAGCCTTTCTTATTTCTTTCTATTTTTTATTTAATTTTAATTTTTTAATTTTTAGAGAAACAGTTCCCAAGACTGCTCTTCCTTCCTTTTTTTTTTACATTTATTTATTTTATTTATCATTTATCTTTGGCTGTGTCGGGTCTTCCTTGCTGCGCGCGGGCTTTCTCTAGTTGCGGTGAGTGGGGGGCTACTGTTTGTTATGGTGCCCGGGCTTCTCACTGCGGTGGCTTCTCTTGTTGAGGAGCTCGGGCTCTAGAGCGCAGGCTCCGTAGCTGTGGCGCACGGGCTTAGCTGCTCCATGGCATGTGGGATTTTCCCGGGCCAGGGCTCGAACCTGTGTCCCCTGCATTGACAGGCGGATTCTTAACCACTGCGCCACTAGGGCAGTCCTGCCAGCCTTTTAAAAAGTGTGGTGTTGTGCCGGGCTCTTTGAATATATTATCACAAGCCTGCACTGGCTGTAACTGAAGAACACTGATACCATTTCTTGAATGATGTTCAGCAACCTCTCAACTTGTGAAGATGAGGTAAGTTCATAGGGTGATTGGCTGTATACCTTGTAAGCCCCAGAGTTAGGCAACTAATACTTTGTCCATTCTGTGCGATTATTGAAGGTACTTTACAGAGAGGTAGAATTATATACTTGGGAAAATCCCTGGTGACATTTGTGGGGTGTTTTTGGGGGGGCATGCCTCTTGCCTTGCCTTTCTCTGGAAACCATTATCCCCAAATCTGTACTGTTACTTGTTTGCAACAGCTAACGTGGAAGCTTCACGTTGTGGGTTCCTTGTTGAGGAGAGGAGGTTGTAAAGGGCTGGTGATAATTGATTATTTCTCATGTAGCAGTTGAAGTTACACAAGGATGTACTTTATAAAGTTAATTGGAGTGTTGCACACAATCATTAAAATTACGAATGTGCAATATTATTTCGTTTTTCAAAACCACAAAGGAAACTTTTGATTTGCCTGACCACAATCCACAGAACTGCAGAAATGCCTTTGATGTCTTTCACGATTGAAATGATTGACAGTGAAAGGTTTAATACTTAAAATATTTACAACAGCTGTTTTCAGTTATATTCTAGTTGCATTCTAGGTTGTCTGGAATCAAAAATGGTGCTCAAAAGTTGATCTTTTCATTGCCTGGTTTCTTGGAAATAATTGATTTAAAAGCCAGATGAGGTTGGATAATCTGAGAGCTTTAAATACATGCTGCTGCCTGGACTCTACCACCTGAATGGGCTTTAGTTTGTCTGGCTGGGGTGGGGTCTGGGTCAGGATGGTGAAAAGCTCTCCCAGGTGCTTCTAGTTTGCAGCTAAGGTTGAGAATGGCTGTAGCAGTAGCAAGGTTGCACAGCTAGCTGCACGCTAGAAGCACCTGGGGGGATCTTAAAAACACTGGTGCCTGGCCCTATTGCCAGAAATTCTGATTTAACTATTCTAGATGACTGCACATTAAAAACAACAAAAGACAGAACTCACCAGGTGATTCTGTCGTGCAGCCAGGATGGAGAAATAGTGTAGAGAAAGGTAGTAGAAGAAATTGTTTTAGGGAAACTTTGTCATCATTTAAATATTTAATGAAGCCTCTTCACTGGGACTATTTCATGCTTTCAACTGATTGCATACCAGAAGGTTCTTAACGTATTACGTTGGATTGGAAATTTCTGTCATCTTTGGCCATTACATTAACGTTATCTTTGTTAGGGGTGAAGCCTCACTATCATCTCTAGGTGGAGAATCACTGAATCTTCAGTGGCCACATACGTGTTTTAGTGTCTTTATATTAGAGTTCCGTTTTTATTGTGTCGTGCATGTGTGTGGCTGTTCTGTGAGATGGTAGGACACCCTGGGGAATTGACTGTCCTGACACTGGTATGTCTACAGAAAACATACTCTTGGCTGAGGATGCTGTACTGGGTTACCTCCAAAGATCTCTTTACGTCCTCTGATTCTGAAACTTAAAATGATCTCGAGTCACTGATAACAAATTAATTTTTTTTTCCTTACAGAATTTGCCATCTGCTGTAGTAAGTCATGTTCTGGATCCTCAGCCTGGAGAGAAGATTCTAGATTTGTGTGCGGCCCCCGGAGGCAAAACAACACACATTGCAGCGCTGATGCATGATCAGGTGAGGCCGTCTTCGCGCAGAGCTGCTCTTGATACACTGCATGTCTCAGTGATGGAGGTGGAAGTATGTGTGACTTATGGAACATTATACAGACATTCATAATCTGGTCGATTTCGATTCAGCCAAAGAGAAGGCCGCTCAGTGATGTCATTCATCACATATTAAGTTCAGTAGACCACTGGCATTTGTGAAGACTATCTCAAGACCTTCTTGAATCCCAGATTTGCCTAATACATTTATGGAATAGAATTTTTCCCTCAAATGATTAAGTCTAAATGAAACATTTAAGAGATCTTTTCATGTTCTTAATTACAGGACTTGACACTTTTTACACTATTCAAATAAATTCTACCACTGAAAGTTAATTTGGCAGTCCATTATTAAAGTGTCCAAATATATATTGTTGATATATGTGCAAATATAAAGATGATAATATATTGGGTTGGCCAAAATGTTCGTTCGGGTTTCTCCGTAAGACGTTTTTGGCCAACAGAATACATGCACACATACAGAACGTCTATATGTGTCTGTGTTCTCCTTGCCTTGGGGTTCATGAAAACCATGACTTGGCTTAATTAGTAAAGCCTGCTTCATTGTCACAAAAGAAAAGTCTGTCCTTGGATAACTTTAGCTCAGATATTACTGCTTTTTCCGATGTATGCATATTTGCTGATGTGTTTTCTTGCATCGTGCGCTAGTTTTATCTGTGTTCAAAGCTCTGTGGCCTTGTAACCACTCTGTGCTTCAACTGAGATTCTTCAGCTTGAGAAAGATACGGCCAGTTGATGCTATCTTTCCGGTTTGTTTCAAATTCTGTAAAACCAAATGGTTCCTAAAATATTTGCACATGCTAGTAGCTTCGCCTACAGTATCTTTCTTGATCTAGAGTCAGATTTTAATTGATGGACTGATTTAAAAAATATTGATTCACTCTTACTGTGTGCCAAGTACCGGCGTACAGCAGTAAACCATAGTGACCACAGTTCCCTTCTTCATGGGGCTTACATTCCAGTGAAAGGACACAGATGAGAAACAGATGAGTGAGTAAAAGATAAGGCATATATAGCTGTGGGAGGGGTATGGGATTGGGAATACTGGGGAAGGGAGAGTGAGTTTGCAGTTTGAAGTGGGTGGCGAGGGAGAAGCCCACTGGGAAGGTGGCATTTAGGGAAGACTTACAGGTGGGAAGAATGTACCAGCGAGGGGAGACGTAAGTGCAAACGCTCAGGCTGGACGCTGCCCGACTTGCTGGGGAAACCGGGGTCGGGGGAGGGACCGTGGTAGTTTTGCGGCATAGACTAGTTGAGGAGCAGGGTCGGGGTGGGGAAGAGATCAGAGCGCGGGGCGAGGTGGGGGGCCGGGGCATGGGCGGAGCAGCTTAGCAGGCTCTCCCGGGACTTCACGTCCGCTCCAGCGATGGGACGTCCTTGGAGGTTTGGGGCAGAAGAGCGACATAAGCTTGCGTGCTCCTTACCTTGGCCGCGGCGTTGCAGACAGGCTGCAAGAGGGCAGCGGCGGAAGCAGAGAGACCGCTTAGGAGATAGCAGTTCAGGGGCGTCGTGGAGGTGGTAAGAAGTTGGTCGGATTCTGGGTGTGTTTCGAAGCTGGGGCTGTTAACAAGGAGTTGTTGGTGGATTGGACGTGGGTTGTGAAAATGAGAGGCCAGCGCGGCGTGACTCCTTAGGTGTTTGGCCAGGGGGCCTGGAAGGATGGAGCAGCCAGGTCGGGAGGGGCACGTTTTGCAGGGACAGATCAGCCGTTTAGTTTGGGTTATACTGCAGTGCGGTCCCATTAGACAGCCAGGAGGTGGTGTGGAGCAGGCAATGGGGTAGTTGAGTCCAGGGTGCAGGAGAGAGGTCGGGACTGGAGATGGAGGTCTGGAAGTCGTCAACGCGTGGATAAAACATGCAAGGCCGTGAGGCTGATGCGGGCGGGAAAAGTAGGGGAGGCTGGAAGGCGAGCCTTGGGGCTGCGGTGCGCCGACGCTCGGGGCTCGGGGAACCAGGAGGAGCGGCCACCGATGCGGCAGGACCACAGAGGCCCGTGATGCCCTGGGTGCCGCGCCAGGAAGGGGTGGAAAGGGGACGGAGCGAGCAGCTGGGTGAAACGTCCCGGCGGGGCCAGTGAGGTGAGGCCCGAGAACCCCCTCCCCGTGGACTCAGCACCTCGTGGGTGATGGCGGTGAGTGGAAACGCCTGCTGGGATGGAAAATGAGAGGAAGCGAAGAAAGTGAATCAGGACAACTCCTTTGCGGGGGCAGGGCACGTTTGTACCGGAGGGCAGAGAAACGGGGCAGCGCTTGGAGGGTGGACTCAGGGAGTCCTTCCATTAAGGTGGGGCAGTAGCAGTGCGTGCTGATGGAGAAGAGCGATTAGAAGGGGACATTGGTTGCCCCGAGGGACGGGAAAGCGTCTGGAACAGGATCTTGGGGTGCGGACATGGGGCAGGATTTGATGCAAAGTGGCTTTAGACGGTGGCGTGAGACGGTTTTTCCGTGGAAGTAGGAGGTAGGGCCGACGATATGGGCAGAGGTGTTGGTGGACTGGTACACGTGGTGGGAGGCTGGGAGTTGGCTTCTGGTTGGTCCAGTTTCCTCTGAAAAGGAAGCAGGGTCTTCAGAGGGGAATGGGGATGGGGGAGGGGAAGGGCACGGCAGGGGGGTCAGGGGTTTGAGAAGACAGGAAGTGTCGATCTAGGATAAAGAGTGAGAATGGCCTACGAATGCGTCATGAGAATTCAGTTGTGCACCAGGGCCCCGTGAGTACAGCAGCCATGGATTTAGAGTGAGATGAGTTGGGCTAGTGATGTGCTCTTTGGCTACGTGGCGGGGATAGACAGGAGGTTGGTGAAGGCCTGGGTTTAATCACAGCTGAGCTTTTGTCCCTTGGATGTGCGAGAAACAGACGCACGTGAGTTGAGGATGTATATAAGGGAGTGTATGTAACGTGCCGTAGAATCTCAGCCGGGTGAAGAGCAGAGCAAGGACACGAGAATAGTGAGGGCCGTGTATCCGTTGTCACTTTTCTAATTTAGCTCAGATTTATACAGCAGTAAAAATGCTTATATGCCTAGGAAACTCAGCGGTTTTCTTCCTAGTACTAATTTATAGATAAGAAACAATTACCTACTGAGGTAAGACTTTCTGGCCTGGAAACCTCCATGAGGCTGATTTAGCAAAAGCCTTTCTGCTCCAGCTAATTTGCCTGATAAAAGATACAGTATTTCCCACTCTCGCAAGTGCCAGATGATGGACTTTTATCAGGTGATACTTTTTTTTTTTTTTTTTTTTTTG
>NW_006771155.1:711110-741456 GCF_000442215.2 Lipotes vexillifer
CGAACCCGTGTCCCCTGCATCGGCAGGCGGGCTCTCAACCACTGTGCCACCAGGGAAGCCCCAGGTGATACATTTTTAAAAAAATTATTTATTTATTTATGGCTGTGTTGGGTCTTCGTTTCTGTGCGAGGGCTTTCTCTAGTTGTGGCAAGTGGGGGCCACTCTTCGTCGCGGTGCACGGGCCTCTCACTGTCGCAGTCTCTCTTGTTGTGGAGCACAAGCTCCAGACGCGCAGGCTCAGTAGTTGTGGCTCTCGGGCCTAGTTGCTCCGCGGCATGTGGGATCCTCCCAGACCAGGGCCCGAACCCGTGTTCCCTGCATTGGCAGGCAGATTCTCAACCACTGCGCCACCAGGGAAGCCCAGTGATACATTTTTGATCTATATTTGATGATGCTTAGGACTGTCAAGGGATTTACAAGCAATCTTGCACAGAAAATAGTTGGAAATTGTACTGTGTCAAGGATGAAATTGTAACTTTTCCCTTTCATTAGTGCAGATAACTTTAATTGTCCGAAGACTTCTGATGAAAGTTGTCATTTCTTACACATTCGTATTTGACACTATTAGAATTTCTGAAACATTCACAATGTCACAAATGGGGATAAAAATATGTAAATATAAAATTTTGTATTTTCAGTACATACGCTGAAGGCCTAAACCTGTCATCTCTGCACTATAAGTGTGTGTGTGTATATGTGTGTAAAATCCATACACTGTCTGTATGCTCTTTGCATATACATAGACACTTGCAGTAGCACTAATATAACCTCAGTGAGCAGCCTTCAATCTAAGAAAGATCTCCAATAGAAAAAGGTATTTGTCGTTTAAATATCGTGGAATTGATATCCGTGGTTCATTAGAGGAGATACACTTGCCTATTAACTTACCTTACTCTTTGTCGAAAAAGAATTTAAGGTGGTAACAGTAAAAAAAAAAACAAACAAAAAAACAAAAAACTCTTTGGGGAAAAAATGCATTAAATACCACCAGTGTGTAAAATGAACACAAAACAGAAGGGTTCATTTTATGGAATTGTGGTATTTAATGCAAATCATTTTTCAGTTTTCCTGAAAGCTCAAATGTAAAGATTATATGCTTTGAGGAAGTGATAATTATCCCCCTCACTTACGGTATGATATTTATTGTGTTTGCTTAAAAGTATATTCACTCAGAGGTATTTTCTGCTCTCCAGTAAGAAGTCTTTCCAAAGAGAGGCTGGATATTACAGGTGTGTGCATTCTCTGCTGGTTTTATAACGCTGTGTGAAAACAACCACACAGCCTCGGTGGCACTGCATCACCTCCGGAGTCTGGGATTCAATCGATGGCCCCCAGCCTGACTCTGGCACCTGATCAGCTGTGGGTTGGCCGGAGTTTCTCATGGCTTTGGGTGGGCTCACTCACTTGCGTTAGGCTCAGGTTGGCTCAGCTGAGGCCACTGGAATGTCTTGCCTCTGGTCCCTGCATCTCCTGCCCTCCTGTGGGGCTAGGGCACTAGCACAGCGGAGCGCAGTAGCTGAGGGTCAGCAGTGGCAGAGGACAAAGCAGAGCAAGGCCAGCGTTCCGCATCTCTCCTTGCATCACTCCTACTGTCATCCCATCAGCCAGTGCAAACCAGGTGGCCGAGCCCGACTCGGACCAGCCGGGTGTTGCAAGGTCAACGGCAGAGGGTGGGGATACATGGAGACTTGAAGAATTGGGGCCATTTAGGCAATCTCCCAGCGGGCCAGCACCCAGGAACCTGAACAGAAATATTTGAGCCAGAATTGAATCCCAGATTTTGTTAATACTTTCACTTTATCATTGTTGTTGATTTTTTTTGTTTGTTTGTTTGTAGTTAAGCAGAATTTTGTATAAGTGAGGCTTCCAGTCTTGTACTTTTGTAAGAGCAGCCTTCGGCCAGTGCAGTTTCTCCTTCACTGTAGTTACAGTGGAACCTTATTCTGGTGGGTTTTGCCTACTTTTCCAGTTCGGCTCACTTGAAGCGGTTTCCCTGTCCGTCGAGTTATTAACTGGACCTATGTCGGCCGCTAAACCTGGTGTCACATTCAAGAACATAATCAGCAAATCTTCAGTGTTGTAGTCTATGCAGTCAATGCGTATGTCACAACAAGGAGGAACAAAAGCAAAAAAAAATACATTGAAACATTTACATCACCATCTCTGCAGAACATTTCATGGTATGTTTTAAAATACCATGTGACTATCACAGCTCCTTCACAAAACTGTAGCCTCTTGTCTTTATTGACTTTGACTTAATCGAAGTGTTCCCATGTAAAATTATTTTTGAACTACTACCAGTGCAGAGCATTTTGCTATGATATACAGGCTTCTATTTTTCTGTCTTTAGTTGTCAGAATTCACATGAATTTTGTTACATGTATGTCTCTCAGAAAGTATTGGGATGAGGATTGATTTTACAAGTAACATTCATCTGTATCTCAGAAGGCAAATGTCTCAGAACGTTAGTTGATGCTCTTCCAGAGGTGAGCAAGGCACATCAAATTGGTGATTTTTTAATATTTATCTCAAATGGGTATTTTAAAGTTTCTTTAGAAGATTGCAAACACTGCTTTTGCTTTTGAGTTTTGCGGATTAAAAGTAGATGGGCATTATAAGAAAATTATCTGGCAAGATTGTGTTCTTTAAAAGGTAAGACTTAAGTATTGGATGTAAATTTGATATTCATTTGGATGATGACTTCAGCTTTAAAACTGGGGATAGGAGGAAAGTGGGGAAGACTATAATTGTTGTCCGTTTTTCTCATTATTAATAACTTTCATGACTGCTTTGGATTTTTACTTTTTTATGTGTTTGTTTTGTTTTTTTTAGGGAGAAGTGATAGCACTGGATAAAATATCCAGCAAAGTAGAAAAAATAAAGCAGAATGCGTTATTGTTAGGGCTAAATTCCATCAGGGCATTTTGCTTCGACGGAACAAAGGCCCTTAAACTTGATATGGTTAAGGACACAGATGGTGAGTTAAATTTTATCTTTTCAAGGCTTTTATAATTGGCATTTACAAACAGATTGTCAGATTTTGCTACCTATGTTCTAGCACCTAAATATCCATAGGGCCTTGGCATGGATCTAAGGTATTTTGCTGTAATAGATGTCTTCTTGCTTCTCATCTCATCTTTGAATATCAGGTTTTTAATACAGAATCAAACCTCCAAGACTTGGTCAAACTCTTTGTTCTTAACCTATTTGTTTTATTTTATTTTATTTTTTTATTGAAGTATAGTTGATTTACAGTGTTCTGTTAATTTCTGCTGTACAACAAAGTGATTCAATTATACATATATATATACATTTTTAAAAAATATTCTTTTCCATTATGGTTTACCACAGGATACTGAATATAGTTCTTTGTGCTATACAGTAGGATCTTGTTGTTTATCCATTCTATATATAAAAGCTTACATCTACTAACCCCAATCTCCCACTCCATCCCCTCCCCCAGCCCCTCCCCTTTGGCAACCACAAGTCTGTTCTCTATGTCCGTGAGTCTGTTTTGTAGATAGGTTCATTTGTGTCATATTTTAGATTCCACATTTAAGTGACATTATATGGTATTTGCTTTCTGACTTATTTCACTTAGTATGATAATCTCTAGTTGCATCCATGTTGCTGCAAATGGCATTGTTTCATTCTTTTTCTATGGCTGAATAGTATTCCATTGTATATATGTACCACATCTTCTTTATCCATTCCTCTGTCAGTGGACATTTAGGTTGTTTCCATGTGTTGGCTATTGTGAATAGTGCTGCTAGGAACATAGGGGTGCGTGTATCTCTTTGGATTAGAGTTTTCTCTGGATATATGCCCAGGGGTGGGGTTGCTGGATCATGTGGTGGCTCTATTTTTAGGTTTCTGAGGATTCTCCATACTGTTCTCCACAGTGGCTCTACCAATTTACATTTCCGCCAACTGTGTAGGAGGGTTCCCTTTTCTCCATATCCTCTCCAGCATTTGTTATTTGTAGAGGTTTTAATGATGGCCATTCTGACCGGTGTGAGGTGGTACCTCATTGTAGTTTTGATTTGCATTTCTCTAATAGTTTAGCAATGTTGAACATCTTTTCATATGCCTACTGTCCATTTGTATTTCCTCTTTGGAGAAATGTCTATTTAGGTCTTCTGCCCATTTTTTGATTGGGTTGTTTGTTTTCTTTTTGTTGTTGAGTTATTTGAGCTGTTTGTATATTTTGGAAATTAAACCCTTGTTGGTTGCATCATTTGCAGATATTTTCTCCCATTCTGTAGGTTGTCTTTTCGTTTTGTTGATTGTTTCCTTTGCTGTGCAAAAGCTTGTAAGTTTGATTAAGTCCCATTTGTTTATTTTTGTTTTTATTTCTGTCACCTTGGGAGACTGACCAAAGAAAACATTGGGATGACTTATGTCAGAGAATGTTTTGCCTATGATCTTTTCTAGGAGTTTTATGGTGTCATGTCTTATGTTTAAGTCTTTAAGCCATTTTGAGTTTATTTTTTGAGTATGATGTGAGGGAGTGTTCTAACTTCACTGATTTACATGTGACTGTCTAACTTTCCCAGCACCACTTGCTGAAGAGACTGTCTTTTTCCCATTGTATATTCTTGCCTCATGTGTCAAAGCTGTGTGATTGACCGTAGTTGTGTGGGTTTATTTCTGGGCTCTCTGTTCTGTTACGTTGATCCATATGTCTGTTTGTTGTGCCAGTACCATGCTGTTTTGATTACTGTAGCTTTGTAGTATTGTCTGAAGTCTGGGAGGGTTATGCCTTCTGCTTTGTTCTTTTATTTCAGGATTGCTTTGGCAATTCTGGGTCTTTGATGGTTCCATATGAATTTTAGGATTATTTGTTCTAGTTCTGTGAAAAATGTCATGAGTAATTTGATAGGGATCGCATTAAATCTGTAGATTGGGTAGTATGGCCATTTTTTTTTTTTTTTTTTTTTTTTTTTTTTTGCTGTATGCGGGCCTCTCACTGTTGTGGCCTCTCCCATTGTGGAGCGCAGGCTCCGGATGCGCAGGCTCAGTGGCCATGGCTCACGGGCCCAGCTGCTCTGCGGCATGTGGGATCTTCCTGGACCGGGGCACGAACCCGTGTCCCCTGCATCGGCAGGCGGACTCTCAACCACTGCGCCACCAGGGAAGCCCAGTATGGCCATTTTAACAATATTAAATCTCATCCAAGAGCATGGAATATTTCTTTGAATCATCTTCAGTTTCCTTTTTTAATGTTTTATAGTTCTCAGTGTATAAGTCTTTCACCTCCTTGGTCAGGTTTATTTAGTATTTTACTTTTGGGGGTGTGATTTTGAAAGGTATTGGTTTTCTGTTTGTTTGTTTGTTTGTTTTTACATTCCCTTTCTGCTATTTCGTTGTTAGTGTAAAGAAATACAACTGATTTCTGTTTTATCCTGCTAACTTCCTGAATTTCTTTATCAGTTCTAGTAGTTTTTGTGTGGAGTTTTTAGGGTTTTCTGTATATAGAATCACGTCATTTGCGTATAATGACAGTTTTATCTCTTCCATTCTAATTTGGATACCTTTTATTTCTTTTTCTTGTCTGATTGCTGTGGCTAAGACTTCCAGTACTATGTTGAACAGAGGTGGTGAGAGTGGGCATCCTTGTCTTGTTCCAGATTATAGTGGGAAGGCTGTCAGCTTTTCACTGTTGAGTATTATATTAGCTGTGGGTTTGTCATAAATAGCTTTTATTATGTTGAGATATGTTCCCTCTGCACCCACTTTGGTAAGAGTTTTTATCATGAATCCATGTTGAATTTTGTTAGATGCTTTTTCTGCATGTATTGAAATGATCATATGGGTTTTGTTTTTTCTGTTGTTGATGTGGTGTATCACATTGATTTGCATATGTTGGACCATCCTTGTGAACTTGGGATGAATCCCTCTTGGTTGTGGTGTATGATCTTTTTTATGTGTTGTTGGGTTCAGTTTGGTAATATTTTGTTGAGAATTTTTGCATCTATATTCATCAAAGATTTTGGCCTGTAATTTTCTTTTTTAGTGGTTTTCATATCAGGGTGATGGTGGCTTCATAGAATGTCTTTGGGAGTGTTCCGTCCTCTGCAATTTTTTGGAAGAGTTGGAGAAGGATCGGTAAGAGTTCTTCTTTGTATGTTTGGTAGAATTCACCTGTGAAGCCATCTGGTCCTGGACTTTGGTTTGTAGGCAGTTTTAAAATTACAGATTCTATTGATATTTCACTTCTAGTGATCAGTCTGTTCAAATTATCTATTTCTTGATTCAGTTTTGGTGGACTGAATGTTTCTAGAAACTTGTCCATTTCTTCTAGGTTGTTGAATTTGTTGGCATATAATTGTTCATAGTATTCCCTTATTTTTTTTTGTATTTCTGTAGTGTTGGTTGTTATGTCTCCTTTTTCATTTCTTATTTAGTTTATTTGGGTTCTCTCTCTTTTCTTCTTGGTGAGCCTGGCAAGAGGTTTGTCAGTCTTGTTTATTACCCTTTCAAAGAACCAGCTCTTGGTTTTATTGACTTTTTTTTTCCTGTTGTTTTTAATCTCTATTTTATTTATTTCTCCTCTGATCTTTATTTATACCTTCCTAATGCTGACTTTAGGTTTTGTTTGTTCTTCTTTTTCTAATTCTTTTAAGTGTTAACCTATTTGTTTTAGTTTCATATTACAACTCAGAAAGCTGAGATTTGAGACAAACCTTTCAGTTTTATGATTCTTCATTTTTCTTGAGGAATTGGGGATATAGAGCCAGAAGGGAAAAACTGCCACATATCTTGTTTTGGAATAAAATAATACAGTAGTTAAATTGCTCTATTTCTCTCTCTTTGTCTCTATTTCGATTTGGTTTCATAAATTATTCGAGAAACTTGCATATTTTAATGAAGTAATTGGCATTAGTTTCTCTAGAATGTTCATTGATTAAAGATGCTATTTGATTCATGATGACTTTTTAAAAATTAATTTACTTATTTTTAAATTTTCTTTTATATTGGAGTATATTTGTTTTTTTTTGTTTTTTTGCGGTACGTGGGCCTCTCACTGTTGTGGCCTCTCCCGTTGCGGAGCACAGGCTCCGGACGCGCAGGCCCAGCGGCCATGGCACACGGGCCCAGCCGCTCCGCGGCATGCGGGATCCTCCCAGACCGGGGCATGAACCCGTGTTCCCTGCATCGGCAGGCGGACTCTCAACCACTGCGCCACCAGGGAAGCCCCTGTATTGGAGTATATTTGATTTACAATGTTGTGTTCGTTTCAGGTGTACAGCAGAGTGCTTTAGTTATACGTATACCCACGTATCTATTCTTTTCCAGGATTCATGATGACTTTTAAAATGCCTGCTACATCAGTAGTAATGTGAAAATCCACATACCTTTAAGAAATTATTTTGTAACTTCTGCCTAATATGTAGTAAGTCACACGTGATTAAGAAGCCAAAACAAATGAAGGACATGGAATACTTGCCAGAAAAACAGGGACTATCCTGAAGAAGCGTGGGAGCAGGTCGGATTGAATTGCTTAATTACATGACAACAATGTGTCACGGTCAGTGGCTTGTCAGCCGTAAAGTGTTAGCCAGGGGCTTGCAGGAGTTTATATCAGTGTGTAGGCTAGGGGGCTGTACCAGAGAGACCCAAAATACAGTGACTTAGAAAAGATAGAAGCGTTTTTTGGTTTTCTTGTTTGTTTTTGTCTCACTGGAAAGTTAAAGAGGTGGACATCCAATGCTGGGAGCTTCATCTCTGGGTCCAAGACAGCTGTTCCAGTTTTTATCCCAGGGGGTAGGGGAAGGGACTGGGAGATGCACAAGACCTGGATGTGGGGTGCATATCCCGCCGGCCACAACTTAGTCGTTTGATCAGCTTAGCTGCAAGGGGGGCTGGAAAACGTAGTCTTCAGCTGTGTTGCCATGTGTCCAGTTCACACCATTTCTATAGAAGAAGAGGATAATTGTTATTGAAGAACAAATAGCAGTCTGCCAAAAGCTTTGTACTGTTAAAAGTGGAGATGGGGCTTCCCTGGTGGCGCGGTGGTTGAGAATCCGCCTGCCGATGCAGGGGACACGGGTTCGTGCCCCAGTCCGGGAGGATCCCACGTGCCATGGAGCTGCTGGGCCCGTGAGCCATGGCCACTGAGCCTGCGCATCCGGAGCCTGTGCTCCACAGCGGGAGAGGCCATAACATTGAGAGGCCTGCGTACCGCAAAAGCAAAAACAACAAAACAAAACAGCAAAAAAAAAGTGGAGATAGTGACTGTTTCCATTTTTTTCTTTTATTCATCGGTAAAATTTTTCTTCCCCCTTTAAAGTAAGTAAAAGAGCTTGAAAGCCTCTGAGTGGGTAGGTGAGGTGCATAGTATAAGGTGCAAGGAGTGATCCAGTAACTGTATACTAGCATCATGCTATGTGGTAGTTTTCCTACACAATTTGTTCTGCTTATGTTCTGCTGTTATCCACATCGTGCCACCACTTAGTGATGAAAACCACAGTAATCATTTCATTATCATTATTCACAATTCTGGGGGCTGACCAGACCCTCAGATAGATGGTTCTTACTTGCAGTATCTCGTGCAGTTGCGGTCATGTTGTAGTGGAGGGAGATGTCATCTTGAAGGTGCTCTCTTTCACATACACATCGGGAGGATGATGGTGGCTCTCAGCTGGGACCTCTCCACGTGTCCTGGATACTCTCAGCGTGTTGGTTGGGTGGGTTTCGAGGGCGAATGTTGGAGTAGCCCCAGGCAGCAGCCATGTCCCCATTTATGACCTATTCCAGAAGTCACTTAGCATCGATTCTGCTGTTGCCCAGAATAAAGGAGAAGGAATATTACATCCCACCTCTTTTGTCACTGTGGTGAGTGTCAGTGTCAGATTGTAAGAATGTATGGAATGGATGATATTGTGGCAGCCATCTTTGGGAAGTATAATTGCTTTCACAGCTGTAAACTATTTTTACTAAAAAAAAAAAAATATTTATTTGGCTGCACCGGGTCTTTAGTTGCGGTACACAGGATCTTTAGTTGCGGTGTGTGGGGTCTTTGGTTGCGGCATGCGGGATCTTAGTTGCGACATGTGGGATCTAGTTCCCTGACCAGGGTTTGAACGCAGGCCCCCTGCCGTGGAAGCATGGAGTCTTAACTGCTGGACCACTGGGGAAGTCCCAGATTATTTTTATTTTTAGTCATACATTTTTATATGCATAATGGGTTGTTAGCTGAACACAGGAAGGATAAGAAATACTGACTTGAAAATGCAAGAGTGTAAAAGTAGTAATGATTCTGCAAATTTACATCAAGGTGATTTTCACCAGTTCTATAGATTGCAGTAAATATGATTAAAATTCTTATATAGCGTTCTAAGGTGATTTCAATGCTACAGAAAATCTAAAAAGAGAGAACAGAATGAGCTGTATGTTCAGTTGGGCTATTATTTATTAGGAATAGAGGTTATCCACATCTGTAATGTTTTAGTTACTTATAAGGGGCAGCCTGAATCCAGTCTTGTCCCTCAGAAGGAAACATCGTTTTCTAGTACCTAATGTAAGTATTCCAAACATCAGTCCTTGGCAGTTTTTGTTTATTTTTGATGCTGAGGCAAACGTTTCTAGTATTTAACGTTTTTGAAAAATTACTTTTTCTTTCGTAATTTTAAATTATGTCAACCTATATCATTTGTTAAATGGGAGAAAAAAAATTTTTTTCTTCATATTCAAGGATGAGTAATGTTCTAGTATATGGATAATACCACATTTTATTTATTCATTCATCAGTTGATGGACATTTGGGTTCTTTCCCTTTTTTGTCTGTTATGAATAATGTTGCTATGAACATTTGTGTGTAAGTTTTTGTGTGTTTTATCTCTTGAGTATATACCTAGAATTGGGATTGCTGGATCATATGGTAACCCTGTGTTTAACCTTTAACAGAATTGTTGGACTGTTTTACAAAGCAGTTTGCAGCATTTTTCATTCCACTAGCAATGTACTGAGGGTTCATATTTCTCCATATCCTCACCAGCACTTAATATCTGTCTCTTTGATTATTGATATCTTGGTAAGTGTGAAGTGGAATCTCATTGTGGTTTTCATTTTTATTTACTAGGAGCAGATTTCCCAGATGGCTAATAATGTTAATCATCTTTTCATGCGTTTATTGACCATTTTACATCTACTTGTCCATTCAGATCCTTTGCCCATATTTTAATTGGGTTGTGTTTTTATTATCAGGTTGTAAGTGTTCTTTATATATTCTAGCTATAAGTCCCTTATTAGATATATAATTTGCACATAGTTTATACCGTCTTGTCAGTTGTCCATTTACTTTCTTCATGATGTCATTTGAAGCACAAAGGTTTTCAAGGATGTCCATTTTATCTTTTATTGCTTATACTTTTGGTGTCAGATTCTAAGAGTTTTGTAGTATGACCTCTTACATATAGATGTAGAATTCTTTTTGATTTAATTTTTGTATATGGTGTGAGAAAAGAATCCAACTTTATTCTTTTTCATGAAGATATCCAGTTGCCCCAGCATGATTTGTTGAAAAGACTATTTTGCTCCACTGAATTGTCTTGGTACACTTTTCGAAAATCAGTTGACTGGCAATGTAAGGGTTCATTTCTGGACTCTCAGTTCTCTTGCATTGATTGATATTTCTGTCCTTAAGCTGATAACACTGCCTTAATTACAATAGCTCTGTAGTAAATTTTCATTTGCAAATAAAGATAGGTCAGTTTCTTCTTTGCTAACCTGGATGCCTTTTGTTTCATTTTGTTGCCTAATTGCCCTTGCTAGAACCTTAGTACAGTGTTGAATAGAAGTGGTAACAGAGAACATCCATGTCTGATGTTCCTGATTAGTCTTTTTTCAAGTGGCTTGGAATTGTAGGTTTGTTATAGAGAGCCTTTATCAGGTTGAGAAATTACACGACTATTTCTAGTTTGTTGGATATTTTAGATCATGAAATGGTGTTGGATTTTGCCAAGTGCTTCTTCTGTCTTATTCAGATGATCATGTGGTTTTTGACCTTTATTCAGTTACTTTTCAGATTTGGAATCCACCTTGCATTCCTGAGATAAATGCCACTTGGTCGTAGTGTATAATGCTTTTCATCTATTGGATTACATTTGCTTGTATTTTACTGAGGATATTCCATATTTGTAAGAGATACTGGTCTGTGGTTTTCATTCTTGTGATATCTTTGTTGGGTTTTGGTTTCAGAGTAAGACTGGTCTCGTAGACTGAGTTGGAAATTATTCTTTTCTCTTATGTTTCTGAAAGAATTTGTGAAGACTTGGTATTATTTAAAAGTTTGGTGGATTCATCAGTGAAGTCAGCTGGGCCCGGGGTTTTTTTTTTGTGGGATTTAAAAAAGTTACTAATTCAGTCTCTTTACTTACTATAGGTTTATTCAGATTTTCTCTTTCTTCTTGTATCAATTTTTATAGTTTGTATCTTTCTAGTAACTTGTCCATTTCATTTATCTATACAGTTTATAGTATTCCTTTATAATCACTTTTCTTTCTGTAAGATCAGTAGCAATATCCCCTGTTAATTACTGATTTTAGTATTTTGAGTCTTCTCTCTTGGTCAGTCTAATTAAAGTTTTGTCAATGTTGTTGATTTTTTTTCAAAGAACCAATTTTCAGCTTTGTTGATTCTTGTTTTTCTTTACTCTGTTTCATTTCTGCTCTAATTTTTTTATTTAAAAATTTCAGTTTTATGTTGGACTATAGTTGATTTACAATGTTGTATTAGTTTCAGGTGTACAGCAGAGTGATTCAGTTATACATATACATATATCTGTTCTTTTTAAATTCTCTTCCCATTTAGGTTATTACAGAATATTGAGCAGAGTTCCCAGTGCTATACAGTAGGACCTTGTTGGTTATCTATTTTAAATATAGTCGTGTGTATATGTCAATCCCAATCTCCCAATTTATCCGTCCCCCAACCTTTACCCTTTGGTAACAGTAAGTTTGTTTTTGAAGTCTGTGAGTCTGTTTCTGTTTTGTAAATAACTTCATTTGTATCATTTTTTTTAGATTCCACATATAAGTGATATCATATATTTGTCTTTCTCTGTCTGATGTACCTCACTTAGTATGATAATATCCAGGTCCATCCATGTTGCTGCAAATGGCATTATTTCTTTCTTTTCAATGGCTGAGTAATAGTCCATTGTATATATGTACCACATCTTCTTTTTTCTTTAATTTAAAGAAAAAATTTTTAAAAGATCTGAAAAACAATTTCTAAAAGATTGACTTTTCCAGAAAACTGTAGCTACACAGTGCATTGTATCTATCATGTTTAAACCTGCATTAGACACAAATACAAAAGCCATGAAACAAGCCACCATTCTTCAACAATCTGAGCAAAGATAAAATGCCTAAGGAACAACATGGATGACTTGCAAAGGATGGGCTCTTTAAGCACCATAAAGAAAAAGGGGGGGGGAGCACAAATGGATGAGTGTTTTCAGTTATATACACTGAATTGAACCTTTGGCACTAGGAATCAGGGCATTTTGTCATATAGCATTAACACATGATAAAAGTGTGTGGTGGCAAAGGAATAGAACCACCAGCATTCAAACGCAGCTTTGTCAACTAAGCAATAAAATACAGTAGGTCTTTCTGTTGTCCATCATTGAATACACTGGTAGCAACTTTGAAATGAAAGAAAAGAAAACTGTAATTCCTTTCATTTTCTCTGTTTAAATATCAAACAGAAAACAAACATCAATTCTGTTATACACTAACATTTCCAAAATACCTCATTTGTACAAGAGAAGGACTAAGAAACAAAAATGCGTTTACAGACATCCAAACGTGAGTATAAGCACCTCACATCAGCTTTCTGATGATACTCAGGAGGAGCCACTTGGTTAATCGCTGGCACTAAACAGAGTTGCAGAGTTCTTTGCCAGGTGTTTTAGGAAATCATGAAGATAATTCAGTAATAAAGCAAGGCTCTTCTCATCCAGAGGTGTATGGGCCAACATTGCTCCAGTTTGTACAGATAATCTCAGTAGATGTGGTGCTCCATGCACGTGGGACATGGGCGTCATCAGGGTGATCTGCGAGGATTTCAGCATACTGTGGTCTCTCATGCTTGCCGAGCAGCTGAGTGCCCAACATTACATTGAAGTATTCCTTTATCTCTGCCACAACTTCATTAACAGCGTACTCCTTGTTATCTGTGTTTCCTTGAGATTTCTTGGAATTTGCGTAATCCGCTAGAATGGAATCCACATTCTTCTTGGCAGGAAGATAAAGAGCTGGGTTTTTTTTTTTACATCTTTATTGGAGTATAATCGCTTTACAATGGTGTGTTAGTTTCTGCATTATAACAAAGTGAATCAGTTATACATATACATATGTTCCCATATCTCTTCCCTCTTGCATCTCCCTCCCTCCCTCCTACCCTCCCTATCCCACCCCTCTAGGTGGTCACAAAGCTCGGTGCTGATCTCCCTGTGCTATGCGGCTGCTTCCCACTAGCTATCTGTTTTACGTTTGGTAGTGTATATATGTCCATGCCTCTCTCTCGCTTTGTCACAGCTCACCCTTCCCCCTCCCCATATCCTCAAGTCCATTCTCTAGTAGGTCTGTGTCTTTATTCCTGTCTTACCCCTAGGTTGTTCATGACATTTTTTTTTCTTAAATTCCATATATATGTGTTAGCATACGGTATTTGTCTTTCTCTTTCTGACTTCACTCTGTATGGCAGACTTTAGGTCCATCCACCTTATTACAAATAGCTCAATTTCATTTCTTTTTATGGCTGAGTAATATTCCATTGTATTATATGTGCCACATCTTCTTTATCCATTCATCTGATGATGGACAGTTAGGTTGTTTCCATCTCTGGGCTATTGTAAATAGAGCTGCAATGAACATTTTGGTACGTGACTCCTTTTGCATTATGGTTTTCTCAGGGTATATGCCCAGTAGTGGGATTGCTGGGTCATATGGTAGTTCTATTTGTAGTTTTTTTAAGGAACCTCCATACTGTTCTCCATAGTGGTTGTACCAGTTTACTTCCCACCAGCAGTGTTGGAGGGTTCCCTTTGCTTCACACCCTCTCCGGCATTTGTTTGAAGACTTAAAAAATTTTTTTAAATTTATTTATTTGGTTGTGCCGGGTCTTAGTTGTGGCAGGTGGGCTCCTTAGCTGTGGCATGCGAACTCTTAGTTGTGGCATGCATGTGGGATCTAGTTCCCTGACCTGGGATCCAACCTGGGCCCCCTGCATTGGGAGCATGGAGTCTTAACCACTGGGCCACCAGGGAAGTCCCTGTTTGTAGACTTTGATCATGGCCGTTCTGACTGGTGTGAGGTGGTAACTCATTGTAGTTTTGATTTTCATTTCTCTGATAATTACTGATGTTGAGCATCTTTTCATGTGCTTTTTGGCTCTCTGTATGTCTTTGGAGAAATGTCGATTTAGATCTTGTGCCCATTTATTGATTGGGTGGTTTGTTTTTTTGCCATAGAGCTGCATGAGCTGTTTTTATATTTTGGAGATTAATCCCTGTTGGTCACATCATTTACAAATATTTTCTCCCATACTGTGGGTTATCTTTTCGTTTTGTTGATGGTTGCCTTTGCTGTGCAGAAGCTTTTGAATTTAATTAGGTCCCATTTGTTTGTTTTTGTTTTTATTTCTGTTACTCTAGGAGACGGATCAAAAAAGATACTGCTTGAATTTATGTCAAAGAGTGTTCTTACTGTGTTTGCCTCCAAGAGTTGGATTGTATCCGGTCTTACATTTAGGTCTTTAACTCATTTTGAGTTTATCTTTGTGCATGGTGTTAGAAAATGTTCTAATTTCATTTTTTACATGTAGCTGTCCAGTTTTCCCTGCACCATTTATTGAAGACACTGTCTTGTCTCCATTGTATAGTCTTGCCTCCTTTGTCGTAGATCAATTGATCATAGGTGCATGGGTTTATTTCTGGACTTTCTGTCGTGTTCCGTTGATCTGTATTTCTGTTTTTTGTGCCAGTTCCATACTGTTTTGATTACAGTAGCTTTGTAGTATAGTGTGAAGTCAGGGAGCCTGATTCTTCCAGCTTTGTTTTTCTTTCTCAAGATTGCTTTGGCTATTCAGAATTTTTTGTGTCTCCATAGAAATTTTAAATTTTTTTGTTTTTAGTTCTGTGAAAAATGCCATTGATAATTGGATAGGGATTGCATTGAATCTGTAGATTGCCTTGGGTTGTATATCTGTATATTGCCTGACTCTTCCAACCCAAGAATATGGTATATCTTTCCTCTGTGTCATCTTCGATCAGTTTTTCGTAGTTTTCAGAGTACAGGTCTTTGTCTCTTTAGGTAGGTTTATCCGTAGGTATTTTATTCTTTTTGATGCGATGGTAAATGGGATTGTTTCTTTAATTTCTGTTTCTGGACTTTCATTGTTAGTGTATAGAAATGCAGCAGATTCTATGTTTTAATTTTGTATTCTGCAGCTTTACCGAATTCATTAATGAGCTCTAGTAGTTTTCTGGTAGTATCTTTATGATTTTCTATGTATAGTGACAGTTTTACTTCTTCTTTTCCAATTTGGATGCCTTTTATATCTTTTTCTTCTCTGATTGCTGTGGCTAGTACTTCCACAACTATGTTCAATAAAAGTGGTGAGAGTGGACATCCTTGTCTTGTTCCTGATCTTAGAGGAAGTGCTTTCAGCTTTCCATCATTGAGAATGAGGTTTGCTGTGGATTTGTCATATACTGCCTTTATTATGTTGAAGTGAGTTCCCTCTATGCCCACTTTCTGGAGAGTTTTCATCATAAATGGGTGTTGAATTTTGTCAAAAGCTTTTTCTGCATCTATTGAGATGATCATATGGTTTTCATTTTTCACTTTGTTAATGTGGTGTATCGCACTGATTGATTTACAGATGTTGAAGAATCCTTGCATCCCTGGGATAAATCCCGTTTGGTCATGGTGTGTGATCTTTTTAATGTATTGTTGGATTTGGTTTGCTAGTATATTTGTTGAGGATTTTTGTATCTATGTTCATCAGTGATATTGGTCTGTAATTTTTTTTTTTTTTTTTGGTGGTATCTTTGTCTGGTTTTAGTATCAGGGTGATGGTGGCCTCATAGAATGAGCTTGGGAGTGTTCCTTCCTCTGCAGTTTTTTGCAGTAGTTCCAGAAGGATAGGTGTTAACTCTTCTGTAAATGTTTGATAGAATTTGCCTGTGAATCCATCTGGTCCTCTACTTTTTTTTTTTTTTAATAAATAAATAGACTTATTTATTTATCTTTATTTTTGGCTGCATTGGGTCTGCATTGTTGTGCGTGGGCTTTCTCTAGTTGCGGTGAGCGGGCTTCAGTAGTTGCAGCACACGGGCTCAGTAGTTGTGGCTCGCAGGCTCTAGAGCGCAGGCTTAGTAGTTGTGGTGCATGGGCTTAGTTGCTCCGCGGCATCTTCCTGCACCAGGGCTGGAACCCACGTCCCCTGCATTGGCAGGCAGATTGTCAACCATTGAGCCACCAGGGAAGCCCCTCCACTTTTGTTTGTTGGGAGGTTTCAATCACAGTTTCAATTTCAGTACTTGTGATTGGTCTGTTCATATTTTCTATTTCTTCCTGGTTCAGTTTTGGGAGACTGTGTTTTTCTAAGAGTTTGTCCATTTCTTCTAGTTTGTCCATTTTATTGGCATATAGTTGACTGTAGTAGTCTCTTATGATCCTTTATATTTCTGTGGTGTCCATTGCAACTTCTCCTTTTTCATTTCTAAGTTTATTCATCTGAGCCCTCTCCCTTTTTTCTTGGCAAGTCTGGCTAAAGATCTATTCTGCCATCTTGTCTCAACACCCCTCAAAAATTGAAAAAAAAAAAAAAAGTGCTTGTTACTGGTTCTTGTTTCCTCATCTCTCAAGCTGAGAACCGGTTTCCAGTAGGGCCTTGAGCCCACCGGTCAGGGCTACACGGTTTCCCTAGCTGAGCTTTGAGGTGAGAGGGAAAATGCACCCTCTTCTTCACTCCTCTGTCCTCTTCCCCACGATTGTGGCGTGGGGTGATTGGCACGGGGGTTGGAGACACACCTCTGCAGCCCCTTTTACCCCTGAGAGCTGCAGGCCACGCTGAAGTGACTGAGGCCCTGGTGTCGGGGGAGCCTCTCTGCTCTCATTTTTATTATGTTTTAAAATTATTTTTATTATTTTCTTCCGCTGCTTCATTTTTAGTTTGCTCATCTTTTTTCAGTGTCTTAAGAATGGAAGCCTAGGTTATTACTTTGAGACTTTTCTTTTTTTTTTTTTAATAAATCTATCTTTTTGGCTGTGTTGGGTCTTCGTCGCTGTGCAGACTTTCTCTAGTTGCGGCGATTGGGGGCTACTCTCCGTTGCGGTGTGCAGGCTTCTCACTGCAGTGGCTTCTCTTGTTGTGGAGCACGAGCTCTAGGCGTGTGGGCTTCAGCAGTTGTGACACACGGGCTCAGTAGTAGCAGTACGCCGGCTCTAGAGCGCAGGCTCAGTAATTGTGGCGCACGGGCTTAGTTGCTCCATGGCATGCAGGATCTTCCTGGACCAGGACTCGAACCCGTGTCCCCTGCATTGGCAGGTGGATTCTCAACCACTGCACCACCAGGGAAGTCCTGAGACTTTTCTTTTTAATGTAGGTACTTACAGCTGTAAATGTCCCTCTAAGCACTATTTCACTACTTCCCATAAGATTTGGTACATTGTGTTTTGTTTTCGTTCACGTCACAGCATTTTAGGATTTACCTGTGATTTCTTTGACCCACGGTTATTTAGGAGCATGTTTTTAAATTTCCACATACTTGGAATTTTCCAGATTTCTTTCTGTTACTGACTTCTGTTTTCATTCCATTTTGGTGGGAGAAGAAACGTGGTGTGAGTTTAACTTTTCAGATTTACTCAGCTTTGTCTTATGGCCTTGCATATGGTTTGTCTCCACGTGCACTGGAGAGGAATATGCGTTCTGTTACATAGTGTTTTCTATTAGGTCTAGTTGGTTTATAATGTTGAAGTGTTCTGTTTCCTGTTGGTCTTCTGCCTCTTTGTTCTTTTCATTAGTAGTAGTTCTGTTTTTAATTTTATGAGGAACTTCCATACTATTTTCCATAGTGGTTGCACCAGTTTACATTCCCACCAGCAATGCATGAGGGTTCCCTTTTCTCCACACCCCCATCAACGCCTATATCATCTCTTGTCTTTTTGATGACCTGTGGTTTTGATGTGCGTTTCCCTGATGATTTCCCTGATGACGTCTTGTCATGTGCCTGTTGGCCATCTGTATGTCTCACTTGGAAAAATGCCTGTTCAGGTTCTCTGCCCATTTTTTAATTGGGTGGTTTTGTTTTTTTGATACTGAGTTTTGTGAGTTCATTATATACTTTGGATATGATATTAACCCTTATCAGGCAGATCATTTGCTACCATTCTATAGATTGTCTTTTGGTTTTGTTGGTGGTTTCTTTCACTGTGCAAAAGCTTTTAGGTTTGATTAGGTGCCAATTGTTTATTTTTGCTTTTGTTTTCCTTGCCTGAGGTGAAACAGAATCGCTAAGACTTCTGTAAAGGAGTGTGCTGCCTGTGTTTTCTTCTAGTTGGTGTATGGTTTCTGGTCTTACATTTAGGACTTTTGTTCATTTTGATTTTGTTTTTATATAGGGTGTGAGAAAATGTTCTAACTTCATTCTTTTGCATATAGTTGTCCAGTTTTCCCCAAATCTCTTATTGAAGACTGTCTTTTCCCCCATTGTGTACTTTTGCTTCCCTTGTCATAGATTAATTGACTATAAGTGTGCGGATTTATTTCTGGGCTCTCCAGAAGTTTAGGGGCAAGGCTCCCTGGAGCTGGGATTCAGAACTCTAAGGAGGGGGTTTTACCTAGCTGCTGTGCCACGCAGGGTCCAGCTTGAGAGAGGGGGCTCTGACCACTTCATACGGATACTTAAGGGAAAAAGCTGGAAATTGTACCTGTCAAGGCAAAGGGCTGTTACTGGGCTTGTTTTGACAGAAACAGCAAGCCATCAGGAAGGATCAAGTCCCGTTCTCTACCACTTTTATCTTTCATCCTCTTCCCACCCCCATCGCTTCTCTGCCTCCTGTTGGTGAATCTTGAAGCCAACAGGCAAAGGAGAATTGTAGTTCACAGAGTTCCTCCCTCAGCATCACACAGCAGAGTAGAGGTGGGTAAACTTGGAGCTCAGAAGAATATAGCTTAATAACTAGCATATTTGGAGCAGAACAGATAGTCCTTGAAATAGGTTCAGAATTATACTAAAATTTCGTATATGATAAAATTAGCATTGCAAACCTAGAGGGAAAAGTAAATTAATAAATAGCTCTAAGATGATTTTTTTGTTTGGAGGGCTGGGGGAAAGGTTTATACACAAAAGTAACTTTAGGATGGATTAAAGCTTACTGTCAAGAATTAAATGGAAAGTAACTAGAAGCAGGTATAGATGAACATTTATTTGACTTCATAATGGGGAAGATTTTAAAGCATGAAAGCAAAGCTAGAACTCAAAAAAGATAAATTTAATACTCAACATTTATGTATGTAAAAAAAAAAACCTGTGGTAGGTGGCAGATAGTGGGAAATATTTGTAATATAGTTAAGAAAGATGAGATCACTATTTTTGGTGTACAAAGAGCTCTTCTAATCAATACAAAAAAGACAAGTCTCAATAGAAAACCAGCAAAGACGATGTGACCATCTAAACAAAAAAATACAAATGGTCAATAACATAATTATCAACTTTGATGAGGATTTGGGGGAAAGTACACTCATGACACTGGAAGTGTAAATTGCATATACTCTTTCTACAGGATTTTATCAGTATGTGTTAAAACCCTTAAAAATAATTGCTTACTTTGGGAAGATATTTCTTTGGAGGCAGTCGATAAGAAAGCAAGGATGGTTGTGGATGGAGATGAGTTAAATTGATAAGAGCTTGTGTCTCACAGTTTTGCAGTCAGAAAAGCAGGTTATCTTGGGGTGAGACCCAGAACGCTGCTGTGGGCACTGTAGGAAATCAGCTAGCTTTGCATGAAAGCAGTGTGCAGTAATATCTTGCCTACAGTTAGATACCATAAATATATGAGCAGACCCGCTTGGTTTCATGATTTTCTCCAGTAGCCCTAAGTAGATGAGAAGCTGGAGTGGAGAAAGTTATGTAGGCAAATGCAGAGGGAAACCTGTGGAAGATTGGATTTGGGGCTATGTAGACTCATTCTAGAGCATAGCCTTGCTGATGGCCACAGAAGCAAGGAAGCCGAGGAACCATAGAACCAGGGTGTTTGTCTAGAACCTAAAAGGTAGTCTCTTTTTCTGGGGCTGTCTGCAGTAAGATTTACTTAGAAAAATACCAGCTCTTAGAATGACTAGAGTTAATTTCATGTCCTAGCTCTGATGAAGTGTGGCTTCTGACATTGGGGGTACCGGTCTTGTTTGATTAGGCCTTGGCTTGCGCTATATCAGTTAATCCTATAATAATCACATCTTTAACCTCTTTTACCTGTAAGTCAGTTAGTGTAACCAGCTACCTGATGGAATTGTTATGCATTACTTTCTATTCTAGATTATGATGTTAAATTCCGATAATTGCATCTGTTTCAGGAGTTTTCTGTCCTAATAGGGCAGAGAGCAAATAATGTTTATCATTCTCTTTATAGGAGAACCTCCATTCTTACCGGAATCTTTTGACCGAATTCTTCTGGATGCTCCCTGCAGTGGACTGGGACAGAGACCAAACATGGCTTGTACTTGGACTTTGAAGGAAGTGACATCATATCAACCATTACAGCGAAAACTCTTCACTGTGGTATGTGATAAATTTTTGCTGTGGCAGAAAGGTGACCTTTACTAGTTTGATCTTTTAAAGACTGAGAGCAGTATTCATAGCAGCATTATTCACAGTAACCAAAATGTGGAAAAAACCCAGGTATCCATCAACAGATGAAGGGATAAGTAAAATGTGGTATGTACGTACAATGGAATATTACCCAGCCTTAAAAAGGAATGAAATTCTGATACACGCTACAACATGGATTATGCTAAGTTATATAAGCCAGACACAAAAGGACCAAATGGTGTGTGATTCCGTTTATATGAGTATCAAGAATAGGCAAATTCATGGAGACGGAAAGTAGAATAGAGGTTGCCAGAGGCTGGAGGGACAGCAGAGCGAATGGGGAGTTCCCGTTTCATGGGATGATGAAGGAGTTCGGAGATGGGATAATGGTGATGATTGTAAACCATGTAAGTGTACTTAATGCCATTGAATTGTACACTTAAAAACGGCTAAAATGGTACATTTTATATACACACTGTACCACACACACAGAACACCTGGTTTTCCTTTATGTTGACTCACTCTTTCATCTCAGGCAATAATAGAATTTCTTTTCTGAGACATTTAAGGAATTTCAAACATTCTGCTCTGTCTTAAAAATAGAGCATTGTTGGGACTTCCCTGGCGGTCCAGTGGTTAGGAGTCTGCGCTTCCACTGCCGGGGACCTGGGTTCGATCCCTGGTCGGGGTGCTAAGATCCTGCACGCCGCACGGCGCAGCCAAAAATAAAGGGGGGGGGGGTTGTTAACATAGTTGCTAATTGATGTAAAACATTTGGGTATAAAATAAATTACTTTTTTATAGGGTTCTTGGATCGTCTTAGTGAATTAAAAGTGGGAAATCCAGTAGAGGCAAACACATTCATAAGATTGGGAAGTGACAGCATCCAGTGTCAGATATAGAAGGACAGTAAAAATGTAGCAAATCTAACTGGTCTACAGTATGTTTCAGAAGAAGCCCAGATAGAACATGTGAGAATTTCTGTAAGTCTTGTCAGCATGATTTCATAGGATGTAGACAGCATTTGATCAGAGATGATCGCACCATTTCCTCTCAGTTCTCTAATTATAAATACACAAGCTGCAACAACAGTGGGTATGCTCTGACGATTCCATCTCTGAAGCTGTCTTTCAGTACATTTCTTTTCAGCACTCCTGGTGTCTCCTTTCCTACACAAAAGTGGCACGAAGAGTGGATTGTTTAAACTTTTATTGTATATGGTCTTCAGAGAACACATCCTGGAAGTTAGAACAGCAAGCAGCAAAAAAAGAAGCTTTGCTTATAGCTGCAACCCAGTTTGATGTGAGGGTAAAACTGGGACCCTGTTTTAAGAGACATGGCTTTTTGTTCTTTTTAGCTCATAGCAAAAAGACATTTTAAGAGGCTACTTGGGAGGAGATGTGTTGGTCTCAGCGACAAGGAGCATCTGACCGTGTGCAAGAGAGAGAGTAGGATCCAGTGGATGTGCCACTGGGTGAGGGTAGGGGTTGAGACTGTGGACCCAGTGCCTCCACATACGTTACTCTAGGTACCTGTGTTTCCATATGGGAGAAGTGGGTAGGGTAACTCCCCCTGATGGGGCTACCGTTCTCATGGCGGTTATAAGATTTGTTGAGAAAAGCTGTGTAATGTGCTTAGAACAGCAGCTGGCACCCAGTAGCAAAGTTTAAATTTTGATCATTTTAAGATTTTTATTAACATTTTTTAAAAATCTGGGGATTTGAAAAGAGAAACTTTAGTTATTTGGGACAAGTTCATTTTCATATTACACCTTATTTCTTGGACAAATACTCATTGGGCACCTCCTATATGTAATACACAACTCTAGGTGCCGATGACATGCTAGTCAACCCCTGACCTTTTGCATGCGGTTTCTGTTCTAACTGAGGAGGAAAATAAACAGCTAGTTGAGTTAGAGATTTCTTGTATTCCAAGGCAGTGACCCAGTGAAGCAAACTTTAGAGAGGAAGGGGGATGGGAGCGCCTGATTGGAACAGTTGAAAATTGTACATGGGCTGGGCAGGGAGGGCGCTGCTGAGACGCTGAAATAGAAACAAAGATAAGAAGATGGTGAGGAGGGAGCGAGCACTACAGGGAAGGAGCAGAGCTTTCCGGGCTGGTGCAGAGGTCCTGAGGTAGGTGTGTGCCTTGCATGGTCCAGAACAGCAGAGGCAGGTGGCGCTCAAGCAGGGCAAGCCAGGCACACGGGAAGGGAAGGCCGCGAGGGGCCTGCTGTACGCAGGGCCTCGAAGGCCACTCTGAGGACGTGGGCTTTGACTCCAAGGGATGACGGGAACATTGGAAGGGTTTTTTTGTTTTGTTTTGTTTTTTGGCTGTGCCATGCGGCTTGTGGGATCTCAGTTCCCTGGCCAGGGATTGAACCTGGGCCGCGGCAGTGAAAGCCTGGGATCCTAACCACTAGGCCACCAGGGAAGTCACCATGGAAGGGTTTTGAGCTGAGAAGAGACAGTTTAAAAAGCACCGATCTGGCTGCTGTGTTGAGAATAGATGGTAGGAGGGCAGGGAATGAAGCAGGTAGGAAACTGTTTGAATAATCCAGGCGAAAAATCATGAAACTTGGAGCAGAATGATAGCAGTGGAAGTTGGTGAGAAGTAGCCAATCTCTGGAGATATTTTGAAGGTAGAGCCGATGGCATTTGCTTGATGACTGGGGAATGTGAGAGCAAGAGGCATAAAGGATAATCTGAGGTTGGGGCCTGCGCCCCCAGGAGGACAGGAATCCGGCTCCAGGAGGTTTCAGAGGAAGAAGGTAGGAGTTCAGTTTGGGACATGTCACATCTGAGGGTAAAAATATTGAGAATGCTGTTGAACATATGGGTACAGAATTCAAAAAGGAGTCTCACCTAAAAATGTAAATTGGTGAGTTTTCAGTATAAAAATGGTATCTAAAGCCGTGAAACTGAATGATCATATTTGGGAAAGTCTTGGTCCAGATGGACTAAAACAGCTCCAAGATAATGAAGTGCATCTGGCCTGGAGCACTCTAATTAAAGAGATAGTTCTGGTCATACAGACCACCACTTATTTATCCCAGACACTTGAAAAAGGTATCATATATGTATATATTTTTTCTTTATACATCTTTATTTTGTACACATTTATAAATGTTGTGTGTTACAACAAGCCTGACTTACTCTTCCCATTTAAAAAATAAACCATAAATAATATAAAGGGATCATGGTCCTTTTCTCCTCTATAAATCCTACCCATGAGTCTTTTTTTTTTTAATAAATTGTTTTGGAGTATAGTTGATTTACAATGTTGTGTTAGTTTCAGGTATACAGCAAAGTGATTCAGTTATACATATATCCATTCTTTTCCAGACTTTTTTCTTGTATAGGTTATAACAATCCTGAATAGAGTTCCCTGTGCTATACAGTAGGTCCTCGTTGGTTATCTATTTTATACAGTGTAGTGTATGTGTGTTCATCCCAAACTCCTAGTTTATCTGTTCCCCCCATACTGTTACCCCTTTGATAATCATAACTTTGTTTTCTATGTCTGTGAGTCTATTTCCGTTTTGTAAGTAAGTTCATTTGTATCATTTTTTTTAGCTTCCACATATAAGTGATATTATGTGCTATTTGTCTTTCTCTATCTGACTTGACTTCACTTAGTATGATAATCTCTAGGTCCATCCATGTTGCTGCAAATGGCATTATTTCATTCTTTTTTTATGGCCGAGTAATATTCCATTGTACATATATACCACATCTTCTTTATGCATTCCTCTGTTGATGGACATTTAGGTGGCTTCCCATGTCTTGGCTATTGTAAATGGTGCTGCTGTGAACACTGGGGTGCATGTATTTTTTTTGTTTTTAAATTTTTATTTTATATTGGAGTATAGTTGATTTACAATGTTGTGTTAGTTGCAGGTGTGCAGCAAAGTGATTCATTTATACATATACCTGTATCCATTCTTCTTCAGATTCTTTTCCCATGTATAGGTTATTACAGAATATTGAGTAGAGTTCGCTGTGCTGTACAGTAGGTCCTTGTTGATTATCTCTTTATATATATGGTAGTGTATATATGTTAGTTCCAAACTCCTAATTTATCCCTCCCTGCCACCTTTCCCCTTTGGTAACCATAAGTTTGTTTTCTATGTCTGTGAGTCTGTTTCTGTTTTGTAAATAAGTTCATTTGTATCATTTTTTTAGATTCCACATATAAGTGGTATCATATGATTTTTGTCTTTGGCTTATTTCACTTAGTATGATAATCTCTGGGTCCATCCATGTTGCTGCAAATGGCATTATTTCATTCTTTTTTATGGCTGAGTAATATTCCATTGTATATATGCACCACATCTTCTTTATCCATTCATCTGTTGTTAGACATTTAGGTTTTTTTCATGCCCTGGCTATTGTAAATAGTGCTGCACTGAACATTGGGGTGCATCTGTCTTTTCTAATTATGGTTTTGTCCAGATATATGCCCAGGAGTTGGATTGCTGGGTCATATGGTAGCTCTATTTTTAGTTTTTTAAGGAACCTCCATACTGTTCTCCACAGTGGCTGCACCAATTTACATTCCCACCAACAGTGTAGGAGGGTTCCCTCTTCTCCACACTCTCTCCAGCATTTATTGTTTGTAGGCTTTTTGATGATGGCCATTCTGCCTGGTGTGAGGTGGTACCTCATTGTAGTTTTGATTTACATTTCTCTGATAATTAGTGAAGTTGAGCATCTTTTCATGTGCTTTTTGGCCATCTGTATGTCGTCTTTGGAGAAGTGTCTGTTTAGATCTTCTGCCCATTTTTTGATTGAGTTGTTTGTGTTTTTGACAGAGCTGCACGAGCTGTTTGTATATTTTGGAGATTAATCCCCTGTTGATCACTTTGTTTGCAAATATTTTCTCCCATTTTGTGGGTCGTCTTTTCGATTTGTTGATGGTTTCCTTTGCTGTGCAAAAGCTTTTAAGTTTAATTAGGTCCCATTTGTTTATTTTTGTTTTTATTTTCATTACTGTAGGAGGTGGGTCCACAAAGATATTGCTGTGATTTATATCAAACAGTGTTCTGCCTACGTTTTCCTCTAAGAGTTTTATAGTGTCTGGCCTTACATTTAGGTCTTTGATCCATTTTGAGTTTATTTTTGTGTATGGTGTTAGAGAATGTTCTAATTTCGTTCTTTTACATGTAGCTGTCCAGTTTTCCCAGCACCACTATTGAAGAGACTGTGTTTTCTCCATAGTATATTCTTGCCTCCTTTGTCATAGATTAATTTTCCATAGGTGTGGGGTTTATTTCTGGGCTTTCTATCCTCTTCCATTGATCTATGAGTCTGTTTTTGTGCCAGTACCATACTGTTTTGATGACTGTAGCTTTGTATCATGTTCTGAAGTCTGGGTGTCTGATTGATTCCTCCAGCTCCATTTTTCTTTCTCAAGATTTCTTCTGCTCTTCGGGGTCATTTGTGTCTCCACACAAATTTTGGTGTCAGGGTGATGGTGGCCTCATAGAATGAGTTTGGGGGTGTTTCTTCCTCTGCAGTTTTTTGGAAGAGTTTCAGAAGGATAGGTGTCAACTCTCCTGTAAACGTTTGGTAAGGTTCACCAGTGAAGCCGTCTGATCCTGGACTTTTGTTTGTTGGAAGATTTTTAATCACAGTTTTAATTTCAGTACCTGTGATTGGTCTGTTCATATTTTCTATTTCTTCCTGGTTTAGTCTTGGGAAATTGTACCTTTCTAAGAATTTGTCCATTTCTTCTGGGTTGTTCATTTTATTGGCATGTATGTGTTCATAGTAGTCTCTTATGACTCTTTGTATTTCTGTGGTGTCCATTGTAACTTTTCCTTTTTCCTTTTTAATGTTATTAACTTGAGCCCTCTCCCTCTTTTTCTTGATGAGTCTGGCTAAAGGGTTATCAATTTAATCTTTTCAAAGAACCAGCTTTTAGTTTCATTCATCTTTTCTGTTGTTTTCTTCATCTCTGTTTCATTTATTTCTGCTCTGATCTTTATGGTTTCTTTCTTTCTGCTAATTTTGGGTTTTGTTTGTTCTTTCTCTAGTTGCTTTAGGTGTAAAGTTAGTTGTTTATTTGAGATTTTTCTTGTTTCCCGAGGTAAGATTGTATTGCTGTAAACTTCCCTCATAAAACTGCTTTTGCTGCATCCCGTAGGTTATGGATCGTCGTGTTTTCATTGTTATTTGTCTCCAGATAGCTTTTGATTTCCTCTTTGATTTCTTCTGTGACCCAGTGATGTTTTAGTAACATATTGTTTAGCTTCCGTGTGTTCGTGTTTCTTACAGTTTTTTCCCTTTAATTGATTTCTAATCTCATAGCGTTGTTGTTGGAAAACATGCTTGATATGATTTCAACTTTCTTAAATTTACTGAGGCTTGATTTGTGGCCCAAGATATGACCTGTCCTGGAGAATGTTCCATGTACACTTGAGAAGAATGTGTATTCTGCTGCTTTTGGATAGAATGTTCTATATATATGTGAATTAAGTTCATCTGGTCTGATGTGTCATTTAAGGCCTGTGTTTCTTTATTGATTTTCTTTCTGGATGATCTGTCTGTTGATGAATGTGGAGTGTTAAAGTCCCCCACTATTACTGTGTTATTGTCAGTTTCTCCTTTTATGGCTGTTAGCATTTGCCTTATACATTGAGGTGCTCCTATGTTGGATGCATATATATTTACAGTTGTTATATCTTCTTCTTGGATTGATCCCTTGATCATTATGTAGTGTCCTTCTTTGTCTCTTGTAACAGTCTTTATTTTAAAGCCTATTCTGTCTGTTATGAGTATTGCTACTCCAGCTTTCTTTTGATTTCCATTTACATGGAATACCTTTTTCCATCCTCTCACTTTCAGTCTGTATATGTCCTTAGATCTGAGGTGGTTCTCTTGTAGACAGCATATATATCAGTCTTGTTTTTGTATCCATTCAGCCAGTCTGTGTCTTTTGGTTGGAGTATTCAGTCCATTTACATTTAAGGTAATTATCGATAATGTGTTCTTAATTGCCATTTTTGTTAATTGTTTTGGATTTGTTTTTCTAGGTCTTTTTTATTCTCTTCCTCTTTTGTTCTCTTGTGATTTGATGGCTATCTTTAGTGTTGTGTTTGGATTGCTTTTTCTTTTTTGTGTGTGTCTATTGTAGATTTTTGGTTTGTGGTTCCCGTGAGGTTCTGATACAGCAGTTTATATATATACAAGGTTGTTTTCAGTTGCTGGTCTCTTAATTTCCAGTACATTTCCAATATCCTGCATTTCTACTCTCCTCATATCATATTTGTGTGTGGATGATTTCCTACCGTTACTTTATGTTTGCCTTTACCATTGAGCTTTTCCATTTGTAATTTTATTTCTACTTGTGGCCTTTTCTGTCTAGAGAATTTCCTTTAGCATTTGTTGTAAAGCCGGTCTGGTGGTGCTGAATTCTCTTAGCTTTTGCTTGTCTCTGAAGCTTTTGATTTCTCCATCAAATCTGAATGTTGTATCTGAATGAGGGCATTGCTGGGTAAAGTATTCTTGTAGTAGGTTTTTCCCTTTCATCACTTTAAATATATTGTGCCTCTCCCTTCTGACTTGCAGAGTTTCTGCTGAAAAATCTGCTGATAACCTTATGGGGATTCCTTTTTATGTTATTTTTTCCTTTTAGTATTTTTACTTTTGTCTTTAATTTTTGTCAGTTTGATTAATGTGTGTCTTGGCATGTTCCTCCTTGGGTTAATCTTGTATGGGACTCTCAGCGCTTCCTGGACTTGAGTGAGTGTTTCCTTTCTCACGTCAGGGAAGTGTTTGACTATAATCTCTTGAAATATTTTCTCAGGCCCTTTCCCTCTCTCTCCTCCTTCTCAGACCCCTATAATGTGAATGTTGGTTCATTTAATGTTGTCCCAGAGGTCTCTGAAATTGTCCTAATTTCCTTTCATTCTTTTTTCTTTATTCTGTTCTGTGGCAGTGATTTCTACCACTGTCTTCCAGCTCACTTATTTGTTCTTCTGCCTCATTTTTTCTGTTATTGATTCCTTCTAGTGTATTTTTCATTGCAGTTACTGTATTGTTCATCTCTGTTTGTCCTTTAAATCTTCTAGCTCTTTGTTAAACATTTCTTCTTGTCTCCTTGGTCTGTGCCTCCGTTCTTTTGCCGAGATCTTGGATCATCTCTACTATTGTTACTGTAAATTCTTTCTCAGGTAGATTGCCTGTCTCCACTTCACTTAGTTTTTCTTTTTGGTTCTTATCTTGTTCCTTCTTCTGGAACATATTTCTCTGCCATCTCATTTTGTCTGACTGTATGTGTTTGTGTCTCTGTTTCTCAGGCTGCAGGACTGTAGCTCCTCTTGCTCCTGGTGTCTGCCCCCTGGTGGGTGAGGTTGGTCCTGGGGCTTGTGCAGGCTTCCTGGGGGCAGGTGCCTGCCCACTGGTGGGTGAAGCTGGGTCTCGTTCCTCTGGTGGGCAGGTTCATGTCAAGTGGTGTGTTTAGATGTGGCTGTGAGCTCAGTATGGCTTTAGGCAGCCTGTCTGCTGATGGTTGGGGCTGTGTTCCTGTCCCACTGGTTGTATGGTCTGAGGTGTTCTAGCACTGGAGCCTGTAGGTTGTTGGGTAGGGCTCGCACGGTCTTCTGTTCGATGCCAAAATGGCGACCTCCTGGAGAACTCAGGCCAATCAGTATTCCCTGGGACCTCTGCCACAAGTGACCTTGTTCCCATAGTGAGCCACAGTCAACCCATGCCTCCCCAGGAGACCCTCCAAAACCGACAGGTAGGTCTAGCCCAGGTGTCTACGGAGTCACTGCTTTGTGCTGGGTCCCAGTGCATGTGAAATCTTGTGTGCACCTTCCAAGACTGGAGTCTTTGTTTCCCCTCGTCCTGTGGAGGTCCTGCACTTAAGCCCTGCTGGTCTTCAAAGCCAAATGCTCTGGAGGTTCCTCCTCTTGTGCCAGGCCCTCAGGCTGGGGAGCCTGACCAGGGGCCCAGAACTTTAACTCTTGTGGGAGAACGTTGCGCTGTAATTATTTTCCATTTTGTGGGTTGCCCACCTGGCGGATATGGGATTTGCTTATATTGTGAAAGCGTCCCTCCTGCTATCTAGTTGTGGCTTCTTCTGCGGATATATTGTAACAAACTGTCCTTTTTGGTAGGTTCTGATCTGTTTTTGTTGATGCTTGTTCAGCATTTAGGTGTGATTTTGGTGTTTTTGTGAGAGGAGGTGAGGTCAGGTCCTTCTACTCTGCCATCTTGTCCAGAATCAAGGGCTGCTTTTAGTCTGGATGCTTGCTGCCTCTTTCCTCAGTGTGTGCTGGCTGTTATCCACTTGATACGGTGTGTGTAGGTGCAGTGGCCTGTGTGTGCTCCCGGTACGTCTGGGGTAGCCGTTGGCACCCTCTCCCATGTCTCCCAGTGGTGGCAGCGGCCCGTGTGCTCCCGGGGATAGCGGGGGTGGCGATGGGAGCCTGCTAGTGGGTCTCTTAGTGGTGGTAGTGGCCTGTGCCTGCCTCTGGAGCCCACGATGGCAGTGTCGGCTCGGGCCCCCCCC
>NW_006771155.1:741625-780016 GCF_000442215.2 Lipotes vexillifer
GTAGGTAAAGACGCTCCTGTGGTTTTCCCACCCCTCCCCTCGCGTGCCCCTCCCCCCAACAGTGGTACCTTGCCGTCTCTCATGGGCCCAGGCTTCTTCTGAGTGCAGCCTCAGTTGCCATTCTCCAGCCTCTTCAAGGGGTCTTAACACAGCCAACCCCAGTCCTCTCTCTGGGACTGTCTCTGAAGCCCAAGCTTCAGCACCCAGCACCCCACCTCCCACTACCGGCAGTTGAGTGTCTCAGGCTGGGGAGCGCAGGGCAGCGGTACAGATGCCCGTGCAGGTAGCTGTCCGTTTTGCCTTCTGCAGACTGGTTGCTGCGTTCTTCTCCGGGGCTCCAAAGCTCCCCTTCCATCCAGGCTGGTCTTCCCGCCGATAAGGGGACTTCCCAGGGTGCAGGAAGCTTTCCTTCTGCACAGCTCCCTCTCAGGGCCGCAGGTCCAGTCCTGATTCCTTTCTCTCTCTCTCTTTTTTTCTTTTTTCTTTTGTCCTGCCTGGTTATGTGGAGGTTTTCTGGCCCTTCCCGAAGTCTGAGGTCTTCTGCATCTTCGTGCAGTAGATGTTCTGCGAGGATCGTTTCACTTATAGGTGTATTTCATGCGTATATTTGTTTATATACATTATATTTAAAATGTTCACTTGCTCTTGCGATACTCATCATCCGATCACACCTGTCTGTAGGCAGCGGAGCTGCTGAAGCCGGGGGGCGTGCTGGTGTATAGCACGTGCACTGTCACCCTAGCAGAGAATGAAGAACAGGTCGCCTGGGCCCTCGGGACATTTCCTCACCTTCAGCTTCAGCGCCAGGTGAGGGCCATTGCCGTTGTCTCTGGGTGATCCGGTAAGTCGTGGAAACTTAAGCATGTTGATAAACACAGAGAGTGATGTGAAGAGACGTGTCAAGTAAAACTTCTGAAACAAATCTTGCGGTACACAAGGTTTCTCTCATGAGGGCTGTTCCAGACGGCCCCTAGAGGATTTTCACGTCCTGACCCAGTTTTCCCAGGCCCTCACTGTCTACGGTTGTGTTAAAATGCCACAGAGCTCAGGGCTTTTCTGTCACATGTTTATTTGACTTGTGGCTCTTGTTCATGTTACTCAGAATTTTGTTTCTAAAACCTTTCCTCCACCCCTCAGTCCTATAATTTTTCTGATAGGGGAAATGTTGAGCCGTTTTCTCCTATCACACCAAAGCCCAAAGAGGCTTTAATAACTGGGATATCAGAAGACTAGCCAAGGGCTTCCCTGGTGGCGCAGTGGTTGAGAGTCCGCCTGCCGATGCAGGGGACGCGGGTTTGTGCCCTGGTCTGGGAGGATCCCACGTGCCGCGGAGCGGCTGTGCCCGTGAGCCATGGCCACTGGGCCTGCGCGTCCGGAGCCTGTGCTCCGCAACGGGAGAGGCCACAACAGTGAGAGGCCCGCGTACTGCAAGAAAAAAAAGGGGAAAAAAAAAAAGGAAAAAAAAAAAAAAAAAAAAAAAAAAAAAAAAAAAAAAGAGAAGACTAGCCAAGGGGGGAAATGGTTCAGGGTTACTGCTTCCTTCTGGATCCTTGTGCAAGATAGGGAACATTTCAAAAGGTGTCTTGTACTTTATTTTACTGTCTTTCCATTCTGGTTTTTATTAAAACTATATTTATGACTAGATTTTTTAGCCCATGATGTTTGAGATTAGGTTTAAATCTGTGGTAATGCTCACATTCATTCAGATAAACTGAACATCTAATGTCAGTTGTTCCAGTACAGAATTCTAGTAAGTAATTGGAATGTATAGACAGAAGGCAATCCAGAGATGGTTTCTAGACTCAGAAATTAAGATAAGTGCATTGTAGATGAAAAGAAGACTTGAGAATTCACTTGAATTTGATGTGTGTGTATATACATATACACTCAGTATATACCTAAAAGAGATGGAACTCCCCCCCCACACACACATGGGTTAATAAACAACAGGTTTTCAGATATAAACCTAAGAAAATATATCTTCAGTAACACAAGCATTTGTGAAATGGTGACTTAAGTTAGGCTTATGCATCTTTGGTAGTAGTGGTTTGCACAGATCACTCAGTTCCTTATGATTCTGTATTCCTCTAAACTAATCGAGGCAGCCTTAGTTTTCTCATCTCTTTTAATATTCTAGTACATTTAAAAACGACAACAAAAAAGAGAACTTTTATCATCCAATAGGTATGGGCCAGAGAGGGGCGTCTTCAGATGCCCAAGAAACCCCTGTCAGTTTTGGGGAGTCTGACAAATAAAGCTGGGTTTTCATTTCCTGCTGTAACTGATAATCATGTTCCACTTGCTAAGTGCCCACTCCATGCCAGGCCTGATGCCACCCTACTTATTTAAGCCTCAGAGCAGAGTTTTTCACCTGTTTCGTAGATGAGGAAGCAGGTAAGGTAAGTTACTTTCCTAAAGTCGCAAAGCTAAGCTGTGGCAGAGCTGTGATGTGAATCCACGTGCTTCTAAGTGTGGAGCCCAGGTCTCCTGCATGTCGTGGGCCTTGATAAGCATAAGGGCCATCCTAGGGACTCAGTCATCAAGTGGCTGCATGTTACCACCCTCCCACTTTACTACCCGGAAAAGCAGCACGTCCATTTCACAAAAATAAAAGGTATTTACTCATTTTTCTGTTTCTGGAATTGGTGATAGTTACAGCTCAGTTTGTCCTTTTACGTAAACGGTACACAGGCACACTTCCCGACGCGAGGATGTTTGTTTGTGTTTATTTGTCTCCCCGAGCAGGACCCACAGGTTGGAGGAGAAGGGATGCTGGGAGCCGGCCTGTCATCTGAACAACTGAAATGGCTGCAGCGATTCGATCCCTGTGTGGTGCCGTCACAGGACAGTGACACTGGTTCTCTCAGAGACACCAGGATAGAAGACATGATTTGGCTCGCAAATAAGGATTGTATAGGCTTTTTCATTGCAAAATTCGTAAAATGCAAAAGCACGTAGGAGAAGGATCCTTAGAAATGACAGTTCCAAACATTTTCCATTTTTTTTTTAAACCAAAAAGTGTTGTCAGGCCACGTGATTGATGCCGTGGTTGCTGAGGAAACAGAAAAGGCTGCCGGCTGTTCCACCAGGAATCAAGAGACTGTATTTCACAGAGGAAGTAGCCGGGGGTGGCAGGGGGGCGCTTTGAGACTATGTCTTGTGTGTTTAAAATACTTTTCCTTTATGGAGTTAGCAGAGTATAAAGAAAAGGAGATGCCTGAAGATGTCTGGAACATATTTTCAGTTGGGGTCTTTGTTTTAATTTGTAAAGAATGCAAGTCATTTTTAATGTTAAAATAAGTGGATTTAACAAAAGGAATAAAATTAGTGGTATTTAATTTGGTTATAAAACACGTTTTCCGTTATTGAGTTTCTTCAGAATTCAGGGTGTGGGACCTATAACTTATTTATCAAGTGCCAGGAACGTAGCTGGGGATTTTACCTGACTTTTTCTGTTTACTATGTGGTAAATCAACCCTCTTTCAAATGAATTCTGGACTACTCCCAATGACAGTCTCCCTTCACTATGTTGACGTTTTTTCTTCTGTCATATTTTAAACTAAAAACTAAAATGAATTTTTTTAAGCTCTGTAGATTAAAAATGAGACTATTGCACAATTCGGGTACCTTTTATCATCTAATGGAATACATACAAGTTCCTAGAGACATGATTGGTGAGAAAACCATCTTGTGAGAGCTGGGAAGTGGCCAGGCACTCACAGCTAAGCCTTGGTGTTCTCCCTCTGAACAGAAGCAACTCCACAGAACACCTTCCCCAGACCAAGCAACTGTGACTAGGTCAAGACGAAACAAGACCACCATCAGACCTGAAATCACCCAGACTGCAGAAGTGACCAAACATCACCCATGGCGGCCAATATAAGTGGACGGCCTTTTTAAAATGAATTGTTAACTGTAGGCTTGCTTCTCATCCTACCTGCTTTTTAGATAAAATATATTAAAATACCCAGCCATAGTTTAAAAGCTATCTCATGTTGTGTTAAATACATCTATTTTGTTAATTCAAATCACCTCAAAATTCCTGAGCCTCGGGCAACTGCCTAATATATATATTTTTTTCCTTCATAGGTCTCCATTAGGAATTTCTTGAAACTTCCTTGTATTCATGAAGAATGCTCATCTCATCTTGGATCAGGTGAGATCTTCAGAGGCCCCTGCTCTGAGGAAGCCTTTCTTGCACACCCTTCTCTGAGGCTGGGTCGGGCATGTCTCTCTCTACACCCCTCATACCTCTGTCTCCTCCTGTCACGGCACTTGACACATCACTCTAGTGTACAAGGCATGCCCTGGACCGCTGCCCCCAGGCTTGGGAACATTCTGGAGGCAGGACTGTGCTTTCTGTACAGCTTCAGAGCAGATCATTGTTACACGCTTATTGAACGAGGGAAAAACCCCATCAAGCTCCCTAAGATTCAAACATGTGACTGACTTCTTTCCGTCCCTCATTCTGCCTGATATCCAGTAGATGTCATCTGCATAAAGAGAAACACTGTTGACCTGTGGTACTTCTGCTTCTAGGGCTCAGCACACTTCCTTGAACTTTCAGTGTTTTTGAAAAATACACAAAATCCATCCTTCATGCTCTCTGCAGAGCCTTAGGTGCTAGGCTGGGATGGAAATGGTAGGGAAGGAGCCTAGTAGCAAATGTGTAAAGTTTTGGTTAATACCAACAAATATCAAAATACAAGCAGTGCAGGCAAAACAGAAGAAAAATATTTACATATTGAAAACAGTAAGGACAAACAAAAATATTGTTAAAATTTGTTTCTTTAACATAGACATTTTTCAGTGGGTTTCTTTCTCTCAAAAAAATAAAACAAATTGGAAAATAAAACATTCAATCTTAAGGAACACAGACATTTAAGAAAAAATATGACAAAAGGACAAAAATCAGGGAAATGTGGAAGAGAATGAATATATTCTCTTTTAACGTATTTAATGTTACCATAGTTATATCTGTGAAACAGAAGCATTTTAATTCAACAGTGAGTACATTTTACTTCAAAACCGTGTATCACATTTTAAACAGTAAAGTACAAATAGTTAAAAATATAACACGATTCAACAACTGACCCAGAGCCCTCTGATTGCCTGTTTTCTCCAACAGCATGACTCTTGACGTGTTAGTAAGATTATCCAGGAGTAGCAGCATTGTGTCACGGAGCAAAGGGCAAGGAACTGAAGATCCATTCTGATGACAAGTTTATTTTAGAAAGGAAAAGTACAGTTCAAAATCGGAGGCAAGAATTGCAGACCATATCGGATGAAGGTGGGAGAAAGTTGGCTTTGCCGTGCTCAGGCCTTCAGAGGCCTTTGACCTGCCAGAAGCTGTCACTTTTCAGGTGTCGTGGGGAGATGACCACAGCCCACCAGTGATGGGCAGCACCCCCCAGGATGATGCGCCACACACGCGAAGTGCAGGTGAGTATTTAACATACTTTCAGCTGTAAGAATCATTCCTAAAATGGCACTTAATACAACTAATAGTAGACAGTGCAGAAGCCACCTCTTTATTTGTTTGCTATGAATGAATGACTTTAAACCAGGCTTGTTGAACAGTTCAGTGTAGCTGACAGTGAAGGTTTAACATGAATGCAGAGCAGACCATGTTAAAATGTGGCACTGTCCCAAAGTACAGAATAACTAAGACATCCTACGTTTAGCAGCACCTTTTTGTAACAGTAACTTAAGTGAGCAGTAGAGAAAGAGCAGAGGAAAGGCTGAAATGGGTGTGAGGAAAAAGACACAGAACTATTCAAAACTTTTCCAGCATTTTCTAGGTTAACTACAACAATCGTGATTCTACAACTGAGTCGGTTAAGATTAAACCTTTGCTGTGTTGAAAAGACTAGAATTTTACATTCCACAAGTCAGTGAATATCCCATTGTCCTTGGGATTATTTCTTCAATTACATATTTAGTACACACCGTTCACACATATGCCCACTCTAGTTTTCACATAAGGGTGCTCTTTTGTCAAATCCTGCAATAGAGATTTTGCGGAATACTCTGATTTGGACTAGTGTGTTTCACAGTAAAGTGAGAAACGAAGAGTCCAGGTCAAAATTTTAAAAATGGAATCCGTTAGCATGATTCTTTGAAAGGGATTAATGGTAGCAGCAAAAAAGGTACATACCAGTTATACTTCAAGAATTTACATATTCCAAAGCCATGAACTGGGATGAAACTTTGTATAGGAAGGGTCGGGGCTGGCGATCATTGATGTGGTACCATGATGGACAGCTGACTGGAAGTATTTTATAAAAGTAACTTTAGTTGGAATACGGTTTCCCAATGATGTGAATATTTTACATCAAAAATTTATATATTATGACTACTGTTTTTATATTCAATAAATAAAGGTATGTCAACAGTACAGAGCTAATTAACAAAGAGATTGAGGGAAATGGTTCCTATATTAGCTGATAAAACACTATATGTTAACTCATTTTTACAACTCTGACTTTTCTTTGGGGGAGAGGAATAAGGAGTTAGATGTGAAACAGTTGTATTTATAAAGGTCCAAGATATATTTGGCAAGAACCTGGAATAATCGAAGAAGCGAAACAAAAAATAGCTTAACTTATTTAACAAAATAATAATTTTTAATGTCCAGGTCTGAAGGTAGGCAATCAAGACAGGCATTTTCCAGGGACAGACTTCAAGTGCCAGGTACTTGCACGCCTGATACTGTCTGTCTTACCTGTCCAGTCTTGACAGACGGACACTTAGGAGAGACAGGGAAGGTTTCAGGCTCAGCGTGACCACCGCCTCGTGGGCCGCGTTTGGCGGTGTCCCTGACGCAGGGCCACAGCATCTTCTGGCTTCCCCTCAGAGCAGGTGTCCGACGCAGGAAAACCTCAACGTCTTGTTCACTTCAAGTCACCTCCTTTTGCCCTGATTTCTTGCGAAGAGCAGAAGCTTTGGTTATAAGAAGCACTTCGAGGTTGTGACGGCCAGTGAAAGTGTCGGAGCGGGGGGAACACAACGGGCACGGCGGGCGAGGCGAGGCGAGGAGATGGGGGGAGTCGGGAGCATCTGTGTAAACGCTTCTCTCTCAGACGAGAGGTCGTCGGACATTTCCAGTGAAACACTCATCACAGTGGACCGTGTGGCCCCTCTCCAGGAGCCAGCGGGAGGCAGCTCTCCGGGGCGTCCCCTCTGGCGGCGCGTGCCCTCCTGGCCCCTGACGGCTCGGCGGGCCACAGCGGCGCAGCGAGCCGCGGAGCCAGGCGGGTGGACGCCTCGGCCCCGGGCTGGCCGCCGCTGTTGTCTGCGTGCACGCCCATCACTGGCTCGTGCACACGCGGCTCCCAGACTCCAGTGCCGTGACCTGAGACACTGGCTATGCAGGACGTGGCCGTCACACTCAATCAGTGTGAACGGCACGGAGCGGAGCAACCCTTGGAGTTTGGTTATATTTCCCAGAATTTATGGTCACAATGATTAACGTACAGGGATGGAGGAACATTCAGAAATCAAACCTTTTCAAGTCAGGCAGTCACACGTATTTACAGTATGTACAGACTCTCTACTAGAACGGGAATAGGTGTCCAGACGACGTTATTACAAATTTCCTGAAGGTGGGCATTTCTAGTCCCTGTAATTCAGAAAGCAAATCTGCTGGCTTGGCATTAAGACTCTGAAATAGTGTGATCAAACTGATTGACTGATATATATATATATATATATCTATATCTATATATATATATATATATATATACACACACACACATATATATATATAATTATAAGAAGGTGTTTGCAGAAATAACATTACAAACTGTCTATACAGTACACAATACTAGTACATAGAAAATAGATTCTGACTTTGATCCCTTTTGTGTAAGGCAAGACAATCTGTCCCCAAATTTAGTCAGTCAGCCAGAGGTACAAGCAAGAAACAGTGGTCCATGGATGAATATGCAAATCAGGTGCCTACATATTAAAAATCGGGAGAATCAAGAAATTCCACTTTTTATGTGGGCCAACTGATTCTGGCCCACTGGATACATCAACCACGTTTTCGAAAACATCAGCTATGCTTCTTAAAATCCTGATGCCACCTGGATGGCAACAGATGATATTGTTCAAGTGGCAGCGATCCTAGACAGTTTTCAAAGTGCAGTAGACAACCAGAGGACTGCAGCCTTTCCAGGCGAATTTATATAGCACTTACTTACAAAAGGAAAATAAAAAGTATATTAATACTCTATTTCATGCTGTTGCTATCCAAGCAACAGCAGTACAAAATATACAAGACAGATCACATATGATTGCAATGTAGACCCCCCCAAGATTGAGTTGGAGGGTGGTGGTATACAAGACTTACTTAAAAATAAGAAAACCAACGACACAAAAGGGCAAAAGTCACTGGCGGATGTAAACCTCCCTGTTCCAGTCCCCAGCCTCATGCCGTCTCCTGGCCACCCCTTCCCCCTCCCTGTCACAGTAGCGATCCTTGGATTTGTGGCGGCTCCACTGTTTGTCGCCCTCGTTGTGGTCCTGCTCTCGATCCGGGTCCCGGGAGCGGTGCCGAGACTCCCTGTGTCTGCGCTCCCCGCCCCCGTGGGGTTCCTCTCTGTGGCTGTGATCTCGGTGTGGGGCACAGTGGTCTGCATGTTCGTGGGAATAATCTTCCTTGGGCTCCGCGTATGCGGAGTCGCGACTCTCCTGCGTTTCTGAATCCAAGGTCTCCTGCCTGGAGAGGCCTCGGCTGGCCCCGCTGCGATGGCTGTGGTGCTGGGGTTTCTTGACTGGGTCTGGGCAGGGTTCTTCAGCTTGGGAAGCAGAACGGGCGGCAGCCGTGCGATCGGTCCTCGGATCCCCTTGAGAGGCCTGGAGGCGAAGGAGCAAACACAGGCCTCAGCCAAGGTCAGGGTCTGGGGAACTGTCACAAAGGCAAGTCCATACAAGTCTAGTCCCTTTTCAAAGTCTCTAAAGTGCCGAAATGAAATCTGACCTAGCTCGGTTGCTTAATGGGTTCGATAACATCCAGTAGCATTTATATTGTATTGGACTTTCTGTTAATCTGTAAGCGCCCAGAACAGCACAGAGTAACTTTACAGATTTTTTTAAAATGAATGAATGAAGGAGGGCGGGCCTTCTTTTATACGTTCTCTTGTGGTTCAAATATAGATATAGGTCCCTGAGATCTGTCTACACATGGGTGGACACTTAACCACCTCTGCTCGGATACAGGCGGGAAGATTAAAAATTCTTAGGATGTTGGCTTTAAGGGAAAAAAATGATAAAATGTCAAATGCTTAAATGGCACTTAATATGAGACCAGCAGTGTTATGAGACAGTCATGTATATTGACTGATTAAATACAACAACCCTGTAAGCCAATCTCATGAGAAAAGTCACATGACAGCCCCACGAGGTAGGGTCATTAGTATTCCTGAGGCAAAGGGCAGGTAAGGATTGTAGCTAATGTTAAACCCCTGGGAAGGGGTGGAGAGGAGAGGGAATTGAAGCCAGGTAGTCTGAGTCCACAGTCTGTGCTGCCGGCCACACAGAAAGTTCCTCTTTCCTCTATCCTGGCCCTAACAGAATATGGGGAGAGCGGATTTTACGGTTTATGTACAGTAAGTCCCCTACACACGGACCTTCAGGTTGTGAACTTTCAAAGATGCAAACACAGCTTCGTGTGTCGAATCACGTAAGTTAGCTCACATGTCTGGCGCACATTGTCATGCGCGTGCATCCTCTACAAGTGGTTGTGCTTTCGTGTTCTCTACCGTATAGGGTACGGTGGTACAGTATCTTTATTTCAAGCCCAGGGTGGTCGGTAGCGAGTGCAAAAGCAGTGGTGACCTAGCAGGTACGACTGTCCTCTTTCAAGGGACTGTACTGTAAGGTTAAAAATGTTTTAGCTTTTGTTTGTTTCTTCTGTATTGTTTGTGTGCAAAGTATGATAAACCTCTCACGGTACAGTACTATATAGCTGATTGTGTTAGTGGGTAGCCTAGGCTAACTGTGCTGGACTTACGAACGCCTTCTAGGAACGGAACTCGTTCGTATGTGGGGGGCTTACGGTACTTCATAGGATGCTGTTTACACTCCTCTTACAGGCGCACAGCTCACGCTGGAGACACTTAAGGGACTTGGTGTTCCATCTCATTCTGGACAGGGCTGCCCGACTGGAACGAGCACCGCCCCGGAGCCCTGGACCCCAGTGGTGCGAGCGTAGGAGGGAGCACCGCTCACCTGTGAGCTGGGGGCCAGGGCGGGGCTGATGGGCAGGGTTGAGGTGGCCAAGGTACGGCTGAGGAGAGGGTCGGGGACACTGCTGCAGGGCGGGTGGGTGGCCTTCCAGTAGGCCTCCAGGTAGTCGGCGAGGTGCTCGCAGGCGTCCTCGAGCTGGTTCTCGTCCAGAATCACATCGAACAGCTCCTGCAGGGGCAGACAGTGCAGACGGCGTGCTTACGGGCGGCCAGGGCGCCCCGGGCGCCTCGCCCGCGCTGCCCCTGGGCCTCCCGCACGCCAGGGGCATGGAGGGCGCCCGAGGGCTGCACGCTGCATCCCTGCCGTGGCGACGGGCTCCTCCTGTCCTCGCAGGGGCTGACCGCCCGCTGTGGCCTCACCGCTTCGCTGTGTGAGTGACCAGGAAGTGAACAGGTGTGATAACAGTTGTTAGGGGCACCAGAGGAAAGTTGCCCGTAGTGAGAAAAAGGAATTGATCCTATGTGAGGGGCGAGAAGGACAAAAGAAAATGAGAATATAAACCAAACAAACAGTACAGGAAGAAGCCTGTTTTTGTCAGAGACTATGAAAAGCTGAACCTTGGAAATGACTGAGATGAGGTGAGGACGTGAGGAAGCCGAAGCCACTAATGATTGAACGTGGCCCAGACTTCAGAACAGTTCAGAGTTCTTACAAATGTTAATGTACTCCCGGTAATTATACGTGGGTCTGATCCCAGTTCTTGAAACTTTTGATATACCTTCATTTAAAAAAAGAAAAAGCCAGAACAAAAGCCGGAAGCACGCAGGCACAAAGCAGGGGATTCGAGGTAGGAATGTGTTCAGGTGTCAGAGTCTGTTAGTGAGTGCTTTAGAAATGTTCTCAGATCAACTTCTTAGACGGTGATGACGAGCCAGCAACTTGCTCCCTGACTAGAAGTGAGTAATAAACCAACCCCAAACAGAGCCATCTTTTCAACCAAAGTTTTAAAACAACGATTGTGTTTCATTAAAGATGACTACTGAGGTGTTAGATTAACAAAGCGGGGTCACCACGGAACACACCGTAGCGGTTCGTAAGCGACGACCATGACCTAGACAAGTGCTCGTGGTAAGAGGTAGACCGTTCCCGTCTTTGGGAGGAAACCCACTGTTAATGGGCAGGGTTCTCTCCCTGGACAGGCGTTTACCTGTCCGTCTGGTTTTTGTTAACGGAATGCAGGTCTGAAGCCTTCAAGTGGCTTAAGCACTGCATAGAGAGACTTACCGGAGGGCACTGAGCCAGCTTATCTGCTGCTACCATCTGAACATTGAGGTGTTTAGCTTGAGATTTCCCTCGAGATTTTATTAACCTTTGTAAAACCTGTAAAAGACGAGATTCTTAAACTGGGGTATCTGAACAAGGTTCATTATTCGTTCCTTTCTCCGGTGTCTTCTGCATGCAGCACTAATGGTTTACAAATAGATTAAGCTAGAAAACAGAATCTTCAAGATGATCAGCAAAATTAACATGTTAACATAAATCTCAGTCGCAAGCTTCGTAAATCACCAGCGTGGAGATTTTTCTGAGTCTTGTCTTTTTTCAAGGCTAGCAGTTCTCAAACTTTGTCTCCTGATTTGTGTTTTTAAAAACTGTGGAGAGCTCCCAAGAGCTTTTTATGTGAACTGTAATAGTTATATATTAGAAATTAAAACTGAAAAATTCATTTAAGAGTGACCAGTAACCTCTTCTATGTTAACATGCCATGCCTTCTGATAAAAATAGCTAAATTATTTGCAGGTTCCTCTAACGCCTGGCTTCACAGAAGACAGCTGCTGTTCCCTGCTTCTACATTGAATCTGCTACAGTATATACTGTTTGAAACAGCCAAAGAAAATCCAGTCCCCTAGAGATACGTAAAGAGGTATTTTAGTAGCCTGAAGTTTTCAGATAATTGTGGATATCTTTGATACTACAGTCAACAAGTGGTAGCTTTTTAAAGACTAGCTCTCATGTGAAATCTAAACCCCTATCAATCAATCAATGAACTTTTCTTACTCTGTTACATTAAATTCCATTGATCTGCCCTGAAATTTGAAGGACATGTCAGTTGTTCTTTCCAATAAAAATGGTGTTCCAGGATGAAAGTGGCTACTCTGGTTTATGACTTGAAGAATCACGCTGGTACCTGCCCTCGAGAAAACGGACTTCAAGTACGTAGCTAAAGAAGTGGAAGTGAGCTTCCCATTTCGTTACATAGAATATTAAGAAGGTTTGTACTGAAGCGTCAGAATCTAAGCATCTTTACTACTTTATCAGGACATTCTTAAGTGAAATTGGGTTTTGTGTGTGTGTGTTTTAACCTGGGAGTGCGTGGGGAGGGAGAATGCCACAGCTGCTCCTGCTACTGTGGTCTTGATTCCTGCTTAGCCATCACCCAGCACTGCTGCTGCACCACTGGTGCAAAGGTCAAACCAGTGAAAAAGGGGGAGGATGTCTGAGTATGAGACAGTGCTTAGATAATAATCATGGAAATGGTTCTGACCTCATGGACCCTCTAAAAAGTGTGTCAGAACCTCCCCCACCAGGAATCCATGGACCACACTTTGGGAATCACTCTCCTAAGCCATGAAACTCATCATCATGCTTGCTTATATGAATCTTAACAACAATTCTCGGCCACCACGTCTCTCTTCAGACCCTTTCTGATGGATAAAGACACAGCCCTTTTATAATTGGAATGCAGACTATAAATACACATTTTAGTAAAGTTCCATTACAGAGCAAACAGTAACAACCCTACTTACCTTAGGAGAAGAAATCTTGACATACACTGTAATAGGGGCCAGAGAGGTTTTGCTAAGTTGGGCTGGATGATTAATAGTATCTGCATCAAGGACCACCAGTTGCAATGTTCTTGCAAGTTCAAAAATCCTTTCAATTTCACTCTGAACTTCCGCTGTAAAAGGTTAAGCAGAGTTTGATTACTTTACAGCATTTTTAAACCAGATTGAGACAAAGTAAAGCGGTACTCAGGTAGGTGAGGTTGCTGTCTACGGGTAAGAGAGCTGGTAACAGGTGCCCTTCGGAGAGAGCCGTTCCTTCACAATACCTCTAGCATTTAGGGAATTCCTCTTTCAACCAGACATCTAACTAACACGATGTCTGTGAGAGTCAACGTTTCTGGCTCTCTCTGCTGATGTGTTTTTGGTGCTATAAAACTTCACTCCATGAAGTCATTTCATTAAAATGTGAAATAGAAACTTGGAGAGAGGTCTTCCCTGTGTGTGTGTGTGTGTGTGTGTGTGTGTGTGTGTTTCTGACCACCTAGCCTAGCACCCATCACCAGCCTTGCTGTCACTGCACGGGCTCATCTGTGTTTATATGCCACCTACTGGTACGCCTTCTGGAGGTGATGGATAGAGTCTAGAGGTGCTTATTACCAAGCTGAGCTACAGCAGAAAACAGGAGAGATTTTAAGAGTGTCTACAACACACTTCTCATGTTTCCCACCAACAACAAAAGAACAGCCCTGTAACATTCATGCTTTAAAAGGGCGGTTATATATTAGAGGCAGCATTACAGAAATACAAACTATATAAACATCCAAAAATCTACTTGAATGCCAAAGAAATTTCACGCATTTCATCTGCTTCTCCATTTCTGTACCACTGCTGTCCAGTACGGTAGCCACAACCCTCCGATGCCTGTGGAGCACCTGAAGTGTAGCACGTGTGAATGAATGAATGAATAAATTTTTGAAATTTAATTTAAATAAGAGTTAAATAGCCAGAAACTACCAGACGTCATAGGTCTATAAAGCGTAATATGTATTTTACAGTGCCCACCGCAGTCATAAAGGGCCAATTCCATGAGATTCCTAGACCCACAGAATACCATTTAATTGCTCTTATGCATTTGCATCCATGCAGAAGATTCCTGGAGATAATTTTAACTAGTACATTATTCCAGAGAAGGCAAGTCACTAACTATTGTCTGCCTCACAAATATGTTATGACTAGAGTCCTTTCATTTAACCTGGGTGTCTTTAAAATCAGGGCCCAAACCACTTGAGGAGATACTGGCTTTAAAATAATATTTGGTCACATTACCACCCATGACGTAGTTTCGCTAAAAGAAAAAAAAAAACCGTTAAGCTTCTGGATCTATCAGTTTATAAGAAATACAGGGAACGGATAATTATACATAAACTACGCCCGTGTAATGCAGTTAGCAAAATTCACTCTCTGAAAACCCTGCAGAATAAGTGACCCAGTTTCTTCAAAAAATTACAAGGAAATAAAAAAGATATATGGAAAACTAGATTAAGAGATTTAAGGACCTAGGAAACACTTGCAATGTATGGACTTTATATGGATCCTGATTCAAACAACTAGTAATTTATATATTTATAATGCATAAAGTGAATATAATGCATGTAAGTGAATAAAATTTATATAATGCTTATAAGATGTATGTTGTGTATATGTATAATACATGACAGTTGGGAAATGATACATGGCTGAGTGGCAACCTGATGATACTTGGGATGTACTGTTAAGGTCTGGCGATAATGGTGTTACGGTTTAAATAAAAAGAGTCTTCAATGTTTAGAAATACATACTGAAACATTTACAGATAACATATGATGTCTGGGATTAGCTTCAAAATAACTGAGAGACAGGAGAGGAAGGCAGGGGGAAGACTGGAAATGAAACAAGATTGGCCATGAATAAGTGACAGTTGAAACTAGGTGATGAGTACCTGAGGTTTCCTGTAACATTCTTTACTTCATATATATTGGAATTTCCTTAAACAACAACAGTTTTAGAAATCATTCACGATAGTGTTCAAAACATTACTGACACTCTTATTTGCTCTCTTTTCTCATGCTCCTTAAAATTTTATTCCAATATAACCTTGCTTCTTTGTGCCCTATAAATGTTTTCACAGCCACTGATCCCCAACAGTCAAGTTCCGACCTAAGTTAATATTTATTGTAAGCATTAAGAAATTTGATTAGTCTACGGCCAGCACCACACTCAGTGGAAATGCTGAAAGCTTTTCCTCTAAGATCAGGAACGACACAGGCATGCCCACTCTCACCACTTCCTTTAACATAGTATTGGAAGTCCTAGCCAGAGCAATTTGGCAAGGAACAAATAAAAGGCATATAAATTGGAAAGGAAGTAAAACTCTCACTGTAGATGACATGATAGTATATACAGAAAACTCTTAAAGACTCCACCAAAAGACCGTTAGAACTAATAAACGAATTCAGTAAAGTTGCAGGATACAAAATTAGCTTACAAAAATCTGTTGCGTTCCTATACACTAATAATGAACTATCAGAAAGAGGAAGTAAGAAAACTATCATTTACAAATTGCATCAAAAAGAATACCTAGGAATAAATAAAAGCAAGGAGGTGAAAGACCTGTACTCTGACAACTGTAAGACACCGATGAAAGAAACTGAAGACACAAATAAATAGGTATTCCACACTCATGGACTGGAAGAATTAATATTGTCAAAATGTCCATACTACCCAAGTGATCTACAGATTTATTGCAATCCCTATCAAAAATCTAATGGCATTTTTCACAGATACAGAACAATCCTAAAATTTGTATGGAATCCCAAAAGACCCCAAACAGCCAAAGCAATCTTGAGAAAGAAGAACAAAGCTGGAGGAATCATGCTTCCTGACTTCAGACTATATCACAAAACTATAATAAAATAGTGCAGTACTGGCGTAAAAACCGATCCATAGATCAGTGGAACAGACTAGAAGAGCCCAGAAGTAAACCCATGCATATATGGCCAATTAATTTATGACAAAGGAGCCAAGAATGTACGGTGGGGGAGAGGACAGTCTCTTCAATAAACTGTGCTGGGTGAAAACGACAGCCATGTGCAAAAGAGTGAAACTGGACCACTGTCTTACACCATACACAAAAATCAGCTCACAAAATGGATCAAAGGCTTAAATGTATATCCCGAAACCATAAAACTCCTAGAAAGAAACAAAGGTGGTAAGCTCCTTGACATTCGTCTTGGCAATGCATTTTTTGGATTTGACACCAAAAGCAAACACAAGAAAACCCAGAGTAAACAAGTGAGACTACATCAAACTAAAAAGCTGCACAGCAAAGGAAACCATCAACAAAATGAAAAGGCAACCTGCCAAATGGGAGAAAATATTTGCAAATCATATACAGGCATACGTCAGAGATATTGCAGGTTTGTTTTCAGACTACCACAATAAAGCAAGTCACATGAACTTTTTGGTTTCCCAGTGCATATAAAAGTTGTGTTTTCACTAAACTGTAGTCTATTAAGTGTGCAAAAGCATTATGTCTTATAAAGTCAACGTACATACCTTAATTAAAAAATACTTGATTGCTAAAAAATGCTAACCATCATCTGACCCTTCAGAGAGTCATAGTAGTAACGAAGATCACTGATCACAGATCACCGTACCAAATGTAATGAAAAAGTTTGAAATATTGCGAGAGTAACCAGAATGTAACACAAAAGACAGGAAGCGGGCAATGTTAGAAAAATGGTGCCAGTAGACCTGCTCAAGGCAGGGTTGCCACAAACCTTCAGTTAGTGGAAAACACAATATCTGCAAAGTGCAATAAAGTGAAAAGCACAATAAAATGAGATATGCTTGTACAGGATGAGTTAATTTCCAAAATATATAAAGAACTCTTACAGCTTAATAGCAAAAAACCAAACAGTCCAATTAACAAATGGGAAGAAGACCTGAACAGACATTTTTCCAAAGACGACATACAGATGGCCGACAGGTACATGAAAAGGCACTCAGCATCACTAACCGTCAGGGAAAATGCAAATCAAAACCCCAATGAGATATCACCTCACACCTGTTAGGATGGCTACCATCAAAAAGATAATATAACAAGTACTGTGGTGATAACGTGGAGAAAAGGGAACCCTCCTGCACTGTTGGTGGGAATGTGAACTGGTGCTGTCACTATGGAAAATGATGTGGAGGTTCCTCCAAAAATTAAAAATAGAACTACCATGTGATCCAGTGATAGAATCTTGACTGAAATGTGGAATTGGAAAAGAAAGAAAAAAGCATAGGTAAAAAGAACAGGTTGGGGGTAGCCAGAGGTGGGAAGTGGGGGGGTGGGTGAGGGTGGTCAAAAGCACAAATAAGTCCCACAGATGTGACGCACAGCATGGTGACTATAGTTACTAATATTGTATATTTGGAAGTTGCTAAGGGCGTGGATCTTAGGAGTTCTTCTCACAAGAAAAAAACTCGTAACTGTTTGTACGTAAACTTGTAACTAGACTTCCTGTGATCATAACACAATATATATACATGGGTCAAGTCATGTTGTATACCTGAAACTAATCTAATGGTATGTGTCAGGTATGTCTCAAAAAAAGAGAAATTTGATCAGAAAGATTTTCATCCATGTACTCAGTTAATAATAACGGTTAATCACACAGAGTCCCACACCTTAAAAAAACTTCATTTTTCTTAGCAGTTTGAGTACTATGAAAATAAAAAGATGATAAATGTAATACTTGTTCATTGCATAAAATCTGAGTAACAGATAAACATAAAAGAAAATAATCCATTATCTTATTATGTATACAAAAATTACTTCTATCAACATATGTTAAGTGCTTAATATATGTATCATGTATATATGTGTATATATATGCATATATTTATATCTTCTAGTATTCTTACATACACAAATATCTTAACACTTTAAATTAAGGGGGGAAATGAGATATTTAAAAATTTAAAGGAGTTTTTTTCAGAATCCCAGTGCAACATATTAGTAAGTAAACCTTAAAAAAAGATGACCAATAAATTCTGAAGAAAATACTTTTAACTTCCAAGTAAAAATGATGCTTCAAAAAGAAATGTATCCGTACTAGTGGTTTTTCTTTGACAGAGCACATCATGTTAGAGCTTATTTCAAAAAAGAAATGTCAAAGACAGCTGATGTTCATTTCTGAAACTGAAAAGCCTTACTGACCTGTCCAAATCCCAATCACTTAACAGCCGTTGAATTAAAACTGGTGCTGATACTATGGAAAACAGTATGGAGGTTCCTCAAAAAGCTAAAAATAGAGTTGCCATATGATCCTGCAATCCAACTCCTGGGCATATACACAGACAAAGCTATAATTCAAAAAGAGACATGCGCCTCTATGTACATAGCAGCACTACTCACAATAGCCAAGACATGAAAACAACCTAAATGCCCATCAACAGATGAATGGCTAAAGATGTGGTACATATATACCATGGAATACTACTCAGCCATAAAAAAGAATGAAATCATGCCATTTGCAGCAACAGGGATGGACCTAGAGATGATCATACTAAGTGAAGTGAGTCAGAAGGATAAAGACAGATACATATGACATCATTCACATGTGGAATCTAAAATATGACACAAATGAACTTTTTTTAGGAAACAAATGGACTCACAGAACAGACTTGCGGTTGCCAAGGGGGAGGGGGGTGGGGGGAGGGATGGACTGGGAGTTTGGGATTAGCAGAGGCAAACTAGTGTATATAGGATGGATAAACAACGAGGTCCTCCCGTACAGCACAGGGAACCGTATTCAATATCCTGTGATAAACCGTAATGGAAAAGAAGATGAAAAAAGTACATATATGTATAACTCAGTCACTTTGCTGCACAGCAGAAGTTAACATTGTTAAATCAACTGCACTTCAATTTAAAAAAAAAAAAAGAGCTCAGAAACAATCATCATGTTTTCTGGAAGGTGAGAAAGAAGGGAAGTGCGTTTGTTTGGAAAGACATTTCCATAATTGAACAATGCTGTAAAAACAGAGGCGGTTGTTACACTTTGTAGCTAGCGTTGGACGACATCCAAGCGGTCAGTCGAGAATTAATAAGACTTGGGATGGCTCTGGTATCAGTGATGTAATGGTAATTCCAACGCCATCTCATAATCACTAAGCACAGAATTTTAGTTTTGACAAGTTCCTTACTTGTCCGAAAAAACGAAATCTGTAAAGCCCTCTCTAAGCCTCTCTTCCTTTCTGCAGGCCCAGGGAGGTCTGCCTCTGGGCACCCAGTCCCAGGCACCAAAGTGGCTTCCTCGCTTCGTAGAGTGTGTGATCCTTGGGTAACGGGCTTCATTTCTTGGAGCTCCCTAAGTGTTCTTTTTTGCAAAATGGAAATGAGGGACTAAGTGAATCAACATGCAAAGCATTTATTGTGGTGCCCGGCCCACAGTAAATACTTAACAAATGTCAAGTATTGCTTTGTGCCTACCTCTGTTAACATTTATTGCATTGTATTTTGATGATATGATTGAAAACTTTTCTGACAGGCAGTGAACTGACAGAAAACTGGCAACAGTACATAATTACTTCCATTCCTTCCATCGGTACAATGCTTGGTACATGCTTGGCACTCAAAAACTGTGTTGAAAGAATGAATTAAAAAGGCAAAGAAAAAATATAATCATTTAATATATATGTAATGTAACATTTTTTTGCCTTTTTAATTGACTATATATGTATTAGGTAGAAGCTGCTGTTGTAGAAAAAAATTCATTAAATAAATCTTCAAAAACATGAATAATGAGTTTGACTGCCAAAATATACTTAGATGAAGGACTCCCTTTGGGGAGAAATATTGCTATAGCTGGGCCATTGGAGCAATCTTGTGGAATAAAAAGTGCTAATTTATTAAGACAGACATAGCTACGCTGGTAATGGATAGGTCACGAGGAGGGAAGAAATGACATTCAAAAGATCAATAGAAGACTCTTTCCAAGATGGCGGAGGAGTAAGACGCAGAGATCACCTTCCTCCCCGCAGATACACCAGAAATACATCTACACGTGGAGCAACTCCTACAGAACACCTACTGAAGGCTGGCAGGAGACCTCAGACCTCCCAAAAGGCAAGAAACTCCCCACGTACCTGGGTAGGGCAAGAGAAAAAAGAATAAACAGAGACAAAAGGATAAGGACGGTACCTGCACCAGTGGGAGGGAGCCGTGAAGGAGGAAAGGTCTCCACACACTAGGAGCCCCTTCGCGGGCAGAGATTGCGGGAGGCGGAGCGGGGAGCTTCGGAGCCGCGGAGGACAGCACAGCAACAGGGGCGCGGAGGGCAAAGCGGAGAGATTCCCGCACAGAGGATCGGCGCCGACCGGCGCTCACCAGCCCGAGAGGCTCGTGTGCTCACCCGCCGGGGGCGGGCGGGGCTGCGAGCTGAGGCTCGGTTTCGGTTTCGGTCGGAGCTCAGGGAGAGGACTGGGGTTGGCGGCTTGAACATAGCCCGAAGGGGTTAGTGCGCCACGGCTAGCCGGGAGGGAGTCCGGGGAAAAGTCTGGACCTACCCAAGAGGCAAGAGACCTTTTCTTGCCTCTGTGTTTCCTGGTGCGCGAGGAGAGGGGTTTTAAGAGCGCTGCCTAAAGGAGCTCCAGAGACGGGCGCGAGCCGCGGCTAAAAGCTCGGAAACCAGAGACGGGCGGGAGACGCTAAGGCTGCTGCTGCCGCCACCAAGGGGCCTGTGTGCGAGCACAGGTCACTGCCCCCACCCCTCTTCCGGGGAGCCTGTGCAGCCCGCCACTGCCAGGTTCCCGGGACCCAGGGACAATTTCTCAGGGAGAACACACGGCGGGCCTCAGGCTGCTGCAACGTCACGCCGACTTCTGCCGCCGCAGGCCCGCCCCGCACTCCGTGCCCCTCCCTGCCCCCGGCCTGAGTGCGCCAGAGCCCCCGAGTCAGCGGCTCCTTTAACCCCGTCCTGTCTGAGCAAAAAACAGACGCCCTCCAGCGACCTACACGCAGAGGCAGGGCCAAATCGAAAGCTGAGCCCCTGTGAGCTGTGAGAACAAAGAAGAAAAAGGGAAATCTCTCCCAGCAGCCTCAGAAACAGCGGATTAAAGCTACACAATCAATTTGATGTACCCTGCCTCTGTGGAATACATGAATAGACAGCGAATCATCCCAAATTGAGGAGGCGGACTTCTAGAGCAAGATCTATGATTTTTTCCCCTTTTCCTCTTTTTGTGAATGTGTATGTGTATGCTTCTGTGTGAGATCTTGTCTGTATAGGTTTGCTTCCACCATTTGTCCCAGCGTTCTATCCGATCTTTTTTTTTTTTAAATTTTTTTCTTAATAATTAATTTTAATTTAAAGAACTCTATTATACTTTACCTTCTTTCTATCTTTCCTTCCTTCCTTCCCTTTTTGAGACAACGAATCGTCCCAAATTGAGGAGGTGGACTTGGAGAGCAAGTTTTATGATTTTTTCCACTTTACCTCTTTTTGTGAGGGTATATGTGTATGCTTCTATGTAAGATTTTGTCTCTATAACTTTGCTTCCACCATTTGTCCTAAGGTTCTATCCTTCCCTTTTTTTTTTTCTCTAAATAATTATTTTTTTAATTCAATAACTTTATTATACTTTATTTTATTTTACTGTATCTTCTTTCTTTCTGTATTTTTTCCTTCCTTCCCTCATTCCTTCCTTCCTTCCCTCCTCCCTCCCTCCCTCCTTTCTTTCCTTCTTGCCTTCTTCCTTTCTTTTCTTCTTTCTTTCTTTCTTCCTTCCCTCCTTCCTTCCTTCCCTCCTTTCTTTCTTTCTTTCTTTCTTTCTTTCCTATTTCCTCCTACTTCTACTAATTCTCTCTACTTTCTCTCCCTTTTATTCTGAGCCGAGTGGATGAAAGGCTCTTGCTGCTCCAGCCAGGAGTCAGGACTCTGCCTCTGAGGTGGGAGAGCCAACTTCAGAACACTCGTCAAGAAGAGACCTCCCAGCCCCACATAATATCAAACGGCGAAAATCTCCCAGAGATCTCCATCTCAACACCAGCACCCAGCTTCACTCAACGACCAGCAAGCTACAGTGCTGGACAACCTATGCCAACCATATAGCAAAACAGGAACACAACCCCACCCACTAGCAGAGAGGCTGCCTAAAATCATAATAAGTCCACAGACACCCCAAAACACACCACCAGACGTGGACCTGCCCACTAGAGAGACAAGATCTAGCCTCATACACCACAACACAGCCACTAGTCCCCTCCACCAGGAAGCCTACACAACCCACTGAACCAACCTTAGCCACTGGAGACAGACATCAAAAACAACGGGAGCTACGAACTTGCAGCCTGCAAAAAGGTGAACCCAATCACAGTAAGATAAGCAAAATGAGAAGACAGAAAAACACACAGCAGATGAAGGAGCAGGATAAAAACCCACCAGACCTAACAAATGAAGAGGAAATAGGCAGTCTACCTGAAAAAGAGTTCAGAATAATGATAGTAAAGATGATCCAAAATCTTGGAAATAGAATGGACAAAATGCAAGAAGCAGTTAACAAGGACCTAGAAGAAATAAAGATGAAACAGACAATGATGAACAACACAATAAATGAAATGAAAAATACTCTAGATGGGATCAATAGCAGAATAAATGAGGCAGAAGAACGGATAAGTGACCTGGAAGATAAAATAGTGGAAATAACTACTGCAGAGCAGAATAAAGAAAAAAGAATGAAAAGAACTGAGGACAGTCTCAGAGACCTCTGGGACAACATTAAACGCACCAACATTCGAATTATAGGGGTTCCAGAAGAAGAAGAGAAAAAGAAAGGGACTGAGAAAATATTTGAAGAGATTATAGTTGAAAACTTCCCTAATATGGGAAAGGAAATCGTTAATCAAGTCCAGGAAGCACAGAGAGTCCCATACAGGATAAATTCAAGGAGAAATACGCCAAGACACATATTAATCAAACTGTCAAAAACTAAATACAAAGAAAGCATATTAAAAGCAGCAAGGGAAAAACAACAAATAACACACAAGGGAATCCCCATAAGGTTAACAGCTGATCTCTCAGCAGAAACTCTACAAGCCAGAAGGGAGTGGCAGGACATACTGAAAGTGATGAAGGAGAAAAACCTGCAACCAAGATTACTCTACCCAGCAAGGATCTCATTCAGATTTGATGGAGAAATTAAAACCTTTACAGACAAGCAAAAGCTGAGAGAGTTCAGCACCACCAAACCAGCTTTACAACAAATGCTAAAGGAACTTCTCTAGACAAAAACACAAGAGAAGGAAAAGTCCTATAATAACGAACCCAAAACAATTTAGAAAATGGGAATAGGAACATACATATCGATAATTACCTTAAATGTAAATGGACTAAATGCTCCCACCAAAAGACACAGATTGGCTGAATGGATACAAAAACAAGACCCATATATATGCTGTCTACAAGAGACCCACTTCAGACCTAGAGACACATACAGACTGAAAGTAAGGGGATGGAAAAAGATATTCCATGCAAATGGAAACCAAAAGAAAGCTGGAGTAGCAATTCTCATATCAGACAAAATAGACTTTAAAATAAGGACTATCAGAAGAGACAAAGAAGGACACTACATAATGATTAAGGGATCGATCCAAGAAGAAGATATAACAATTGTAAATATTTATGCACCCAACATAGGAGCACCTCAATACATAAGGCAAAAACTAGCAGCCATAAAAGGGGAAATCGACAGTAACACATTCATAGTAGGGGACTTCAACACCCCACTTTCACCAATGGACAGATCATCCAAAATGAAAATAAATAAGGAAACACAAGCTTTAAATGATACATTAAACAAGATGGACTTAATTGATATTTATAGGACACTCCATCCAAAAACAACAGAATACACATTTTTCTCAAGTGCTCATGGAACATTCTCCAGGATAGATCATATCTTGGGTCACAAATCAAGCCTTGGTAAATTTAAGAAAATTGAAATTGTATCAAGTATCTTTTCCGACCACAACGCCATGAGACTAGATATCAATTATAGGAAAAGATCTGTAAAAAATACAAACACATGGAGGCTAAACAATACACTACTTAATAACGAAGTGATCACTGAAGAAATCAAAGAGGAAATTAAAAAATACCTAGAAACAAATGACAATGGAGATACAACGACCCAAAACCTATGGGATGCAGCAAAAGCAGTTCTAAGAGGGAAGTTTATAGCAATACAAGCCCACCTTAAGAAGCAGGAAACATCTCGAATAAACAACCTAACCTTGCACCTCAAGCAATTAGAGAAAGAAGAACAAAAAAACCCCAGAGTTAGCAGAAGGAAAGAAATCATAAAAATCAGATCAGAAATAAATGAAAAAGAAATGAAGGAAACAATAGCAAAGATCAATAAAACTAAAAGCTGGTTCTTTGAGAAGATAAACAAAATTGATAAACCATTAGCCAGACTCATCAAGAAAAAAAGGGAGAAGACTCAAATCAATAGAATTAGAAATGAAAAAGGAGAAGTAACAACTGACACTGCAGAAATAAAAAAAATCATGAGGGATTACTACAAGCAACTCTATGCCAATAAAATGGACAATCTGGAAGAAATGGACAAATTCTTAGAAATGCACAAACTGCCAAGACTGAATCAGGAAGAAATAGAAAATATGAACAGACCAATCACAAGCACTGAAATTGAAACTGTGATTAAAAATCTTCCAACAAACAAAAGCCCAGGACCAGATGGCTTCACAGGCGAATTCTATCAAACATTTAGAGAAGAGCTAACACCTATCCTTCTCAAACTCTTCCAAAATATAGCAGAGGGAGGAACACTCCCAAACTCATTCTACGAGGCCACCATCACCTTGATACCAAAACCAGACAAGGATGTCACAAAGAAAGAAAACTACAGGCCAATATCACTGATGAACATAGATGCAAAAATCCTCAACAAAATACTAGCAAACAGAATCCAACAGCACATTAAAAGGATCATACACCATGATCAAGTGGGGTTTATTCCAGGAATGCAAGGATTCTTCAATATACGCAAATCTATCAATGTGATTAACCATATTAACAAATTGAAGGAGAAAAACCATATGATCATCTCAATAGATGCAGAGAAAGCTTTTGACAAAATTCAACACCCATTTATGATAAAAACCCTGCAGAAAGTAGGTGTAGAGGGAACTTTCCTCAATATAATAAAGGCCGTATATGACAAGCCCACAGCCAACATCATCCTCAATGGCGAAAAACTGAAAGCATTTCCACTAAGGTCAGGAACAAGACAAGGTTGCCCACTCTCACCACTCTTATTCAACATAGTTTTGGAAGTTTTAGCCACAGCAATCAGAGAAGAAAAGGAAATAAAAGGAATCCAAATCGGAAAAGAAGAAGTAAAGCTGTCACTGTTTGCAGATGACATGATACTATACATAGAGAATCCTAAAGATGCTACCAGAAAACTACTAGAGCTAATCAATGAATTTGGTAAAGTAGCAGGATACAAAATTAATGCACAGAAATCTCTGGCATTCCTATATACTAATGATGAAAAATCTGAAAGTGAAATCAAGAAAACACTCCCATTTACCATTGCAACAAAAAGAATAAAATATCTAGGAATAAACCTACCTAAGGAGACAAAAGACCTGTATGCAGAAAATTATAAGACACTGATGAAAGAAATTAAAGATGATACAAACAGATGGAGAGATATACCATGTTCTTGGATTGGAAGAATCAACATTGTGAAAATGACTCTACTTCCCAAAGCAATCTATAGATTCAATGCAATCCCTATCAAACTACCACTGGCATTTTTCACAGAACTAGAACAAAAAATTTCACAATTTGTATGGAAACACAAAAGACCCCGAATAGCCAAAGCAATCTTGAGAACAAAAAATGGAGCTGGAGGAATCAGGCTGCCTGACTTCAGACTATACTACAAAGCTACAGTAATCAAGACAGTATGGTACTGGCACAAAAACAGAAAGGTAGATCAATGGAATAGGATAGAAAGCCCAGAGATAAACCCATGCACATATGGTCACCTTATCTTTGATAAAGGTGGCAGGAATATACAGTGGAGAAAGGACAGCCTCTTCAATAAGTGGTATTGGGAAAACTGGACGGGTACATGTAGAAGTATGAGATTAGATCACTCCCTAACACCATACACAAAAATAAGCTCAAAATGGATTAAAGACCTAAATGTAAGGCCAGAAACTATCAAACTCTTAGAGGAAAACATAGGCAGAACACTCTATGACATAAATCACAGCAAGATCCTTCTTGACCCATCTCCTAGAGTAATGGAGATAAAAACAAAAATAAACAAATGGGACCTAATGAAACTTCAAAGCTTTTGCACAGCAAAGGAAACCATAAACAAGACCAAAAGACAGCCCTCAGAATGGGAGAAAATATTTGCAAATGAATCAACTGACAAAGGATTAATCTCTAAAATTTACAGGCAGCTCATGCAGCTCAATAACAAAAAAATAAACAACCCAATCCAAAAATGGGCAGAAGACCTAAATAGACATTTCTCCAAAGAAGATATACAGACTGCCAACAAACACATGAAAGAATGCTCAACATCATTAATCATTAGAGAAATGCAAATCAAAACTACAATGAGATATCATCTCACACCAGTCAGAATGGCCATCATCAAAAAATCTAGAAACAATAAATGCTGGAGAGGGTGTGGAGAAAAGGGAACACTCTTGCACTGCTGGTGGGAATGTGAATTGGTTCAGCCACTATGGAGAACAGTATGGAGGTTCCTTAAAAAACTACAAATAGAACTACCATATGACCCAGCAATCCCACTACTAGGTATATACCCTGAGGAAACCAGAATTCAGAAAGAGTCATGTACCAAAATGTTCATTGCAGCTCTATTTACAATAGCCCGGAGATGGAAACAACCTAAGTGCCCGTCGTCGGATGAATGGATAAAGAAGATGTGGCACATATATACAATGGAATATTACTCAGCCATAAAAAGAAACGAAATTGAGCTATTTGTAATGAGGTGGATAGATCTAGAGTCTGTCATACAGAGTGAAGTAAGTCAGAAAGAGAAGGACAAATACCGTATGCTAACACATATATATGGAATTTAAGAAAAAAAAAATGTTATGAAGAACCTAGGGGTAAAACAGGAATAAAGACAGAGACCTACTGGAGAACAGACTTGAGGATATGGGGAGGGGGAAGGGTGAGGTGTGTTAGGGCGAGAGAGAGACATGGACATATATATACTAACAAACGTAAGGTAGATAGCCAGTGGGAAGCAGCCGCATGGCACAGGGAAACCGGCTCGGTTCTTTGTGGCTGTCTGGAGGGGGGGGATAGGGAGGGTGGGAGGGAGGGAGACAAAGAGGGAAGAGATATGGGAACATATATATATGTATAACTGACTCACTCTGTTATAAAGCAGAAACTAACACACCATTGTAAAGCAATTATACCCCAATAAAGATGTTAAAAAATAAATAAATAAATAAAATAAAATTTAAAAAAAAAAGATCAATAGTCCCGTAAATTCCACATCGCATCGATTCGCAAGGCTAGTTTTAGAGTCTATCATCCGCCCTTCATTCTCCATAAATTATTTTTTTCTCTTCCTCAGAGAAAGCAGAGATGTAATTAGCATCACGACACTGCTCAGTGGACAAAATCCTGGACTGGTGGTCAGGACACCCAGGGTCTAGCCTTAGCTTTATTCGTTAGTAGGTGCCTCACCCACACCACACAGGTCCCTTCACTTCCTATGGCTCTCAGATCCTTCACTGAACAGTGATGGGCTTGAACAAGATCGGTAGTTCTCAGACTCTGGCATATGGTAGAATCACCAGGCAGCCTTGTTAAACCAGAGATTGTAGGGTCCCACATCCAGAGTTCCTGATTTTATAGGTTTGGATGGGGCCTGAGAATGTTCAGTCTTCACTAATGCCCCCATTGATAATGATGCTGTTGATGTGGAGACCACACCTGAGGACCAAATAAGGGGTGCTCTCTCTGGTGTGTCATCCCCGTTCCACAGTCCCTGGTGCTACCAACGTAAGTGATGAGCTTTCCTGTAATCGACGCTTCTGTTGAGATAACCGTAGGTTCACAAGCAGTTGTAAGAAATAACAGAGAACCCTGTGCCCTTTACCCAGTTTTCCTCAATGGGAACATCTTGCAAAACTGTAGTGTGATATCACAACCAGGACATTAATATTAATATAATCCACCCATCTTATTCAGATTTCCCCAGTTTTATGTACTCGTGTGTGTGTGTGTGTGTGTGTGTGTGTGTGTGTGTGTGTGCGCGTGCGTGCGTGCGTGCCGTGTTGAGCTCTATGCAGTTTTATCATGTGTAGGTTTCTATATCCATCACCGCAGTTTAGAGACAGAACAGTTCCATCAGGACAAGGTGAAAGAGACAGACTTTTAACAAATTATCTCTGCTGACTCCTCAATTGCACTAAAAACATTTACCAAGTTGTAAACATTATTATCTGACCACCTAGTTGCTAATATACAAAGTAAATGCCTTCCCCTGCTCCCTGTGTTGTTACCTGTCAGTTACAGCTGTTGCCATGTGCATGGCTAAATCTAGCTTCACTTCCATTATTCTCATTTGCTGATACTTTCCCACTTTCGGTACATAGTTTTTGCTATCGTGCGACACAAATAGATCCCACAACTGCACAGCTGTGTACAAACGGCTGCAAAGATGTAGCATAGTTTCCTAAATTGATTTGTCCCTGGAAAATTGCTTGGGGTAAAACCAAGCCACAATTTGCAGACAGTATAAAGTTGGGCAGATTAAAGAAACTCTGAGGTGAATTATTTCATAAAGCAATAAGTATCTGAGTTTATTAGTTTTAAAAGTTTGGATTTGGAATTGGCAAATAACTGTATTACCAGGCCCTTTACTGTTTTAATTTAAATATTTTTGCTTCTAAGACTATAATGTAATTTATGTGCATAGCTAATGTAGATATTTTAAATTATGCTGCTTGACCAATATTGCAACTGAGAAAAACGGTGAGAAGTTTTATGAGCCCATATAAAGCCATCCATACAGGCAAGGAAGTCCTGTACCACTCCAAAAACCTGAGTATATACTTAAAGCTACAAATTTTTCAGGTTTTTTTTTTCTTCATGTCACACAGTGGTACATTGGCATAATCAACTCCAAATGCAACATACTATACTTCTGTTTATGCAATGAAAGTTTTCTAAAATCTCATGTGTAAAGCAAATTTTTACCTATCAAATTATATTTTCAATATACAGGATCTTTCATCCTTTCATAAAAGAAATAATTGCTATAATTGATCTCATCTATTAAATTTGAGGTCAATTTTCTCAAATTTAATTTTTTACTTAATGTATACAAGAAAACGATGCTTTTGAAGTAAACTCCCTGGGACTTCCCTGGTGGTCCAGTAAGACTCTGTGCTCCCAACGCAGGGGGCCTGGGTTCCATCCCTGGTCGGGGAACTAGATCCCGTGTGCCGTAACTCAGAGCTCACGTGCCACAACTCAGAGCTCACGTGCCGCGACTAAGAAGTGCACATGCTGCAACTAAGATCCCGCGTGCTGCAACTAAGACCTGGGGCAGCCAAAACAAGTAAATATTAAAATGAAAAACAAACTCCCCCAGTTTGCCCCTACCTGCCCTTGGGTTGAAAGAACTTCCAGGATAATAAGTAATGCTTGAAGGAAGTTCTTAGCAGTTGTTTCTGCCCCCAAACTCAGTGTCTGGTTTACCTTTCCTCCAGCATATACACCTTCCAGCAGCAGTTCACAAACACTGGAAAATAATTTGACTTAGATCTTTGAAGTGCTAATGCTCTTTAAAAATAAAGCAACATTGCAGAGAACTTATTGTGCAGACTGAGGAAAACATTGCTACATAGAAACTGGTTTAAAGGGTAAGAAAAACTGACTTCAATAAAAGCAAAGATTGGAGTGTTGATACTTTAATACAGACAGTTTATCCTCTTATGGGGCAATATAGCAGCAATAATTCTCTCCCCCCCCGCAACTTTAATATATCCTTAATGTCAGCACAACTACAGCTTAAAAGAATACCACGATAGAGAATAACTTGTTTTCCCTGGAGAAAATACAGATTTGTGATGTACAACAAACACTGAATGCAAAGCCATTTTCCAAGTTTGCATAAACACAGAGGACAGAAAATCAGGGTGTGGCGTTCGGGGAGAGAGGCAGTATCAAGGTGTGACTGCCCACTTATCCCATATATTTTTACTAAGCACCTACTTTGTGCCAGTCAGTGTGGCGTGTACCGGGGAAGCAATAATGAGCCGAAAGAGATCCAATCTCTGAGCTCACAGGGCTTATCATCGAGTGGGGGAGACAGGCATCAATGATGCACTCATGCAGTGAGGGTAACATGGCGGCCCCTCCCGTGATTCAAAGGGGGAGTCAGGTGAGGAGGGAACGGCAGGTGCAAGGGCTCCGCGGCAGACAAAGGACTGAGTGAAAGGCAATGTTATGGATTGAACTGTGTGTCCCCCACCCCCCACCAAATTTCCTGTGTTGAAGTCCCAACCCCCAGTACCTCAGAATGGAACCCTATTTGCTGACAGAGTCTTTCAAGAGGTAAAGTTAAATGTGGTCCTACAGGTGGGCTCGTGTCCATGTGACTGTATTTGGCCACAGGGCCTTCAAAGAGGTGATGAAGCTAAAATGAGGCCAGTAGGATAGGGCGGGCTACATCAGTATGACTGGTGTCCTCATAAGACGAGACAGAGAGAGAGACAGACGCCAGGGAGGTGCAGACACAGGAGAGGTCATGTGAGGACACAGCGAGAGGGCGGCCGTCGGCAAGCCAAGGAGAGAGGCCTCAGGAGAAACAGACCTGCTGACCCCTTGATCTTGAACTTCCAGCCTCTAGAAATGTGAGAAGTAAGTTTGTTTCCGCCTCCTGGTCTGTATGATGTTGTTACTGCAGCCGTGGAAGGCGAGTGCAGACGGCGTGGGTGAAGTGGAAGGAGCGAGGCAGAGCAGTGTGAGGTGAGGCTAAGAGCTGTGGACACTCGGGGTCCAGGTCCAGGTCCAGGTCGAGGAGTTCTGCTGTCGCCCAAGAACAATGCAGAGACATTTACAGTTTGAAGCAGGGATGTGTCCGGAACAGATCTGCTCTTGGAAAAGATTTCTTCGGCTGTGGCATGAAGAACTAAGGGATCCGGGTCAAAATAGGGGTGTGAAGCACTCACGGTGCCTCGGGGCCCTTGGACTGGAGCAGTGGTGTAAACACTGCATGTGATGAGACAGATGGGACAGAAATTCAGGAGGCGAAACTGACAAGACCTGGAGACGTGCTGGGGAAGGAAGTGCGGGTGCTCACGTTATCAAGAGGGCCACAGAGTCTCCTGGTTCTCCAAACGGAGATGAGCATCCTGACTGTTAGGACTCAGATAAGAAACCCCGGGAAATTATCAGAATACAGGAAAGATGATAAATTCTCTTTAGCATGTGCTAAGTTTGAGGAATATACAAGGCAACACCGTCAAGTAGGATGTATAAATCTGGAGTGGAAAGGCCCTGTCCAGCTTGGGGTACAAACTGTGAGCTCTCTGCATATAGGGAGTGACTGGAGCGATCGGTGTGAATAGTTTTGCTGAGAGAGAGGGACCAGAGAGAGGACCCGAGAGGGACAGTTAAGAACCCCTCACAGTCTAAAGAAGATGTGGTCTGTATGTATATATATATATATGACTCAGCCATTAAAAAGAATGCAGTAACGCCATCTGCAGCAACATGGATGGACCTAGGGATTATCACAGTGAGTGAAGCAAGTCCAAAAGAGAAAGACAGAGACCATATGATATCACTTCTATGGGAATCTAACGTATGACGCAAATGAACTTATCTACGAAACAGAAACAGACTCACAGCCATAGAGAACAGACTGTGGTTACTGAGGGGGAGGGGGGTGAGGGAGGGAAGGAACGGGAGTGTGGGATGAGCAGCTGCAAACTAACTGGTATATATGGGATGGATAAACAACAAGGTCCTACTGTGTAGCACAGGGAACTATATTCAATATCCTGTGAAAAACCATAATGGAAAACAGTATGAAAAAAAGTATATACATGTATAACTGAGTCACTTTCTGAACAGCAAAATTAACACAACATTGTAAATCAACTCCACGTCAATAAAATTAAAAAAAAAAAAAGAACTCACACTCAAAAGCCACAGAGCGTAAGCCTGCAAAAAAAGGAAAGGCAGGAGGGCCAGAATCGGTGCTGTTGAGGAATCCAAGGGAAGGGGTGCTTCAAGGAGAGGTGGACAAATGTCCTCCAAATGCCACTGCAACGTCACATAAACCAGACTGCAGTATGTCCACTGGACTAGTGACAGGGAGGTTACTGGTAACTTCTTTTTAAACAAATTTGGAGCCAGCTGGAGAGTGAATAATAGTGACTGAAATGGGGACACACTAAGTGTGGCAAACTTAGATTTTTGGGGGGCTGTGTTCAGCCGGGTGGTGGGGACAGAGAGAGAGGTCGAGGCCACTGAAGGGACTCTGTGGGTCAGGGCAGGGTATTTTATGGCATTTAAATTTTTAAATGGAATTAAATTAATTATTGAAAAAAATCCATAATTTAGGAAAAACCCCAGAGGGTAGCACCGAAACACTGAGGAGCCGGCAGGGCACAGGGAAAAGTGAATCTCCTCTAACTGCCCTTCTTACAATGCTCGTTTCTCACAATTCTATAGAAGCAGCTTTAAGTATGTCTTTTTTTTTTTTTTTTTTTTTTTACACAATGTATGTATTTATTTATTTATTTATGGCTGTGTTGGGTCTTCGTTTCTGTGCATGGGCTTTCTCTAGTTGTGGCAAGTGGGGGTCACTCTTCATCGCGGTGCGCGGGCCTCTCACTATCGCGGCCTCTGTTGTTGCGGAGCACAGGCTCCAGACGCGCAGGCTCAGTAATCGTGGCTCACGGGCCCAGTTGCTCCGCGGCATGTGGGATCTTCCCAGACCAGGGCTCGAACCTGTGTCGTCTGCATTGGCAGGCAGATTCTCAACCACTGCGCCACCAGGGAAGCCCTAAGTATGTCTTTATGTGAATTGTAAAATTAATGTGCAGTGGGGAACTCCCTGGCGGTCCAGTGGTTAGGTGCCTGCATTCTCAGTGCCAAGGGCCCGGGTTCAGTCCCTGGTGGGGGAACTAAGATCCCACAAGCCGCACGGCACGACCCAAAAAAAAAAAAAAAAAAAATTAATGTGCAGTGAAATTGACTTTTTGAGGGGTATCCAGCTATATGGATTTTCGCACGAGTACACATTTGTGTAACCTCCAATTCCATCGCTCCCCAAACTGCTATCCCTTTGTGCTCACACCCTCCCCCCAGGTAACCACAGCTGTTTGTCACTAGAGTTTTGGCTTTTCTAGGACATCATATACATGGAACCATACAGTATTTGACCTTTCCAGACTGGCATCCTACCTCGGGGCCTTTGCACCTATCGCGCCCTCTGCCCAGAACTTCTCTCTCTTTTCTCAGGTAGCTGCAAGCGTAAAGAATTCACAACACGGAAGATTCTGCTAAAATGGCACCTTCTCAGGGAGGCCTCGCCTGGCTCCCCACATATAAAATCACACTCCCCTCCTCGGCTGACTACCTGCTTCTTCCATCAGGACTCATCAACCACTGACTGTCTCTGTTATCTGTCTACAGCTACTCCTGTTAGCTTCTGTCCACACCTCCTCTGTGGAACGAGAGCTGTATGAGCGTGAGGATGTGCTGTCCTTCACATCTGTGTCCCCGGCACTTGCAGTGATGCCCAGCACATGGGTGGTTCTCAAGTGTTCGTCAATGGATGAATACATGCCTAAAATCTAGTCATGGTTCCGTCGAGCCTTAAGGATAAGCCCCAAATTCCTTAATATCCGCCCCCGTCTCCGCCCCTTATCTCTCTGGTGTCATCTCCCACCTGTCTCTTTTTTAAACCATACACTCCGTCAAAGTAAAGCACGTATGTTCTCCAGAAGCCTCTGTGGCTCTTGAAATCCCTATCATACCCTTCACTCTTTCACCCTTTTTCCTTGGCTAAACCCTATCACGTTTTAGGTCTCAGCTCAGGCTTCGCTCCTTGGAGAAGCTGTTCTTGGTGGATTCGCCTTCCTGCAGCCTTAGGTCTTCAGCAAGCAGTTCAACGCACGAACAGCTTTCTCAATCACCCTCCACTTCAATGAGCTGACAACTTATTGGCCTTATTGCTACAAGCTCCTTCATCTATTTTGTTCCCTGACTTTGATAGTCACTGTCTAGTGCATGCTCACTACTATGGAGTGCAAGAGTCTTGAACAGTAATATATAGTTGGTAGTTTCACAAAAGCCTTGGCAACCAACACGAAACTGTGACGCCATCAATTCAAACGATGAGTCTAAACAAATTACCTGACTTTGTTCATCAGTTGAAACAATGGAACGAGCATTTTGTAACTATTACTGTGAGCATCAAAAATGTATACAAAGAGTTTTAAGGGTCACAGACGATAAGGACAGGAGATCATCATAAACCAAGTGTAGGATCCCATCCCCCAAATATGTTTCTAAAACTTGATGACTGAAGTTTAGTTAATGAGGGGCTGCTGGGGGAACAAAACTGGGTTCTATAAGGTATTATACTCATCACAGATAAGGGTTATTGTTTTCAATAGTTTCTCTATTTTTTATACAATATACTTCAGAGTTAACTAAAAAGCTTGACGTTAAGAGCCAGTCTCTCAAAGATCAAAGATCTCACACAACCATGAAAAAATTTATAAGAATAGAAACCTAATGCTCAGTAAGTTACATGTGTAACAGCAATTAACCTAAAACTTCAAGCAGGTGCCAAACGGACGAAATAGTTGCCAAAGCTCTTGCACTTGATCAAATTAGTACATGATAATACACAGCGTTCAAACACAACCCTGTAGACATGTTAACTAAAATCTCCAAATTGTTTTTACAAATGAAACAAAAATATTGCTATCAATATGATACAATTATAATTCTTGATATAATTCAAGTATTAAGGGATTTGGGATCATAGCCATTATTTATGGAAGTCATACTATGTTTAATCCTTCTAATAATCCTATAGTTAGTTACTACTCTCTCTCTTTTGCTGTTTAGATGAAGAAATGAAGCCGTATACAAGCCCCATATCCCTGTCCTTTGAAGTCAAAGGCTTTTGCTTTAGTCTCCCAGGCCTCCCTTGAGTCTCTAAAGGCTGGCTCAAGAGTTAATGATTAGGAATGTGAAGATGTAGAAACAAAGAATAGCTGTTGGGCTGGAGAACTGGTAACAATTTAGACTATAATTCTGCCACAGTACAGAATCACCAAACTCCCATTTCCCTGAAAGACAGAGATAAAGGCCTGACACACATTCCTAAGTTGTTTTTAAGGAAGCAGACCCCCTCCAGATGAAAACTGCTGACAGCAAGAACGAGAACGCTGAAACCAGAAGGTTGATGGTGCTTGAAACTTGATGCCAACCAATCCAAGAATTGTGCATGAGCTGATCACACACCCTAGGGCCCCCTCCCTCACACTGCCTTTAAAGCCCCCTCCCTGGAAGCCACTGGGGAGTTTGGATCTTTTAAGCATGAGCTGCCCATTCTCCTTGTTTGGCACCCTGCAATACATGCGGTACTTTCCTTTACCCCAACCTTGGCGTCAGTAGACTGGCTTCACCGCATGCAGGCGAGGGGACCCAAGTTTGGTTCGGTACCAGAAACTGGGCCTTAAAGAGGCTGATGACATTGCTTGTGGTAACAATGATGCAAAGCCAGGAGTTTTTAGAGTCTGCAGACACCAGAGCTCATGTTCGTGAAAACAGACCAGAGCCAAAACATTCATGCTGACAGCCTGTGGAATTTTTAACTCAAAACTTTCAAAAGAAATCCTTCCATACCATGAAATCACTAAGACGGCAGCAGTGGCTACTGGTGACACGTGTCTGTATTGTCTCTGCGCTATGACACATGGAATTGTCATCTAGTTAGATCTGCTCACCAGCAGCCTCAGGAGAGAAGGGTTTAAATGGCTTCAGCTCATTGGCGATGCACACACTTACCTAAACTTGACCTTGTGTTGGATCTTTCTATTATGGCGTGTTTACTGGGATTGTTCAAGACAGAGCGTTTGGCCAGCGAGATGTCAGCGGTGACCCTTGTGATGGAAATCCTGTTGGGGAAAAAGCAACAGAGGACTCTGAGGTTATTCATTGAATAAAGGGGGACAGAAGTGTATGCCCCAAACTCATCCAAGTATTTTATATATATATATATATATATATATACATATATATATATGTATATATACACACACACACACACACACACATATGTATATATGTGTGTGTGTGTATACACACACACACACACACACATACATACACAGTGACCATATTTTCAACGCAAAAAATGCTGGGGCACTTAATCATTCATTTTTTAAAAATCCTGCACCTACCTAACTTAGCATTTATTGGTTGCTTATCAAGTGCCAGGCATGCACTCAGCATTATTTCACTACCCAGACTATCTCATTAAATCATTCCAAAAACTTTACTTATTTAATTTTTTAAAAATTTTATTTATTTATTTGTTTTTATTTTCGGCTGCCTTGGGTCTTTGTTGCAGTGCGCGGGCTTTCTCTAGTTGCAGCGAGCAGGGGCTACTCTTTGTTGTGGTGCATGGGCTTCTCATTGTCGTGGCTTCTCCTGTGGAGCATGGGTTCTAGGCACGTGGGCTTCAATAGTTGTGGCACACAGGCTCAGTAGTTGTGGCTCACGGGCTCTAGAGCACAGGCTCAGTAGTTGTGGTGCACAGGCTCAGTTGCTCCATGGCATGTGGGATCTTCCCGGGGCAGGGATTGAACCCATGTCTCCTACATTGGCAGGCGGATTCTTAACCACTGCACCACCAGGGAGGCCCCATCCTTCCAAAAACTTCAGCGGAGAGGATATCCTCCCACTTTTGCTGATGAAAAAAAGTGACCCATAGGTAGATTGTTTCTCCATGGCTATATATTTACGAAAAGTGGTGAAGCTGGGATTTGAACCCAGAACTCCTGAGAGCCTATATTCTTAGGCCCTGTGCTATAATCCCTCCACAGTATGGTGCTGTGATAGCCATGAGGAATAAATAAGAACAAGACAAACAAGGTCTTCCTCAGTGCTGAGGGTCTAGTAGCAGATATGGGTCATAAATAAGAAAAGAAATAAAATGATTACAGGCGAAGATGGCTGTTCTGAAGAGGACACAGGGGGTGCTGTGACAGATAGTCATGAGTTGTGGGGGTCATTTTAGACAGGCTCAAAATGAGAGCAACAAAATCTGGGAGCTGGAAAGAGTAGGTGACTTAGACTGGAGACTTAGCTGAATAAAACAAGCCAGCAGTAGGGAAAGTGTGGAGCAAAAGAGAGGACTCACAAAACCTCTGAAGAGGAAGGTGAAGGGGGGACTGAAAACAAGAGATTTGGTTAGAATTCTGTTTCATAGTTAGATCCCTGCACCTCCCCTCCACTACATCAAGCCACAAGGTGGCCATCCTTTTCCCGTGTGGTGTGAGAACCATAAGTTTAGTCTCTCTAGGCAACAAAACAGAGGGCATCTGACCAGGGGGTGCTACACAGAGCAGGACCAGAGAGAAGAAAGGATGCTAAATGTTGAGCCCCTAGCGCTCTTCCTCATCCTAGAATTTTGGTAGCCAAGTTTATATCCTCCAGGTGTCAAGAATGGAAGATTCTTCTCTGGGGAATCTGACCACCAAACAGAAAAGACCCAAAGATCAGGACTTTGGTGGTTTCCTATGAAGATTGTCCAGTGAGGCTGTCCTACAGGGAGACCCAAAGGGGACAAGCTGTACCTATCAGCACAGAATTTCCAGTTGATTCTTTGATGCCCTGTTCTTAAATTTAAGCACAGCAGTGTTCCTTGGGCATCTTAGGGAAACTTCTAACATGAGAGACCAGAACAAACAGAAAAAAATCAACTATGACTAACACCTAAAGTTGAAAGCTAAGAGATGATTATATCTACGAAACTAGAACAAACTTCTATATAAAGACTCAGACTAAGAAAGAGTTTTCGGAAACTAAAAATATAACAGTAGAAATGAGAGTTCAAAAGAGGGGCTTAGAAGACAAAGTTAAGGAAATCTGCTAAAGAGTAAAACAGAGAAGACAAACCAATGGAAAATCAGAGAAGAAAGGCATAAAAACTAGAGAATTACCCAGGAGGTTTAACTTCCAAATAACAAGAGTTCCAGAAAAAAGACAATAAAGAAAACGCAAGAGAAGTAAAAAAAAAAAAAAAA
>NW_006771155.1:780026-780717 GCF_000442215.2 Lipotes vexillifer
AAAAAAAAAATATATATATATATATATATATATATATATATATATATATATATATAGAATTAAGAGTTTGATTTTCCAAATGGAAAGGGGGAGTCCAGCACAAAGGATGAAACTTCCACATCCGGACATATTCTTATAAATTTCACGACACTGGGGACAAAGAAAAACCTAAAAGCTTCCAGAGGAAAAGGCAGGTCCCATACAAAGGTTCAGGAATGGAAATGCTTGTACTTCTCAACAGCAAGAATAATTAACACAACTCTGTAAATCAACTGCAATAAAAAAATATTAAAACTGAAAACAAAACAAAAAACACAGCAACAGTGGAAGACAGAAAGCGATGGAGCAAAAATCCTTGAGAATTCTGGGGGAAAATTTTCTACTCAGAATTCCATAACTATTTTAACTATCAATTAAATGGGAAGGTTGATCAAAGGCACTTTAAGACATTCAGGGTCTCAAAAAGTTTTAATGTCCTCTTTCTAAGGAAACTGTTGGAGAATGTTTTTGACAGAAACGATGGGTGTAAGCCTTGAAAGAGATCAAGTGATCTAGGAAAAAGGGGTTCACACCCCAAAAGAAGGTGAAATGCATCCCAAGGATAATGAGATGTCTCAGAATGACAAATGTGCACTCGGCACAGAGACAAACCATCCAGACCCAAGCAGGACAGAACATTCCTGGAGAGCGG
>NW_006771155.1:780831-791861 GCF_000442215.2 Lipotes vexillifer
AGCGGTTCAAGAAGGCACAGCTGAGGGACTACTGGATGTGTATGAATATATCGTGAGGAACTTGAGACAACCAGGGGAGAATGTGGGGCTTGACTGGTGCCAGCTATATAGAAAATTAAGCACGTGTAAAAAGCAAAATTATTAATCGCACAGAAACCACAAAGAAAACACACAAGAAAAAAGTAATGTGAGTATACAACATGGCTCATTGAAATTTTATTTACATGGTCATAATGCATCCAGTATATGGAACCAGCCAAAATTATGATTTAACTGTTGGGAGACTAGAGGATGAGATGGATGCAGGTGCGTGTATGTAAGAGCGAAAGGAGGAATATGCACGAGAGAGCTAAACAGTCTTCACGGCAGGCAGCCCAGAGATAATGCCTAGCAGTGAAAACTCAAGCAGCAAATGAAGCACATGATTTAGAGGCAAGGAATAAATACCAAAAGATACAGTTAAAAGAGTTAAAACTAGTTGCCCTCTGAGAGGAGGACATTCAGTAAAGTGTGGAAAGGGAATTACTGGCTTTTGCAAAAAAAAAAAAAAGACAAAAAGAAAAAGATCTGTTGATCTATATACTGTAAAATCCATCCTTTACTGTGTACACGTCCCTGAATTTGGGCCAATTCATAAAGTCCTGTATCCACCATCACATTCATGACACAGGACAGTTCCATCGCCTGCCCCACCCCACCCCTGTCAACCATGGAGCTGTTTTCCATCCCTATGGTTTTGCCTTTTCCAGAGCATCACTGTAGCCTTTTGAGCTGCGCCTCTTGCATTTTGCATAATGGATCTGAGATTCGTCCACGATGTTGTGTGTATCAATAGTTCATTCCTTTTTATTGTGGAGCGGGACCCCTATTTATAAAAAGTAAGTCTATTTGATTAAGCTTTTTGTACTTTGATGACAGAATTACTTAACGTGGAAAAAACGATAACCAGAAAAGAGATACTAATCACATCAACTTAAACATATTTAGTTTCATTATGACTTCCCAAGGCATTCACAAATGAAATCAGACTGCTTACGTGGTTCGCTCTGTAGGCTGTGGAAGACAGCCACGGTTCTACTGCAACTCCTTAGGTTCCGCCAAAAAAACAGACCTTCAAAGTCCTAAGGGCCAAATTCTGGGGACAATTCAGTGTAGGGGAGTGGTCCTCAACCCTCACAGTGTATCGAAGTTGCCAGGAAAGATTTTACAGTTACATGAAGTCCCATCCTAGACACTGGGTTTCACTTAGTCACAGGTGGGATATAAGGCTTTGGTGGTTTTTTTTTTGTTTTTAAACCTCTGCAGATGATTCTAATATGCAGCCAGGGTAGATAACCACCGGTTTAGAAGAAGCTGTCTCACGTCTAAGTACATTTCCCACCTGACAAAGTGATGTACTATTTTCCAGGATGACTGATTTCCAGGAAGATTCCTTCGCACAAGGTCATGGACCCATCCCTACAGAATTCAGTATGCATTCTGAACGCTTCTCTGTCAAGAGTTGACATTTTCAGAATCACTGGAGAGGACACAACCGAATTCATCACTGATGGTGGCTTTCCTTCTCGCCCCCGACTTTCTTGTTAATTTACCTGTCGTGCTACTAGGTGAACAGGAAGATTGCTTTGTTCACGGGATGGCACAGTTGTTTAGGGTGGATCCGACTGTAAATGGGCTCCTCTACTGCACATAACAGAAAGGATAATGATTCATCATCTCTTCTTTGACCTGACACACTTAATGCTATTTTAACAACCAGGATCATGATCCTGACAACTCTCCAGGGCTTCCACAAATGAACCTAACCGGGTTTCAGACAGAAAAGAATTCCTGTCAAGAATCTTTTCATCCCCAGCCCTTCCTTTCCTATTTTCTCCCTCTTGGGCTTTACATTTTTTTAAAAAAATAAATTTTGTTTATTTAATAGATAATTCAGGAGTCATTCATTTTTCCCTTCTAGAATTACATGTCTATTTAGAATTAGACACACCTGATACTTGTGATGGATTTCCACCCTCTGTTGCTGTCTGGCTGACCAAAAGCAGACACCGAATGATTCAGTAGCTCTGGATGTCTTGCCTCGAGTAAAAAAGTTAAAGTTTCGCATAGCTTTTTGAAATTCTCCCTCATGGACCCTGTTACTTCCTTTGAGGATCTTTAATTGGTGATCACAGGTCTAGAGTGTTGAACCCGTTTTATGAGTTCAGATGAGCCAGGGCAGATCCACCCATAAAGCCATATGGAAATCACTTCTGGCCAGAAACAAAAGACTGATACAACATTGAGATATTGCCTTTGTTTGTTTCTTAAATGAAATCAGTCTGGATGGCTGATACTTTTAGGACATGGGTCCAAGATACACCCTATGGCTGGAATCTATCTTCCAAGTTCAAAACTTAGGTTGAAATAGAAGTGGCAAGTCAGGAAACCCCACCTCATTTCCCCATCTTCGGCATTTAGAAAAGGGCAGTGGGTTAACTCAGGCACGGAAAGCAAAGTGCCTAGTCTAGCAGAATTTTCTGGGTAAGCACGCTCGTGTAGACAATTCCAAATGGTGATAAATGACAAAGTCAAGAATAAGGAGGTGAAGGCTCTACGTGGGCCCGATTAGAGGTATTGCCTTTTATACGTGGCCAGAGCCTGATAGCCTTGCATCAAGCCAAAGGTCCAAGGACCAAGCTGAGTGTCCTGGCATGAAATAAATTATATTTCATAAAGTTATGAAAAACAAAAATATCCAATTAGGAGCATTTTGATTAGGCAGACTTTGATTCTAAAGTCTTTTCTTGAAACACAGATTCTATTGTTTGTTTTCTATCTCTCAGTCCTTTGCTTGATGACTGACAATATTTCTCCTGCTATAAAAGTTTCCCTCTTTGCCTGCCTCCCCTCCTGACTCCCGCTGTGGAACAGCTGGAAGGACTTTGGTCCTTGTCTTCTTTGAAGAAAGAATTCAGCAAAGAGACCGTGTTTATTAGAAGCAAAGTACGCGTGGAAGAGCACACGGGCAGACTTGGCGTGAGCTGTGTGCAAATGGGGTGGCTGAGGTTGCTTATATGGGGGCAGTTTTCCGGGTTGTCTCTGGCCAGTCATCTTGCTTGTGCCCATCTTTGGTCTGTCAAAGGGCAGCGGGCAACCAATTGCGGCTGCTCAGCCTGGGGCCTGTCTATCTCCTACCTCATGACCAGAAGTCAATATAAATGAGTTAACAGTTGTAGGAGCCGAGCCTGTGTGATCAGGGAAGAAAGTATTCAACTGAGAAATCTAAAAGAACAGTGCAACCTACAGATTCCATCTACTGTACTGGTAACTGTCGGGTTGGAGAAGAAAGGGAATGTGGAAAAGAGAGGCACCCAACTTGTCTCATTAAAAATACAGAAGTATTACCCTCGCCCTTCATGCTCCCGGGTCCCTGATAATCTATTCTTAGTTTAAATTTGGAAGTTTCCATTTTAGACTCCAATCCTATCTTTGACGCTTCAGAAGTTAACCTTTACTACGGTGCCCACTGGTTATTCGATTCAAGGCTTCCTTTCAATAGACCCTAAGTAAACTCCACGAAGCCAAGGCTGTCGTCTGATTTTGCGTCTCACGACGCCTGGCTCATAGAATATGCTCAAGAAGAATCTGCTGAAGGGATGGAGAGGGAAAGGGCTGGATTAAGTCCAAGCTGATTAACACGACACGCTAAAGATGGGCCCGGCTCTGTTACTGGTCACCCCCTACCCTAGGGACTTCACCTGAAGGCCTCTAGGTGGCTTCCAGGATGCTGTGTCACACCTTGATGCCTGCACACACTTTAGACCCTCTACTGGACATGGCCTCTCCTCCTAACTCACTTGGTAAAATCTTAGGTACCATTTAAAAACCCTTCCTGGATGCTGACATCCCTAAGTCAGTGTTAATTCCTCTTCCCTTTATGCTGCCTGTACCTTGGACACATAAGTGCCGAGCTGTCTTTTCATTCACTTGATATTTTACTGCTCAAGGTCTCAGTTTACGGTTTACACATGAGCTCCTCACAGGCAGACACGGTGAATGGCTTCAACATCTCTGCATCCCTCCAGCAGACATGTTTTCAACATCCGTCCATTCACTGTTCACGCTGAGGACTGTTCTAGGCCTTGAGAACACCACCGTTCACAAAACAGATTAAAACCCTTGCCCTCGTGGAGCTTATATTCTAATTGTGGGAGAATGACAACAAAGGAAATTAATAAATAAAACTCATGAAAGAGTTACGGGGAAAAAGCCAGGGACGGAAGAGAGAATGTATGTGTATGTGTATGTGTGTGTGTGTCTGTGTGTGTGTGTGTGTGTGTGTGTGTGTGTGTGTGTGTGTGTGTGCGCGCATGCACATATACCAAGGAGAATATCTGAGGGAAAGTTCCTAGCACGGGAGCTGCAAGTGCAAAGGCCCCGAGGTGGGCGTGCATCTACTGTCTGGAACACTCATAGGACAGCAAGGAAGTAAGAGGCAGGAAGAGAATGAGCAAAGGGAAGTGGAGTACGAGATACAGTCAAAGAGAAGGAGCGGGTGGGGATTTGGAATGGTCAGACCACACAGGGCCATGTAGGCCACCAGAAGGACTTTGATTTTCACTGAGGGAAAGATCCAGCTCACAGTGCGACAGGGTCGTGAACTGAGAGCAGACTTGAAGGAAGCAAAGCTCAAAGCAAGGATACAAGTTAGGAGGCTATTTACTGCACTAATCTCGGGAGGAGACGATGGTGTCTCAGACCAAATGGATGGCAGAGGATGCGTGAGAAGTGGGGAGATTCTTGATACATTTTGGAGAGACAGACAACAGCACTTGCGTGTGGAACGTAAGGGGAAAAGAAGAGCCAAGGACGAGTCCGTGTCCCAGGACAGAAGGTCTTGGGACCAAGAGACGAGGAGGTATGAATGGAGAGGTGGAAGATGGAAAGGGGCAGGTCGGGGATAGGGGGAGTCGGGAGGTCAAACTTGAGAAGTCCATGAGACACCTCAGTGACGATGTTGCACAGACAGTAGGACATACGGGTCTGGGATTCAGAGGAGAGACCAGCAAAGAAATGCTATTTAAAAGTCCGACATCGAATGGAGTCACCAAAGCAGGGAGTGTGGATAGAGGAGGGGAGACAGAGGACAGCCCTGGGCTCTCCAAGATGTCAAGCTGACGATGAAGAGCCAGCCAAGGAGACAACGGAGCTGCTGGTCAGAGAGAAGAAACCCGGAAAAGTGTGGCTCCAGAAACCAAGCAAATGAGGTATTTAGAAGAGGATGGAGCAGTCCGCCATGTTGATTAGGAGGAGGGCTGAGGATCCCCTCCTGGATTTCTCGACGTGAAGGTCACTGGTGATCTGACGTGACTAGTTTGGGGTAAGTGATGGGGAGGTAACTGGAGTAGGTTCAAGAGACTCAGGAGAGAGCAAGTACACACAACTTGTTCAAGGAGAGTTGCTATAAAGAAAAGAAGGAAAACGGGACAGCTAGAGGGGCATATGAGGTCAAATTTTGCCAAAGGGGTAACAACTCCATTTTTATATGCTGATGGTGTTTCCATTAGAAGGAGAAATACTGCTGAGGAGAGAGGGAAGGGCCGTGATAGCTGTGTTGGTGTGGGGATGGGGAAATGGGATCTAGCACCCAGGTAGGGGTCATTGCTCACAGTAACAGGAGAAAAGGCAGAGCATTCAGGCAAATACACAAGGGGGTATGGGTGTGGTGGTGGGATCGCTTGGACCGTCTCCTCTGTTTGTCTCTGTTTTCTCAATGAAATAGGAAGCAAATTCCCGGGAGAGCTCGAGAGAAGGGTTTGATGAGAGAGGAAATGGTGTGAAAGCCTTTCAGAAGAGTAGAAAAGTGCATGGAAGAGGCATATAGAGTATGATTTCTGGGCAGCATTGAGGGCCAGCTGATCATGAATTTAGGGTGAGATTCGTCAGCAGGGGTTTGGCCAAGTTCAGCTTACGGATGCAGGTGTAAGAACAGAGAGCTGAGGATGTGCCGAGCAAATATGACAAATATTGACTGAATCCGATCGAACTGAACGGCACTTTCTTCCTGTCACCACAGAGACTTCAGAAGCGAGTTTCCTCCTGGGATCACATGCCTGTCCCACCCAGGTTTCATCATCTTCACAACAAAAATCCACAAAACCCAGAATTCTGAAATACTCACCGCCCTTCGAATCTGTGTTTTAAAAAATCGAACAATGCCTTTTGCATCATATCTGTGACCTGCAATTGAGTAAGCAATAAGAGACAGTAAAATATTACTAATTATGATAAAACAATTTTACTACCCTTAAGAATGTTTGAAAACCTGGGCTTTCCACTGGGAAAAAGTAGCATGTGAGGTCGCCCCTGTTTTCCGTCGCTGAGCTCTGAGACAGTAACAATCAAAAAGACAAAGTTCCCCAAACTCACTCTCGGAGTGACAATTAATGACATCGCAAGGGGTTTCAGTCACTCTCCATTTGATACTCTCTCTCCAGACTGAGTCAACTGTAGCTCACGAGGCAACAGCCAAGAAAACAAAATAGAACAGAACAGGTAGCAACGTACACTGTGGCTTGAAAACAACATGCTTTAGTGCCGCAGCTCTTTTCTAAGTTCAAGAGTCAGGAGAGGGAGGTGGGGTTGCAAAGCAGTTCGGCATGCAAGGTCCAGGGTACTCCAGGGGGCAGCTACCTACCTCGTACCCCTTCAGAGAGGGGCCCACCAGGACCACAGGTCGCATAGAAGGGACCACGTCATAAGGAGGGGTGTGCTCTGTCTGCAGAGAGAGAGGAGATGCCTTCAGATGGTTAAAAGGCAGAAGGAAGTCAAATCTCTTATGTATAAACTGTTCTGTCTCAACTCTGCTATACGAGGCACTACCTTTCCAGACATTTCCTTTTTTTTTTTTTTCACTTGCCTCTTTTTCTAAATAAACCCAATCCAAGACTGGGTGGGTTTACTTCTCTCACGTTTCAAAGTGATTGAGTTCTCTACAGTTCTCTGGCTCTCCTTAAAAAATGCTCCTCACGTTCCTAAAGCAGGAGGGGCTGCTTTTGAACAGAAGCTAGTTGGTAGAACAGACAGAAACATGCCTCATGCAGGAGAGGTGCTTTTAGGCTTGACTGGAGGTTAATATTGCTTTTCAGGTGGCATCTGAGTTTTCTCAAGAGTCGAGTGATCAGACCTCACGTGGTTAATTACAAGGAAAAGAATTTGGGTCTTAGATGTTGGTCTTACCTGGATACAGCCTCATTTCAAAACATTGCCAAATACTTGACAGTTTCTATTTCGCTGTGAGAGTTTAGATGAGCCTGCATGCTTGTTCCAGTAGAGGGAATCACGATCACTATTCACAGCTGAGGGATTCACATTTTTAGATTTTTGGTTTCTATCCCTTGGAACTTAAACACTCGCAATGTAAGGTTTATGTGCCTTGCAGGGAAGGTGGTTCCTGTGTGTGTGATAATATATCCAAGCAGGCCTCCGTGGCCACAAAAGGTTCACTGTCATCTTGCACATCTCATATGCTTCTTAAGAACTGTTTAGGAGGTGTTTCTGTTACATAACTAATTCATGCCCTCCCACAATAATTTCTTTCTTTTACAGAAGAGCAGGGAGAGGACCTAATTTTGTAGCAATTTCTAAAACTTACAACAATTTTCAGCTCTCCTGCTTCCAATAAAATAATGAAAATAAAGCTTTTTCCAAAAATTAGATAACTCATTTGTTTGATGATCTTAAAATCCCCTATTTTAATAGCAGAAACTGTTAACTATGGCCTGAGACACTGGGATAAACAAATCATGGTGACAGGAATCTTCCTGCATTGAGGAGTGTCTGAAAAAAAATATATTTTAAGAATCACACAGACCCAAAGAAAAAACTTCTCCAAACTATTTGGAGAATTTGATACACATCGCAAATGTGAATGTCATTATTGCACCAGGCCGTTGCTCAAGAACACGTCACTGTTGCTTAAAATGGCCCTTTACGAACTTTCTGACTTCGATCGAATTTAACTCACTGGGGGGAAGGGGGAGGGGATGAAAAAGCATTTCAAATTCAAAAGGTTCCATCTGAGCTTTTGCCAATAGTCACAGACAATCTAATCCAAGGCGAGAAAATATTACTGTGACTGGGCTGTCAGATTTTACCGCTGAAAACTTCAGTGTTCAAAGTGAATTTTAATAGACACAATCAAGGTGGAATACACTTTTAAAGAAGGAAAAAAAAAAAAAAACCAAGACAAACATAATACAGTGACAGCACAAATGCCACACAAGCACCACTCTAAAAGCAACCTAAAACATGGAAAAAATCTTATCATTGCATCTCAGGTTGTTTCTTTTGGTTTCTGAACTCTACACTGAAGCTGACCACATCATCAGTAACATAAGAAGAATGAATACCAGTGCCGAAGGCATCATAAGCATATTCATGAAATGATTACATTAAATTCATTCATCAAATTAATTCATGAAATTACTGCACTTATACCACCTGAGATCATGTTGAAAGTGTTTAGAAACCAAGTCCTTATAACTAATGCAGTCTAAGAATACCTTTTCCACTGTTATAAGTTGCACGCATTTTAGGAACAGCTCCCAAGAAATTTTATTTCAGGTCTTTAACTATGCAGTGGCCCAGTATTGGACGGGTCTTGGGTTCCTTTGATTTGTGACTGCCAACTAGCAAAGTGTCACCCATGCTGGTAAATCAGCCTCTTTATCAGTAGCGTAGCAGAAATTACCTTATTTGATGGAATATTGGTACTCTGTGCTCTATGGATCATGACACCTTCCTTTTCATCTACCCTTTCCTGCTAAGTGCAATGTGTTCCAATTATTTAGTGGAAGAACTACGATAAACATTTTTCAAATTTTGGAATTTAAGAGTCAGCCAACTTCAAAAACCTATCAACGAACGTGGTTTTCGCTCCTGTCGCTGTTCTGTAAAGCCCAGAGCAGCTGAGCAATGCTGCGTTTCTAGGTTTCTGATGCTCTGAACACTGTGAGTCACCCGGCTGCACGTTTTAGCCGTGACAAGAAGACAGGACCAGAGACATGGACCCACTGTCGTGGATGGACATCCAGCTGGGGCTTTCGGTGTTCACACAAAAATCCAGGTGTTTTAGTTTGTGCCTGGAGTGGCTAGGTCTTCCATGATGAAAGCAACCATAATTTACTTAAAAAACAAAACGAAACCCAGGTTCAGCATCTGACACCTCACTGATGACTCAGAGTTCCTCCACAGGGCAGAATCCTTGTGCACAGAGAAGAGCTCAGGGCGTGGACAGCCGAAGGGGGAGTAGATTCTACTCCACCCCTGAGTGTCATGAGAGGTTGTGCCGGACTTGCTGACGTCACAAAGAATAACTCTAAAAGACAGCACAGCACAGCAGGCGGTGGGCAGTGGTGTGTAAAAGAAGGGAAGGAAAGGAAGGGGATTGTAGGGGAGGTATCCTTAGAAAATAACGCTTTGGAGCTACAAAACGTGCTGGAGGAAACAGACTTTGGAATCAGTGGAGCGCAGCAATAGCCTAGTTTCCAGCCAGGGGACGAAAAACATCACTGGGTAGCATCTCGTTCGGCCAGCGGCACAGGCTCGACGCACGCATAGCCACCGTGCCGCCGTCCGACAGGGGGGATGCTGAGGTCTGAGTAACACCGGGAGAGGGTTTATATATGACAATAGGAGAAACTCACAGTAAACCGCCAAAACAAGCCTGCAGTTTCCCACTGGTCTTGTTCATTGGCAGATTTTGCACCTAGTGGATCAGAAGTTTAAGTGCTGACTAAATTAAAAATTGAAGAATTGAAAAAAATGTCTTAGTACAAGCTATGTATCTGGATATCATAAATCAGAATATAATGATGGTTTTAATAGGCTTGATTATCAGTTAAATTTCTGCAGAAAAGAGAGACAGAGACAGAAGCATGCACAAGAGAGGTGCATTCCATGGAGTTGTCAGCGTTTGACGGTCCTTGAATGTTGGAACGAATGCCCTTGGGGGGTAGATATTATTCCATCAAAAAGGCTAAGTACTGCAATGGTGCTTTCACAGGTCACTCACTGAATTTAGTTGGTTGGAAATGCATGGACTCAGTTAGCGGCCTGATAGGTTCTTTTCATAGGACAGAACTGATTGTATCGAATAAAACTGTGGGATTGAATGCTAATGATGCCAGGGGCAGGATAAACACAGCTTATGTCAATGTGAACTTACCGATCTCTGCTTCTGCTTAGCTACAGCAGCATGGAAAAGAAACAAAGAATAACAAAGCATGCATGTTATTGGCTTTATCAAGGACGCAGACAGTCCACAGGACTAGAAATGTGACGTAGTGCAGTTGAGCACGTGGACAGACGCAAGCTTGGAAGTTCATGTTACCTTCTTAAAGAAGGGCATTCTTTTCTCTTTGGAGTGGGGTGACGTTACACTGTTTGCACTGGGTTTAGGGGAGCGGTGGTTTGCTGGAATATCATTGTCTTCTGCATCTAAGCCAGTAGCATCTATGTCTATAGCTATATACAGACAAACAATTCAAAAATCATCAGGTAGACAGGAGAGGAAAAATCGGTTATCAAAAAAATAAAACGAAAAGCAAACAAAATTAACCACAGTCAAAGATCTATCACGAGTGCTCAGCACAGTAAACAAAGTAAAATTGCAAGGTAAAGTACATGAAGAATGTAATCAAATCAAACAGAAAGATGCTCTCATAACATCTGTGTGCTTGGACACATCAGTTTCATGCTATATCTCTCGAGTAAGATTTTTCAGAGAAACAAGTTTTTAATTTGTAGTTCTGTTTCAAATATAATATGATATTTTCCAAATCAACCGTCTATGAGTAACAGGACAGAACGCCTTCACTTCTTCCCAGAGCTTAAACCAGCTTTCAGATAATCAGCAACTACGTGGGAAACCTTTATCACATTGCGCCTCTGATTTCTCATTGCGCTTTTTTCTCATTGCGGTTTTGTGTGAAAATAAGGGCAGTGTGAAAAGGTTCACCGAAATTACAACAGGCACTTGAGGGAAA
>NW_006771155.1:792010-842910 GCF_000442215.2 Lipotes vexillifer
GAAAGAGAGAATAGAAAATCCTCAACCCAGCAACACCAAGAAGTTATACACAAGGCAAATGATCCTGGAGGGACCAGGATGGACCAGATTGAAACGATTTCACGATGACGTGGGCACCCCCGAGGCAGGCCTGATTGAAGACTAATTAGAAATCACTGGATCCAATGATGTCCAAATGAAATGAAACTTATACAACGACCTAAGGCGCCTCCCGATGATTTTATATAAACTCACTGGATTTACATGAGAGGCAGTGCAGAAGGGCAGGCAGACCCGAGAGAATATGCCACCGACCTCCTCATCTGGAGAATGAGGGGTTTAGATGGGTGGTTCCACATGTTTTCAACTGTATAACTCTCGGGCCCTGAAAACAGAGCCCAGGAGAATTAAGTCTCCAATGAAAAAAGATCCAGCATCTCACTGTGAGGTTTATACTGTGCATCCGCGTGCGATCACTAGAGAAATTGATCCTCGGCAGAATCAGAGCTGGAAGGCATTTGAGAAAATCAACTGCAACTCTCTTGTTTTTCAAGATTGAAAAGGAAATCTGAGCTGAAGGGACTTGTTTTTGGTGAAAACTTGGAATCTAGCTCTTCCGCCTCTGTGATGCTGTATGACTCTCCGGCCGAGGTCCCGCCACAATCCCGGTGCCCTCATCCAATTCCCTAAGCTTCCCAAGTGGGCTCGTGTCCTCAGTGTCAGGATTCAGGAAGATGTTACAGAGCTGAGCTCACTAGAAAATTACTGTGTCCTTTAGGTGAGGTCAAGTAGAACAAGAGAGGAAGAAATCTACTCGCCCCAGGAGAGCATCATATCACACATGTAGCTCTCTTAACAAAAACCACAGTGCATTCAGACTTAAGGGCCAAAATTACTACTGCAAAAGGACGGACGGCTCAGTGTTGCAAAACCTTAGCTTCCATTCCCTGCGAAACATAAGCTGCCCTGGTGCTCATGACAGCCGCCCGGAACCTTTCCAAGTGACTGGAGATCATCTGACAGGCATCACGTTATTTTTCAGTGTTGAAGTCATTACGGATATTAGATGATTCACTCAGCCTTTCGAAAACTAGGCTCTCCTGTTGAATTGTTCCTCTGCATTTGATTAGGTCGAATCGCTGGGATGGGGCGAACACCTGACATTGTTAGCACAGTGTTGCAAATGTCAGCTCTTTGCTTGCAGGAAGATGAGGCAAGGATGCTCTTTCTCCAGTGACAGTCATAACAGAATGAGTTAATTTCAGGTATATAGTTAGGCATACCTACTAAGTACGCCTTTCTCTTTGCCCCGTCTATGCCTTTGCATAAGCTAAGAGGTTCCGCACGTGTTGTACAATGGAAACGTTATGAAATGTGCCTAGTGGTTTGAACTGATGCTGACTTGTATACCACCCGATGATGCTTTTCCCTGAATCCCAATTTAGGGAGCATGTTATTCATGTCTTCCTGGATAAGATGGAGAGGATCTGGCTCAGTTTTTCATTATTCCTATAGGATGCCTTAAGCCAAATCAAATAAGTTTCCCTTTTGGTGGTCAATTCCCATATGCTTCTACCTTTCTAGTCTTTTATGGGGCTTATAAAGGCCACATTCAAGGGACAGTCCCCTTGAGAGCCTCTCTGAAATTGAGGATACCTAATGGCCTGTCAGTGTTGACAGGACTCTGGGATGGCAAAGTTCATGAACTGAATTTTATGGTTTGTCCACTGGGTTTTTTATTTAAAGGAAGAGTGGAAACACGTAAAAAGTTGAGCTGCGCCATTGCCCAGATATTCGGCTGCCCCCTCACATAGCCTGAGTCAGGTTTGAAATTTACCTGTGTTTGGACACAAGGGCTCAAAATCCCAAATTGAGGACTTTGTCATTTACTAGTCCTGATTTTGGTTAACTGAAATCTAAAAGCATCTGCGTTTGTCCCGAGACACAGAATCCTAAAACATTTGGCTATATCTTCAGGACACGTTAAAGAAATTTACTGTGCGTTAAGAGGCACCTTCAACTCTTTTCACAGTTCTGTATCTACTTTATTAGGCTCAGATGGTTCTCCTTGTACTGAGAGATGCGAGATGTTCCCCTTTCTGATTTCATACTTGCGTTGGCATACCTTGGCAAACCTTAGTATTCACTTGGGAAAAATTGCTTCCTTTAAAAAAGAGCTTCTTTTCTTCACTAGCATGCTTTAGTTTAAAAATTATTGATTTATTTGGGCAGTGACCCTTGGGAACATTTCTTGAACTCTAAATTTAGATGTAATCTTAGACAGCTGGGTCGAGTTGAGTGGCATGCGGGGGCAGCGGGTGCGGACACACGTGTGTAGGTATGGGGTACGCGCTGTGCAACCAACCAGTACCTCACTCCCCAGGGCTGAGGTGGAAATTTTTCCTTTTCCACATCCTGGAGAACCTCCAATTATATTTACTCTGGGCACATGCTTCTGTTTTTCAGTCTCGCAATGAGTGAGGTGAATTGTAGGTAGGGCCTCGGGAAGCAAAGATGACGATGATAGGAGGCCAATCCACATTCGATAGATTAGGCAGGGTTCCCTGCAGGCCGGGTGGAAGACTCTCTCTGTAGAATTTTCTGATGTCTTCAGTTAAGTAAGTTGTAGTATTGATACGAAAGTTATGGCAGGAGCCTGATGGACCTATTATACATTTTGCAGTTGGTTAATATCTCCTGTTCACTTAGTCACGGTGTTTTCTACTCTTGGGATTCAGAAGAGTGATTCCAAAGTCCTGTCTCTGTATAAAACTCAGGGAGTGAAGTTTACAATCTCTTCTTTTTCTTTACACTGTGGTTTTTATTTTTTTACCAAGTAAAAATGTCAACACTTCCACGTTGTAAGGCAAAGATGATGGAGAGATTGTTTTCCGAAAACAAAAACTGTCCATGTTTTAAAGAACACACTTCGTATTTAACTTGTTTTTTTTTAAACTGAGGTATAGTTGGCTTACTACGTTGCGTTAATTTCTGCTGTACAGCAGAATGATTCCGTTATACATATACACACACACACACACACACACACACACACACACACACACACATATATATATATATATATATATATATATATATATATATATTCTCTTTTATATTCTTTTCCACTATGGTTGATCTCAGGACACTGAATACAAAAATCATCTGTATTATATGAAACTCTTAATTGAACTTGATGTTTCGGAATATGCCTAACATCTGGCTACAAAAATGAAATGTTATTTTCCAAACATGCTGATTTACTCTTCAGAATGCATGTGCCAGGTCTCGTTATATGGCCGAAATGGCGAGAAGGCTACATTTCGGTTAAAGGGAATGGAAAACCCCTCCCGGTTGACGGAAGTGGGGTTGACAGTCTGGGGCTGGAGCTGCTACTTAGTCACAATGTGAACTGGCGTTTTCCCATCTCTGGAGCCTCGTTGACAGCCCTCAGGACTCTCCGGGACAGTTTTGAAGACACAGAGGAAGAGTCTAAGGTTTGTATCATAATCCCTGCAACTCCACCCATTGGAGAAAGGGCACAGATAAGCCCCCTTTCGCCTGGGCCTTCAGGGAATATCTACTCAGCAACCAGCAAGAGAAGACATCAACCTCACACCGTACCTAAAGGATTTCGATGCTTCCTTTCAAACATACCATTTGACTTAATTTGGGGCAACTTAGAATTACTGCTAGTTGTAAGTACATGGTTTTGGAAATCAGTACACCTTCTAAAATTATTTCTTATTGCGCTCAGATTTTGCTCACTCAACAAGTCCTCTAGTTTTTACTAAGAAGCCCGGGATTGTCTCTAAAAGCTGCCAGCATCCAGGAACAAGGCATGATCGTCAGCAACAAGGGGGGTCCTGCTCTTGAGGCAGTCAGAGTGCAACTGCGTTGTTCCTTGACTTCTCCACGGATGCATGCTTCTCTGTCTTTGACCTCTCCCCACTTCCAGCTTCCTAGAAATACACAAAAGCTCCACTGGCCAACCCTTATCATGTTGCTCTGGCTCTCTCAATTGCACCTCTTAGCAAACTAAGACTCTGATCGTGGGTTTTCATCCAATTCGACCAGTTCGTCTCCTGTGTATATAGAACTCCAAGTTCAACACGGAATGGCAGAGTTGCCAGATTGAGCAAATACAAATTCAGTTAATGAATTTCAGCTAGACAACGAAAAATTTTTCAAGTATGTCTCGTACAATATTGACTTATACTAAAAGTATTACTCATTGTTTATCTGAAATTCACATGTATGTTGGTGTCTTCTTCAGCACTTTGGAAAGAAAACAGTACTCACTCTTCCTACAAGCGTGGCTGTAGGTGGATGCTCATCCCTTTACTGCCCATGACACTGCCGGGGACCATGGTGGCGGGCAGGGCTAGAAAGTCGAATCCGCTCATCACTTTGATCATCTAAGCAGTGAACACACTGACACCGTTTCTTTTCTTTCAAAGCCAGAAAGAGAGTTGCCCCAATTGTTCCTAACTCCAGGTGGCCATACTCATTTCTGATCCCTTTGAACACCTCAAGGGTTAACCTAGAGATTCAGTCTATGGAAACTCACACAACTAGGTAAAGACGGAGGAAAGCATGAAATGCAGTATGTACTGTTCAGCACTTACTACCTACTTACCAGATGACGGAGGTGTAGATTTTCTGGAACTGGGTACTATGTCACCCAAACTGGATGATGAATTTCCTCCTGATTTACTGGAGTAAAAGCAAAAATTTATATTACAACTGACACTTATTTCGGAGATTAAAACATTTGTAATGCTCAATAAACATGATTTACTCATTATGTTTTTACTGAACTTTAAATCTGTCTTGCCTCCAAGGAGGTAAAGAGTGATTTCCCAGTGGAGACTCCTAGAGTGCTCGACATAGCCGTGTCAAGGTCTCTGTTGCTAATTCAAGGATTAATTTGAAAAGGCCCTGAGAGAGTGGAAGAAAACTTGGGTACTTGCTGCAGTCCTCAAGTTCTCTGCCGGGATCCCAGACAGATAAGAGCAAAGATTTCCTCTGCTTCTTATTTTCAAGACTCTCGGAAGCAGGGCGCAAACCTGCAGGCTAACAGCCAAACTGCTTGTTTAATTCTTGTTGGGTTTCTGCTCCTTTGTCTTAGCTGGCTTCTTTTTTAGTGTACCAAGATGGAAAGTATTCAAGTTTTTACAAGCAACCTATTAAAAAATCCTCAACAACACAGCTATGCTAAAACCTGCCAACCTTTAAAAGACACACGAGGGAACACGAGAAAGTGTTCTACGATTTAACCCTCAGGGTGTATCTGGAACATTCCTCAAGCATGGCTAAACGTGGAGAATTCAGCTTGGTTCATGTAGGAACCATCTGAACAGCGTATACTTCAGAACTACCAAATTCTACCATTAATCCAAGACACGCTTCAGTGTCTTAGAAACTTTGGGGTTCATATTAGAACGGTGGCATTTATGTTTTTACCAGTGGCCAGCATGCTAAATAATACACCACACGGCCCCTTCACAGAGGTGGATAGAAAGGAACATTTTAAAAGAGTGACACGGAATTTCAGCAAGACAGTCTCATGGCCAAATGTTTATTGTCATAGCCAAGCCAGGGTCTAGTGGAAGGAATCTGCTACAGTGTCTATGCATCCAAGGGTGATACTTAATATTTTGTAAATATTTACATGTATTTACTATTTCATGAATATTAGTATGGAAAAATAAGTTCCACTAAAATACCAGTGACAGGCTGAATTTCATTGCTACCATTCTGGCATTTTAATGTGTAAAAAAGACAAACATCAAAAGCTTTAAGCAAGAACCAGGAGGCCTCTGTATCTTTTTAAGGGTCTTAAAAGATATCCCAGCACGTTTAATAAGGATACCAGATGATATGTAAAAGTAATAAAAAGTGGTATTTAGAGAAGCCATTTCTGGCAGTTATACAAGAATACCCATTACCAAGACCAACGCATTTTCTTCCACAAGTTCTTTTTTTTTCTTTTTTTAAACTGCTAAGTCTAATTCCAGTTCAAACTTGGGTTTGTTTTACATTCTCTTCGAATTTCCGTAACAGTCAAAGTATTATTTGAATTGTGTAAAATTGTGACAAACATTGCAAAGAGTTAAAATGTTCAGAATGCAAATTTGACCTTCATGTTTAATTCTATAAAAATGCTATGTTCTTGAGCTGTTCTCCAATTCTACTGCCTTTGATTTCTGCTGATTTTTTTTATAACTTACACATCTGAGTTTTATAATACTGCTGAATTCTAGTTATGTCCTCAAAACGTTAAGTGTATTTAAAATGTTCGGAGACAAATGTAAAAACCTCTGAAAACAGGAAGAAGTATTTTCACCTACTTAGGCAAAAGCTTAGGTAAAGAGACAGGACAAAATAAAATCCAGAAAATCAAAGGAAAATGAATATGGTTATAGGAAACGTAAACGAGTTCCTTAGAACAGGTATGTACTCAAATACAGATAATTTATAGTTCTTTAAGGAAAAAATGCAATAGCAAAACAACACAGCTAATACAGTAAATAATAACAGATGGCAATAATAATAACGATTTGTTCTGTGCTTGCTTGGTCAGGCCCTGGTTGCACGATTCCGCAGCACACAGGCCTCTGAGGTCAAGCTACAGACAGACTTGATTTTGTTTACATCCTGATTCTACCTTCCTTGCTGTGCAACCTTGGTCAAGTTCCCTAAATTCTCTTAGCCTGTCTCCTCATCTGCGAAGAGGAGGCCCAAATACCTACCATTCCTGTAGGTTCTTATAAAGCTGAGCTGATCGCTAAAGGCTAGACCAGGGATCCCCAGCTGGGAGGCAAAGGAAACCCTGCCTTCTTAACAAGCTGGCAAAAAGGTCTCCCATCCTACTCCTTGAGTAGTTTTCCTTTCTCAGTTTGTATATGAAGAAGCAGAGAAAGATTTTATTAACTAGTATTAAGAAACCATTATCAATACAGAGAATAGAAAAAGCTACAATAAAGCCAATACAAGACCAGAAATCAAATAAATGGTATCAGGTCTTCAACGTCCTACAAGAAAAATGCCCAAGCTTTGTATATCTACCCGCATCTACTTTTATATGACTAAATGCATTCACAATCTGAGGGTCCCCAATAACCCAGGGATCAATAAAAGTCAAATATGGGCTAGAGGTCTTGAAAAAGGGAAGAATCCATCTGAACTAAAAGAGCCTGAGAGTTATAAAATACTAGTGAAAGAAGATGGATGTTCCAAACCACAAAGCATCTTCTATTTGACTTGTTTGTGGGCACTTGGAAAAATTCTTGCTGACACTGATATATGGTCATTGACAAAGGATTTTGCATGACTATGGAAAAAAATCAGATGTAAGCTTCAGAAAACAGAAGCCTAGCTATTCACATTAAAGAAAAGACCTGCTAGTAACACATCCTTTCACCGGGAGAAGCAAACCATGTTCTTGGACTTGTCTGCAGGGGGCTCAATTTAAAATTCACTCCATATTTGAGGAGCCCTTCTAATGATTCTAGTGAGGGGCAAACAGTCTCAAGAATCCTAGGAAAAGAATCATTTGGCCCCAGCCTATTACATAACTCATCTAATTGCTATCTGCAATGACAATTTACTGAGTTTCCCTTTTAGTGTTGAGCAGTGGGCAGAACTGAAAATTGAGTTTCTTAAGTGAAAATGAAATTAAAAGACCACGAGAGCCGCTCTTTGCTGAAATCTGAGATGGTCATTTCTGAAACGTCTTCTGGCCATGCCAGGCAGCTGTGGACACTGGGATTAGTCACCAGGATTGCTCGATGCCAGAGTATGTTCACCAAAAGATTAAACTTCAGAATTTCCTCTTCACTGAAGCCTGAATTTAATACTCTATGACCTTAGCTCTTTTCATTCATGATAATACTTAATTTGACTCTCTCCAGAAGGGGATGAAAATGAGAGGCTGGATGAAGTTTTTTAAATGCAGGATTTGTGATGCTCTCACCAGTCTGCTTTGTAACACATAATAAAGATTGTAGAATACAGCAACTGACAGTACACGAATGATAGTACAGTCTGAACTCTGACACAAACACTTGATATTTTTCTCCTACCTGGAGTAGAATTTCCCTTGCTTGGCTCTCTGTTCATGCTGTAGCCTCATATTTTCTAGCTTGACTGGGCTTGGAATGAATCCGATTTCACAGCCTTCTTTAACCAATCGCCCTATCCACCAGTCATTGTTAAATTTCTAAACGGAAAATCAGAATTGTCAAAATCAGTGCACAGAAGTTAAACAAATCTTCACATCCTTTTTCTTCCCCATTGACCATTTTCACTGAAGATAAGTATTATGGCAATTACAGCGAACTCAAATATCGCAAGTCAAGAAACCCTGTTCACGTGTTGAGTATGCTAAGAGCAAAGTATTTTCCGGGAGCTCAACAATCCATCTCCCGCTTGGCTCTGCCTTCACTTTCCTGGCCTTGAGACTTTCCTGAATTCCACTGCAGCTGCTGGCACCATGAGTAGGATAAACTCTTCTTGTTCAAAGATTAACAGGTCTTCCTGACAAGAGACTAGCAGGAACTAGGGAGTGTTACAGAGGTCTTCCTCTTACATAATCAGATTAATTAGAAGTATTAAGAGTGAGTGATAAATATTGACATCGACATGAAATATTTGATGTCAGAGCAAAGCAAAATTTACCTTTGTGCAAACAGGTGTATAATGACCACAGTCCGGCGTTCACAAATGACTTCTCCACTTATGTGGATGTTGGCGATTCCTCTCTTGTGCCTGGACTATCTATCCTAAATCTTTAGGATACGGTTTGATGTCTCTCAGCTGAATAGTACTTTTCAAGCCCGTTCTCGAACACTTCAAAGAAGAATATCCACTCTGTTTTTCTTTTCCTTCTATCTCTAAGCATCAGCCCTTGGGGATGAGAGCCTAGATTCATCTAACTTCCTGTTGTAAAGTGAGATTCTAGGCATGCCATACTTCAGAAATTATTTTCTGTCTTCCCTTCCTGGCCAAATAGAAATAACAGCTCTTTTGAAAAGTTAAAGAAACGGCAGGCTCTACAGTCTCTCGTCTCTTTTCATTGGCAGTTATCACCGCTTGCTCACAGCCTTTAGTGCCTGAGCAGTTAAACCGACATATGCTCCATCCTATATATGATAGTTTGCCTCTGCTAATCCCAAACTCCCATTCCTTCCCTCCCCTACTCCCTCTCCAAGAATATTACAAAGAATATATACGTGTGTATAACGGAATCACTTTGCTGTATGGAAGAAATTAACACAACGTCGCAAATCAACTATACCTCAATAAAAAAAAAAAAAATCCTTAGAACCGTAAAAAAGTTTTTCACAAATGCTCCCTAGGAGAGACCGTCCCCCAGATGGAAGTGCTCCAACTGTAAATTCCTGCAGGCTCAAGAAAACCTCAGACTCACACACCTAGAACAGGTAAGGGGAATTTCTGGCCATTTCATACAGTGTTCTGCAAAACAGGCATTTGATAAATGTTGACTCAAAATAAACCTTAATTAAGAGTGAATTTTTCCAATTTACAGATTGAGTCACTGTTAACAAAAAGTGGAGGCTTTTGGCATGGTGGAAAAGGGATGTTCCCTATATCTGTTTCTTGCCTTGTTGGCTGTGATTGCATCCATTCCCTTTTCCCCTGCAGAAATTTACCAACAAAGAAGGAGAATGGGCAAAAGTGGCCTGAGTTTAGACCCTGCTAGCAGAGAGGAGAGATCATGAATTCTAGATACTATTATTAAACCCCCCCCAGACGGTTAAATTTGGGACACGAGGGGAAAATGACACACGGTCAAGGTTAAACCTTAACACAGAAAGTACAGGCTAAGTATAAAAAAAGGATCATCTACCCCAGTGGTTCTCAATTTCTGGGTCACAGGGCCCAGGGGAGCCTTGAGGTTATTCCAAGAGGCCTGTGACTTTTTTCTTCTTTAAAAAGGTTATATTTATATTAGAAAAGCTTGAGAGGCACTGATTTCACGTGTATGTTATCCAACCGCAGCTACACGCCATGCTATTTCACAGCAATGAGAAGTAAGAAATGATGCTTCAAGGTAAAAAAATCATGTGGATAGAAATTCCAGTTATTCTCCTTACCTCCTTAACATGCAGAAAATCTTTTGCTTCGAATGAGATGGCCATGCCTGGCACTGGGACGTCGTCTTCATGGGCTGCACTGTAGCTGACATTTGTCCGGACTGCAAATGCAACGGGCTTTGTCTAAAATGGGAAAAGGAAGGGAGAAAAAAATTTAAAAAAAGAAAAAACAGCGTTCCCTCTCTTTCCCCCTCAAAGTACAAACATACACTGAATAACTGTCGTCACTGTTGTTGCTTTTCCCAACTTTGGTTCTTTGTCACAAAACAGCCTATTAGTATTTACAAACCTTCGAGCGCTCAGCTATATAGTACCCATTTCCGAACTAGAAAAAGGCCACTGGGCTCTTTGAAAGCATTACAAGTAATGAAGGTGAAGATGAACTACTGAAATATGAGTTTACAACATAATAGCTTGTAGCAAATGGAAATCAGGAAAAATACACAGGATTGCAAGGCCCAGTTCTTGCGTTTCAGTGAAAAAGACTTAGCCACTGCCATCTCCACCCCAAACATGTACTTTAATTAATAATAAATGGCATAATTCCAAAAGGTACAATGTTTTGGATGAAGAAAGAATATATCTTACGACTACAAACGCTGTATTCATGGCTGCCGAGCATCATGAAAGCAATGACCTTTTATTCTATTATTTTTCCTCCTTGAGTTCACTCAGCCACTAAAGATGATAACATTCATTAAGCTATCCTTCATTATTTGATGCTTTGCAAATATACAGATACATATTTGTCCTCTATCTAGGCAACACCTGTTTAATCACAAGGTGAAAAAAACAGGCAAACTCAGAAACGGTGAAAAGAGGTATTGCTCTAACTGGCATTGTGTTTCTTTTGCATTGTGGGCATGTGGATTTCTTCTGGCAGGTTCTTCCTATTCAAAGAGCTCTTCATTGGGACTGCTCATGAAGGACAAGAGGGAATTAGAACAGAAAGAACCCATCTTCACTTCCGAATCTTCAGAGTTAATCCATTCTAGCTGACTACTGTCTGGGTTGAGGACTGAGCTCATAAGACCCACGGAGTTACTCAGATCCATCCACAATATGCAGAGTGGGAAAGGAGGACCCAGTTCTAGACATGGGCACAGCAGACAGGAAGTGGGCTGAAGACATGAAATGCAATTCTTGGCATCCCTTACGATTTTTTATTAAAAATGTTAAGAGGGGCTGCTCCTCATATGGAAATACAAAACTTAAAAAAACAGAAATAAAAGTTGCCTGCAGTTCTACCACTGAAACACAATTCTTGATTGTGTGACAGTATTTCCATTTTTTCCTGAAATTAAAAGAAAAATTTTCATTCCCATAGGTATAATCATAATATTTTACCCAATTTTTACCCAATTCTTAACATAGTTTTTCAGGTGAATTAAATTTTTATTTATTTTTTTTAGGGCATCGTTCTCTATTTTTAACAAAAATAACTGAGGGCATATTTTGAAGAGAGGGCAGAGCCACTTATCACGCATCTGGTTTTAACAGATGATAGACTTTCAAAAATCTACCATTTAGAAAATTACCTCAAACATTCAACACTTTCTTTTGACGTCAGGGTTTAAAATTTTTTTCACTATGATAAATATTCTGCTTTGAAAAATCTCTGTATGAAAAGCCTCTTTCTATTTAGAATTCTTTCCTTGGGACACATTCCCAGAGGTAGCATGAGCAAGCCATGGGTTATCAAGACCTTTGAAAATTCAGTTCCAAACTACTGTCCAGATGGGCTGTACCATTTTAAACTGCAAGCAGCAGTATAGGTTGGTGCCTTTTTCCATAAGATGCAGTCTTCATCAGACTCAGTTTTACTACTAGAAATAGCATTTTCTTGAGTATATTGATCCATTATTCAAGAGAGTTTCTGATCCCAAAAATATAAATCCAAGACTTTTTCTATGACATGATCTCTCGTCTCTCTCAGGAACCTTTTAAAAAATTTTAAAAAGATACAGACTTTAAGTGTAGCCTATATATATATATGCATATATATGCATATATATATGTGTGTATATATATATATATATATATATATTTAAACCACTGGAAGACATAAATTTTACATGTACAACTCTACAGAGTATCCCATGAAAATCTCTTGTCTTTTATCCAAAGACCAACTTTTCAGACACTAGAGTAGGAAGAGGGAACAGTGAGAAAAAAAAAATAAAGGGGTGGTAAAGGTTAGCCTATAATAAGCTGGGCCACAGATAATGATTTTATGTTCTTAGATTAAGACTTCAGTTCAGAATGTGGAATTCCCTTCTTGGCTCACCTCCTACAATCAACCATGCTCCCCTTAGACAAGGAGCTTCATACAGGAATCGGCTTTACAGAGCATACGGGTAGGAGAGAAGAAAGCAGAACCCTGTCCCTCAATGTCTTTCCTTCAGGAACTATATTTCTAACTTAGAATGCAGAATAGACAGAGTGGAGGGAAGATAAGAAGGCTTATCAGCTTGAGAGAAAGAGGCAGGATGCTGACCAGAGGGGATCAATGGACGACGTCATTTTTGATTCACCGAACTCACTTCAGTTCCATCTAGCTTAAGCAGCACATCTATGATATGGAAGATATTATCTACATCAATTCCACTCATGTGGGTTCAAGAACAGAGGGTTTTAGATGAACCTGGATTTGAGTGTTGATTTATTTACAGGGAGTGTAGTCTGAACAAATTCCCTTAATCTCATGGAGTGTGTTTCCAAGGCTAGGCTACTGTTTGGTACAAAGAGTGAGCTCAGTACATGAGCATTTTCTCTAGACTAAAAGAACGACCATACATACATGAATGTTTCCCAATAGTCACTCATCTATGAAGGCTCAGCACCAGTGGTTTCCTTTGTGCTCTGCACTGTAACCCACCTCACACCAAACTAGTTAACACAGGTTAATGCCTGCCATGAGATGCATGCTAAACTACTCTTATATTCAATATATAGCCAAGAGTTCTCTCCAGCATGGACTTCCACATTCTCTCAGGTATGAGAAATGGTAAGGTTTCCCATATTCATTTTGCTTATAGGATCCTCTCTACTTGCTGTGTCCGATCTGTCTAGTTTTGATTTTCTTTGTTAGTCCTCAGACACAGAGGCTTCTTTTTCTTTGAAACCAACCTTAAGTCCCAAGGGAACATCCCTCATAGACTCGTTGAATTTTTAATCCCATGAAACTATTTTTCATCAAACGTATCCTGATTTAAGGTGACATCTGCGTTTTTGGCCAACTCAGTACACTCAAGGTCTTCATAGGACTTTTTCCTGCCGTCATTCAGGGCTCTCCCCTGTGGCTGCCCCACTGGCTCACTTTCGGTCTGGAAGCCTGCCGCACTGTTTTGGTTTTCCAGTATCACTTCTCTAATCAGGGCCCTGGGACCACTCCCCTCTCATGTCGTCCGTCATAACAATTTGTGACTCTCACGGATGCTCGGGGCATTTATTTTTTGAGGCCAGTGGCCATTTACTCTCTCTTTTTTTCTTTTTGCTCCCTTATTAAGATAAAGCAAAGTCCTGAGAAGCAAGAACAAATAAGAGCTCAGAAACCTTGGGTCCTTACAGAGGCCTCACGGGAACACCAGGTCAGGGTGGACCGTGGTGACTGACCAGAGCTCTAACACGTGCCGGGACCCAGAAGGTGTTCTGGGCACTGAGGGAAGAGAAGTTGGTCCAGACCCCAGGACTGGAAGTAACCGCGAGCTCCAAGCAGTGGGTCCTGCCCCAGGTCATAGGTCCCCCCCCCCCTTCAAGGGGTCCTTTTTCCACCCTTTAAAACTCCAGGGCTTCCCAGGTTTGTCTGAAAGGCCTGATCATGGCTGGAGGGGAAGAAAGGCAGAAACCGTTAATGTAAAGATGACTCGCAGCCCTAGGCAGGGTCCCATCAGGCCTGACTACAGTGAATGGTACTTAGATCCAAATTCAGATTCAGATTTAGATTCATCCGACTCCACAGAATCATTAGGGTCCCGAGGAGACAATGTGACCCCCTTAATTCCACTGTCTTTCTTTTCAGTCGACTCCCTTCATATCCTGGGAACTTTATTCTCAGGCCAGTGCTCTAGCCGGAGTCTATTTTGCTCTCTCCTTCTACCTGGGCTCCTGGCTAACTTGTCTTGTAGCCGCGGAGGACCGGATACGTGACGGAGAGGCACACAATCCTATCAGCCTTTGCTTCTCCCTCTCCTGTGCCAACGAAAAAGGGAACAGATTGTTTCTCTGCTTTTTCTGGTACCTCCCATCCAGTATACGCTACGTAGCCTCAGGGTGGTTGGTAAACCACCTACCTGTACTTGGTAGTCTACCATTTGACACAGAATTAAACGTTCACTGCCACTTAGCTTGTAGACTCAAGTGCCAATAAATACCAACTTATAGAAGAGAAGCATCTCGTTATCCGGACAGTCATGCAAAAGTGCTTTAAAAACTCTAAGGCTGTGTCATTTCACCCTGGTGTCTGCAGTCTGTTTTCAAGTAACATTTCAGAAGAAGGCAATGAGTGAGTGACACAGGTGTGTCATGGGACCACTGTGTCATGGAACAGCAGAGTGACGATGACCAAAGACATTCTCACTTTCCTCTTCCAGGTCCTTCTTTGTCTTGGACATGGCACGATTTATGATGAAATGATAAAAGCTACTACTTTGGATGCCTGTGAAGTGCCGTGCTGGGTATTATGCACAGATTTTTGCATTTAATTTAATCCCAGCAACAACCATTCCTCCCAGATGAGGAAACCGAGGTTCAGAAAAACTTCTCCAGGGCCACAAGCAATGGAGGTGATATTCAAATCCGACTATCTCATCTGAAAGCCTGAGTTCTTTCTGCAGTCCTCGCCTGCTTTTCATTCAAAGGGGTACATGGATGGCAATTCTTGAGCATTTAGATGTCTGTGTGAAATTTGTGAATACCGGAAAGTAATAATTTACAAAATTCTACAAATTGTTTGGTACCAAAAAAAGGTAAAAATGTAGGCCTAAGTCTGCCTTGTAGCCTAATTTAGTCCATTTTTTCAAATGTAAAACAGTCAACAAGGGCTTCCCTGGTGGCGCAGTGGTTGAGAGTCCGCCTGCCGATGCAGGGGATGCAGGTTCGTGCCCCAGTCAGGGAAGATCCCACATGCGGCGGAGTGGCTGGGCCCGTGAGCCATGGCCGCTGAGCCTGCGCGTCCGGAGCCTGTGCTCCGCAACGGGAGAGGCCGCAACAGTGAGAGGCCCGCGTACGGCAAAAAAAAAACAAACAAACAGTCAACGAGCAGTGTCACATGTTAGAACTCCAGGCATTCATTATAAAGGTCATGTATTGCTGTATATTTGCCCTTCATCTGGTTTGTGGTCCAGTAAATAATAACTATCAAATCATGATTTTTATTTAGTTAGATGTGACTTTTCTTTTTTCACGTCTCTTTTTCATAATACATAAAGCTCTCTTTCATTCAAAGAGGACTGAGATAGTAAAATACACGTGGTTTCATAGTTTCTAAAAGTGCCACCAAGGATGCTGCATTGGGAGAATTAAAGCCCTCAGCTACTACAGTCCTAAAAAGGTAAGAAAAAGTCACTCCAAGTTCCTTACGGTGAAATGTTTCGTGGGCTAACTTTAAGGGTTTTTAAGTAGCCTGAGAGTTATTTTGGGAACATTCCAAGTTAGCTTACTCAGTTTATGACTCTTGGTTTATGGTTCTCAAGATGGACTTCGTTTGATGGATGACTGAACTTACAAATACAGCAGGAGGCGGCCGAGGGTGCTAACCACTTGCTTTCCTCACTTCCCTCCTCCTTCCGACTCCAGCACCACTATAGTCTGGCCCAGCAATGTCCACTGAACCCTCCCAAACTCTCCTGATGTTTCTGCTCTGACTCAGGCCCTCTAGCCTCCATTCTGACCCTCAGCACACCGCCACTTGCTCTACTCTGCCTAGAGATGGACATCTGGGCTGGTCATTAAGAGACGTGCAGGGGGACCCATCTGGAAAGCTCGAGGGGATGCCTGTGGACAGCTCTGGGGCCACATGACTTGCTACTTCTCACAACCCAAAGAAGTTCCATCAGCACCACGGAGGCCCGGCCTATGGAAGCTCATAGGCTCCTGTCAGAGATACGTTTGAAGTTTACAGCAGGAACCAACTTTATCTTTATTTTCTCACAATCTTCTAGAATCACTGGACCTAAGGCTGTCAGAAAACAATAATTGTAAGTAGGAGATAATTAACTTAAAAAGTCTCTTTGGATCCAGCAATTCCACTTCTGGGCATATATCCAAAGGAAACAAAAACACTATGCTAAAGCAATATCTAGACCCCATGTTCACAGCAGCATCATTTACAATAGTCAAGACAGGGGAACACCCTAAGTGTCCACCAACAGATGAATGGATAAAGAAGATGTGAGATACACACACACACACACGAATATTATTCAGCCATGAGACAAAAGGGAATCCCGCCATTTGCAAAGGCATGGATGGGGCTTCCCTAGTGTCGCAGTGGTTGAGAGTCCGCCTGCCGATGCAGGGGATGCAGGTTCGTGCCCCAGTCCGGGAAGATCCCACGTGCCGCGGACAGGCTGGGCCCGTGAGCCGTGGCCGCTGAGCCTGCGCGTCCGGAGCCTGTGCTCCGCAACGGGAGAGGCCACAGCAGCGAGAGGCCCGCGTACCGCAAAAAAAAAAAAAAAAAAAAAAAAGCATGGATGGACTTTGAGAGGATCATGCTAAGTGAAATAAGAGACAGACAAACACTGTCTGATCTCACTTATATGTGGAATCTCAAAAGCGAAACAAAACAAAACCCCCAAATTTTTGGTCATGAAGTAAGATAAAATAAATTATCACAAATTCACGGCACTCGAGTGTTCTTCCTAAACAACGACTTAATGAGTGAAGAGGGAAGCTAATCATCTTAATGGATACAACAAATGTTTACCTTTCATTTATTAAAAATGTGCTAATGAATGATGGAATACTTACTGTTAAAAAGCAAAATGAAATTCACTCAAATAAGAATAAAAATAGAATTCTGATCATGATGAACAGCTACTTGAATTTTCATGCATCGATTTCTTCATTTCTTAATACAGATGCATTTTATTATGCTGAATAGCAAACTATGTTTTTCCATTTTCATTCGGAGGCCATTAATAGCTAATAAGATACAAGGAAAATCCATAATTTGGTTTAATGTCTACAATGGATTGTCTTAAATATTAACTACTCCCAACTTATAGTATTTTCTTAAAGAAACTGAAAGAAAAATGTAAAGAATTTAAATGACCCAGGTTCCTATTATAAGAGACTACAGAAAAGAGAGCTTAAAAATCTAATGAGATTTTGATCCATATTCTTGTACATAATAATTTCCTATAAAACTTGCTATGCTTTTCTATGATTTTTTTTTTTTTTTTTTTGCGGTAGGTACGCAGACCTCTCACTGTTGTGGCCTCTCCCGCTGTGGAGCACAGGCTCTGGACGCGCAGGCTCAGCGGCCACGGCTCACAGGCCCAGCCGCTCCGCGGCACGTGGGATCTTCCCTGACTGGGGCACGGACCCATGTCCCCTGCATCGGCAGGCGGACTCTCAACCACTGCGCCACCAGGGAAGCCTGTTTTCTATGATTTTAAATGACTCAAATGGGAGTATAGCCATTGAGTCTTACAATGGAAATACTCAGAGAAAGAGAGGGTGAGGTACTTTCAGGAATAAGGTCAGAGCTATCTGCTTTATTTATTACATATTAATACTTGCCAATCATTGAACTTTTTGAAAATCTCTGCTTAATTTATTATAAAGTATCAAGGGTAGTCTGAGAATTCTTCAATAGTAAACCAAAGAAAACCACAGTGATAAAAAGAATGTAACAACCAATTACGTATCCTGCTCACTGAACACTGAATCAGACTGAATAAGCAAATAATCACAGATTTGTCATAAGACAAAGTTTATATAGGCAGTTAACTGATTTGAGAAATTCAAATTTCTTGTCTAGAATGGATTCACTTAATGAATATTTATTAAGTACATGCTTACTATCTCAAGTTCTTATGCTCACATAGCTTAACTTATATTCTAGTAGAGGAGATATAAGTAAGATAATTGATAATTTCAAATAATGAATAAAGTGAAACAAAGTTTTGTGAGAGGAACCACAAGTGAAGGATGGATTGGCAATGTGAAATGGGGTGTTTAAGGAAAGCCTCTTTTGAGTTCTCAACGATCTCTTCATCCATCCATCCATCCATCCATCCATCCATCATTTACGTTTCAGGTTCTGTTTTGGACAGTTGGGCTATATCAGTGACCAAAAAGAAACTAAAATTCCCTTCCCTCTGAGAGCTTAATTCTAGACGGGAGAGACATATCATAAGTAATAGACATAATAAACAAGGTATATAACATGTTAGGAGGTGACAAATTCTGTGGAAAAAGGAAAAGAAAAACAAGGTAAGGAAAGCCATAGTAGCAGATGACAGGGCAGGGACAGACTCACATGGGAGTGACGGCAGTTTGCCTTGAGGAGGTAACATCTGGACAAAAGCATGAAGAGGTGAGGGAACGCCGGTGCCTGAACTCTGGGCAGAGGGAAGAGCCAGTGCTGAGGCCCCAACATGGGAGCAGGCCAGACGGGCTGGGAGAGGACAAGGGGGTCAGAATGGCTGAGTGGAGGGGACCAGAGAAAGGAACAAAAGATGAGGTCAGAGCTCTCAGGTGATGCCTGGCTTTGCAGGTCAGAGTCAAGACTTGTGGCTTTTGTTCTAAGTGAGATGAGAACACACTGGAGGCTTTCCAGCACAGGAGTGATGTGCTCTGACATGTTCAAACTTGTTGAACTGAAAAGAGGCTTTGGGGACTTTGAAGTGGAAACAGGGGAATCAGCTGGAGATGCTTACAGTGACCCACGTGGAGAGATGACAGTGGTTAAATCAGGGCGACAGTAATGGAGGTGGAAAAAATAAATGGTCCAATTCTGCATACATTTTCAAAGTAGAGTCAACCAAATTTGCTGATAAATTTGATAAGGGCGTGAAAGAGAGTGAACACGATGCCAAATGTTCTGGGTCTGAGTGATTAGAAGGATGATGTACCCATCAAGTGATATGGGGTGGGGAGGGGGGCGGGAAGAGGGCTACAGGGCTCAGAAGGCAAAAATAAAAAAGTTTACATTTCTTTTAAACTGAAGTATTGTTGACTTAGGACATAGTAGTTTCAAGCGTACAACACAGGGGTCTAATATTTTTATAGACTACACAAAAATGTTACATGTTCTGAACATGTAAAGTTTGAGTTCGTATGAAACATCCAAGTAGAATTTGGAAGAGGGCTCAAGGTCTGAAAGTTTGACAGAAAGATCTGGGCTAAAGCTATAAGGTGTCAGGGACTTTCCTGGTGGTTCAGTGCTTAAGACTGCACTGCACCTCCACTGCAGGGGGCACGGGTTCGATCCCTGGTCAGGCAACTAAGATCCCACATGCCACGTGGTGTGGCCAAAGAATATAAAAATGGAAAAAATATAAAGTGGTAAGTCTTAGGCATGTTGATGACGTTTAAAGGCATGAGTCTGGATAATACTGCCGAGGAGATCAACGTACGTGGTGGCACTCCAACTACAAAAGAGCCGCAGCTACAAAAGAGTGGAGAATGACTGCTAAGACCGTGGTTTCCAGGAAGTGTCTCAAGGAGCAGGAAGTGGCCAGCTGTGTCAGATACTGCTAACGGGTAAAGTACGATGAGGGCTGACACCTGCCATGTGGATTTCACAACCTAGAGGTCGCTGTTGGCAAGAGCCCATTCAGCTGCTTGCTGGGGATGAAAGCCATATTGGAGTTAAAAGAGATTAAAAGGAGAGGAATTGGATACGGTTAAGTATAGACCATTCTTTTAAGGAATTTTGCTATAGAGGGAAGGAAGAAATGTGATGGGTGGTAGGAGAAGTGAGTCAAGATTTTTTTCACTTAAAGTAGGAGAAACAGGCTTCCCTGGTGGCACAGTGGTTAAGAATCCGCCTGCCAATACAAGGGACACGGGTTCGATCCCTGGTCCGGGAAGATCCCACATGCTGCAGAGCAACTAAGCCCGTGGGCCACAACTACTGAGCCTGCGTTCTACAGCCTGCGAGCCACAACTACTGAGCCTGCATGCCACAACTACTGAAGCCCACGTGCCTAGAGCCCATGCTCTGCAACAAGAGAAGCCACCGCAGTGAGAAGCCTGCGCATCATGAAGAGTAGCCCCCGCTTGCCACAACTAGAGAAAGCTCGCGCACAGCAATGAAGACCCAACGCAGCCAAAAATAAAATAAATAAAAATAAATTAATTTAAAAAAAGGTAGGAGAAATAACAAAAATCAAAGCTGATACGAATGAGTAGAGAGGAAAAAAACACGATGGTGTATGAACCAGTGGATAGAACTGCTAGAGCAACGTTTCCACTTTGGCAGGGGAGACAGTGGGATCCAGTGTTTAAGCACAGGACGTGGCCTTAGACGGAGGCAAGGAGGCAGCATGAACAAGGGCAGATACCAGCTATGGAGGTGATGGAATGTCCACCTTCCCAGTGGAACAGGAAGGTGGGAGTGAAGACAGGGAAGAAGGTATTAGAGGCTGAGAAGGGAGGAAAGAACTCAAGACAGTCATCCACGAGTGCGGAAGATTAAATGAACAACGGAAGTATGGTGGGACTGCTCGGCAGTATGAAAGGCCCGCCTGAGAGTCAAGGTCATGGATTTATAGTAAGCCAGCCATGCTATGTGGGAATGTCAGGACCATCATCAGAGAGGTAACGGAGTTAAAGCCATCGTCCTTCAGCTTGAAAAGATCATGGCCTTCAAACTACCTTTTTCCATCTTGCTTTGATTCTTTTATGGCAATTTCGTAGAAATGCCTATTACACTATATATTTTGATACAAATAGAGTCTATATATTTGGGAGCATTTTAACCTACTTTCCTGATTGATCTCTCAACTAGGTTATAACCCTTTTCAGGGTTTATACTCCTATTTATTTTTTATGTCAGCCTCCAAGCCTTTACCACAGTGCTAGGTATACATTAATAACTGTTAAAGGACTCAATTAAGGGATTGATTCCTTTCTGTTAGAGGAATCAATTATCAGGAGCTTATCCAGCACCTACTCTAGGCAAAGTTCTGCTACCATGGCTCCAGGGCCCACAAAAATCGAATGGCTGAGTTATTACCGTAGTAAGGTTGATCTCATCAGGATTTTGTTTTATATGATTAATATGCATGTATGTAAGTGCAAGTGTACATATATACTTATGAAATTGAAAATAGCTCTATTAATTAAGGATCAAGCAAAGGAGCAAATATTTAAAACAAAATCTGAAATAGGATCATCCTAAAAGCTACTGAACTGACTTACAATCTCCATATAAGTTAAATTTATGTGTGAAGCAAAAAGATAAGGCGTATCTGTTCTTTTTCTTTTTCAGTAGATGATTAAAAAGTAGATAAGCTCTTGCAAAAGTGTTTTGGGGAGTGAATAATGGTAATTTAAAAAATATTATACCCACCTTAAGAAGCTGAATTGAAATACAACATTTATGAATGCTGAAAGCAAGGTAGTACTCAAAGTTACAGAATCAACAATGCAAGGTGAAGATTAGAATAATAATGACACATAGATCTATCTATCTCAGTAGAGAGAAACATAGCACCCTTCCAATTTGTTTATCAGAGAATTCTTCACTTGGGATCTGAGGTCTTCAACTAAGGTTTATAAAGGGTTAATTACCAGTCACCAGGAAAAGCTAGCATCCATGGAAAAATTTATCAAAGGAGAAACCCTATACAAAGAAGAGAGACACTATCTGAGATTTTGGTGCAGCCTGCTATCATTTAGCGTTAGCAGATGCGTTCTCTTTCAGCAAGAGCGTACTGGGCTCATTTCCCCGGTGGAGCTGTCTCTCCCCAGAGCAGTGTCTTCAAAAGGCATTGCAACTCTTCCGGGCCACTGGGGAAGAAACCAATATGGCAATAAAGTGCTTGATTTGATTTATCCTGGGTTATGAATATCTGTCTCCTTGCCTTAGAAGAAAGGTGAAGTCATTTTCAATCAAGTCAGCCTCTTAAGAAGAACAGAACTGTTTATATTTAATTTTACTATTGATTAGTCTTACCAAACAGGATAACAGTAGGTCTCAGGTTATTTAGGAGCTAATGATGTAATTCAGGGCAAGCAGTTTTTACTTTAGGCGTGTTGTAAAAACAAAACAAAACCCCAAAGCCCAGATGTGTTTTCTTCTACAGTCGTTGTTATGGACTCAGTGTTTGATTAGAGAAGGTCACAGGGGTGCGGCCTTAATCCAATGGGATTGGTATCCTTAGAAGAGGTAGAGGAGACACCAGAGACGTCTCTCTGGGTCCACACAGAGAAAAGTCCACGTGAAGATGCAGGGAGAAGGCGGCCACCTACAAGCCAAGGAGAGAGGCCTCACCAGAAACGGACCCTCACCAGAAACAGACTGTGGTCAGAACTGTGAGAGTATCAACTTCTGCTGTTGAAGCCACGCAGACTATGGCATTTTGTTATGGCAGCCCAAGTAGACTAAATTAGTTACCTTCACCAAATCAATATGATGGGTCAATATTGCTAATGAAAAACACAGGATTAATCTATATTATTTTGATATCAAAGTCATTCGCAACCAAAGATTATTTCTTTATCCAAAATTCCTATAAATGTTTCAGAGAAAATTAGGAAAATGTCAAGTCAATAAAAATTCACTCCTTTTTTCTAACATACGTTTACTTAGCATCTATTTTGTTTAACATCCAGCACTGGACACTTCAAAGGGCAGGATGCTACAGGATACAGGGTTTCCTTCCTTTAAGCCCACTGAGACGCTAGTCAGGGAGCTTATGTCTACACCAGACCAAACAACTTCAGCTAAGGGGTGGCTGAGTTCACACATGCGTGTTTACACTCTTTGGCTATGGTGTGGCTACATCTTTTGTGCAGCTGCTGCTTCCAAGTCCTGAATAACAACCTCACATTTCCATTCTTTCTCTTTGCTTATCTGTTAGATTTCACACACAGAGCTGCCCCATTTCTTAGCTGGTTTTCCCTAATTCATACTAGTTCTATTTTTCTGAAAGTGCAAAAATTTAAAAAACAAAATAAAAAGCATGGTGATGTAGGACCGCCTCAACAGGGACCAAGCACAACATTCTATGAAGCACTTCAGTACACAATGGACAGCTCAGCAACATCCAGAATCTAAATTCTCTAAATCCAAGTGGTTTTACGTGTCGCCATCATGGTCCTGCTCAGTACTTTTGTTCCACGACAAGGAAAGGAATGAAAGAATTAAGAGGAACCAACAGTGGTATCCCTTCCAAACTACTGCATTGCATTTATTTATTTTTTTTAACATCTTTATTGGAGTATAATTGCTTTACAATGGTGTGTTAGTTTCTGCTGTATAACAAAGTGAATCAGCTATACATATACATACATTCCCATATCCCCTCCCTCTTGCATCTCCCTCCCACCCTCCCTATCCCACCCATCTAGGTGGTCACAAAGCACCGAGCTGATCTCACTGTGCTATGCGGCTGCTTCCCACTAGCTATCGATTTTACATTTGGTAGTGTATATATGTCCATGCCACTCTCTCACTTCGTCTCAGTTTACCCTTCCCCCTCCCTGTGTCCTCAAGTCCATTCTCTACATCTGCATCTTTATTCCTGTACTGCCCCTAGGTTCTTCAGAACCTTTTTTTTTTTTTTAATTCCATATATATGTGTTAGCATGTGGTATCTGTTTTTCTCTTTCTGACTTACTTCACTCTGTATGACACACTCTAGGTGCATCCACCTCACTACAAATAACTCAATTTCATTTCTTTTTATGGCTGAGTCATATTCCATTGTATGTATGTGCCACATCTTCTTTATCCATTCATCTGTCAATGGGCACTTAGGTGGAATCCATGCCCTGGCTATTGTATATAGAGCTGCAACGAACATTGTGGTACATGACTCTTTCTGAATTATGGTTTTCTCAGGATATGTGCCCAGTAGTGGGATTACTGGGTGGTATGGTAGTTCTATTTGTAGTTTTTTGAGGAACCTCCATACTGTTCTCCATAGTGGCTGTATCAATTTACATTCCCACCAACAGTGCAAGAGGGTTCCCTTTTCTCCACACCCTCTCCAGCATTTATTGTTTGTAGATTTTTTGATGATGGCCATTCTGACTGGTGTGAGGTGATACCTCATTGTAGTTTTGATTTGCATTTCTCTAATTATTAGTGGTGTTGAGCATTCTTTCATGTGTTTGTTGGCAATCTGTATATCTTCTTTGGAGAAATGTCTATTTAAGTCTTTTGCCCATTTTGGCATTGGGTTGTTTGTTTTTTTGATATTGAGTTGCATGAGCTGCTTGTAAATTTTGGAGGTTAATCCGTTGCCAGTTGGTTCATTTGCAAATATTTTCTCCCATTCTGAGGGTTGTCTGTTCATCTTGTTTATGGTTTCCTTTCATGTGCAAAAGCTTTTAAGTTTCATTAGGTCCCATTTGTTTGTTTTTGTTTTTATTTCCATTTCTCTAGAAGGTGGGTCAAAAATGATCTTGCTGTGATTTATGTCACAGAGTGTTCTGCCTATGTTTTCCTCTAGGAGTTTTATAGTGTCTGGCCTTACATTTAGGTCTTTAATCCATTTGGAGTTTATTTTTGTGTATGGTGTTAGGGAGTGTTCTAATTTCATTCTTTTACACGTCGCTGTCCAGTCTTCCCAGCACCACTTATTGAAGAGGCTGACTTTTCTCCACTGTATATTCTTGCATCCTTTATCAAAGATAAGGTGACCATATGTGTGTGGGTTTATCTCTGGGCTTTCTATCCTGTTCCATTGATCTGTATTTCTGTTTTTGTGCCAGTACCATACTGTGTTGATTACTGTAGCTTTGTTGTATAGTCTGAGGTCTGGGAGCCTGATTCCTCCAGCTCCGTTTTTCCTTCTCAAGATTGCTTGGGCTATTCGGGGTCCTTTGTATTTCCACACAAATTAAATTTTTTGTTCTATTTCTGTGAAAAATGCCACTGGTAGTTTGAGAGGGATTTCACTGAATCTGTAGATTCCTTTGGGTAGTACAGTCATTGTCACAATGTTGATTCTTCAAATCCAAGAACATGGTATATCTCTCCAACTTTATCATCTTTAATTTCTTTCATCAGTGTCTTATAGTTTTCTGTATACAGGTCTTTTGTCTCCTTAGGCAGTTTTATTCCTATGTATTTTATTCTTTGTGTTGCAATGGTAAATGGGAGTGTTTCCTTAATTTCACTTTCAGATTTTTCATTGCTAGTGTATAGGAATGCAAGAGATTTCTGTGCATTAATTTTATATCCTGCTACTTTACCAAATTCGTTGATTAGCTCTAGTAGTTTTCTGGTAGCATCTTTAGGATTCTCTATGTATAGTATCATGTCATCTGCGAACAGTGACAGCTTTACTTCTTCTTTTCCAATTTGGATTCCTTTTATTTCTTTTTCTTCTCTGATTACTGTGGCTAAAACTTCCAAAACTATGTTGAAAAACAGTGGTGAGAGTGGACAACCTCGTCTTGTTCCTGATCTTAGAGGAAATGCTTTCAGTTTTTCACCATTGAGAAAGATGTCAGCTGTGGGTTTGTCATACATGGCCTTTATTATGTTGAGGTAAGTTCCCTCTATGCCTACTTTCTGGAGAGTTTTTATCATAAATGGGTGTTGAATTTTGTCAAAAGCTTTTTCTGCATCTATTGAGATGATCATGTGCTTTTTCTCCTTCAATTTGTTAATATGGTGTATCACATTGAATGATTTGTGTATATTGAAGAATCCTTGCATTCCTGGGATAAACCCCATTTGATCATGGTGTATGATCCTTTAAATGTGCTGTTGGACTCTGTTCGCTAGTATTTTGTTGAGGATTTTTGCATCTATGTTCATCAGTGATATTGGCCTGCAGTTTTCTTTCTTTGTGACATCCTTGTCTGGTTTTGGTATCAGGGTGATGGTGGCCTCATAGAATGAGTTTGGGAGTGTTCCTCCCTCTGCTATATTTTGGAAGAGTTTGAGAAGGATAGGTGTTAGCTCTGCTCTAAATGTTTGATAGAATTCGCCTCTTAAGCCATCTGGTCCTGGGCTTTTGTTTGTTGGAAGATTTTTAATCACAGTTTCAATTTCAGTGCTTGTGATTGGTCTGTTTATATTGTCTATTTCTTCCTGATTCAGTCTCAGAAGGCTGTGCTTTTCTAAGTATCTGTTCATGTCTTCCAGGTTGTCCATTTTATTGGCATAGAGTTGCCTGTAGTAATCCCTCATGATCCTTCGTATTTCTGCAGTGTCAGCTGTTGCTTCTCCGTTTTCATTTCTGATTCTGTTGATATGAGTCTTCTCCCTTTTTTTTCTTGATGAGTCTGGCTAATGGTTTATCAATTTTGTTTATCTTCTCAAAGAACCAGCTTTTAGTTTTATTGATCTTTGCTATTGCTGCCTTCATTTCTTTTTCATTTATTTCTGATCTGACCTTTATGATTTCTTTCATTCTGCTTTGTGTTTTTTTTTTTTCTTCTTTCTCTAATTGCTTTAGGTGTAAGGTTAGGTTGTTTCTTTGAGATGTTTCTTGTTTCTTGGGGTAGGATAATTCTGCTGTAAACTTCCCTCTTATAACTGCTTTTGCTGCATCCCATAGGTTTTGGGTCATCGTGTTTTCATTGTCATTTGTTTCTAGGTTTTTTTTTTTTTTTGCGGTACGCGGGCCTCTCACTGCTGGGGCCTCTCCCGTTGTGGAGCACAGGCTCTGGATGCGTAGGCTCAGTGGCCGTGGCTCATGCGGCCAGCCGCTTTGCGGCATGTGGGATCTTCCCAGACGGGGGCACGAACCTGTGTCCCCTGCATTGGCAGGCAGACTCTCAACCACTGCGCCACCAGGGAAGCCCTCTAGGTATTTTTTGATTTCCTCTTTGATTTCTTCAGTGATCTCTTGGTTATTTAGTAGTGTATTGTTTAGCCTCCATGTGTTTGTCTTTTTTACAGACTTTTTCCTGTAATGGCTATCTAGTCTCAGAGCGTTGTGGTCGGAAAAGATACTTGATACGATTTTAATTTTCTTAAATTACCAAGGCTTGATTTGTGACCCAAGATATGATCTATTGTGGAGAATGTTCCATGAGCACTTGAGAAGAAAGTGTATTCTGTTGTTTTTGGATGGAAGGTCCTATAAATATCAATTAAGTCCATCTTGTTTAATGTGTCATTTAAAGCTTCTGTTTCTTTATTCATTTTCATTTTGGATGATCTGTCCATTGGTGAAAGTGGGGTGTTAACGTCCCCTACTATTATTGTGTTACTGTCGATTTCCCGTTTTATGGCTGTTAGTATTTGCCTTATGTATTGGGGTGTTCCTTTGTTGGGTGCATAAATATTTACAATTGTTTTATCTTCTTCTTGGATTGATCCCTTGATCATTATGTAGTGTCCTTCTTTGTCTCTTGTAATAGTCTTTATTTTAAAGTCTATTTCGTCTGATAGGAGAATTGCTACTCCAGCTTTCTTCTGGTTTCCATTTGCATGGAATATCGTCTTCCATCCCGTCACTTTCAGTCTGTGTGTGTCTCTAGGTCTGAAGCGGGTCTCTTATAGACAGCATATATACGGCTCTTGTTTTGGGATCCATTCAGCCAGTCTATGTCTTTTGGTTGGAGCATGTAATCCATTTACATTTAAGGTAGTTAGCAATATGTATGTTCCTATTACCATTTTAATTGTTTGGGGATTGTTATTGTAGGTCTTTTCCTTCTGTTGTGTTTCCTGCCTAGAGAAGTTTCTTTAGCATTTGTTGGAAAGCTGGTTTGGTGGTGCTGAATTCTCTTAGATTTTGCTTGTCTGTAAAGGTTTAATTTCTCCATCAAATCTGAATGAGATCCTTGCTGGGTAGAGTAATCTTGGTTGTAGGTTTTTCTCCTTCATTACTTTAAATATGTCCTGCCAGTCCCTTCTGGCTTGCAGAGTTTCTGCCGAAAGATCAGCTGTTAACCTTATGGGGATTCCCTTGGGTGTTATTTTTCCCTTGCTGCTTTTAATATGTTTTCTTTGTATTTAATTTCTGATAGTTTGATTAATGTGTGTCTTGGCGTGTTTCTCCTTGGATTTATCCTGTCTGGGACTCTTCGCACTTCCTGGACTTGATTGACTATTTCCTTTCCCATATTAGGGAAGTTTTCAATTATAATCCCTTCAAGTATTTTCTCAGTCCCTTTCTTTTTCTCTTCTTCTCTGGGACCCCTATAATTCGAATGTTGGTGCATTTAATGTTGTCCCAGAGGTCTCTGAGACTGTCCTCAATTCTTTTCATTCTTTTTTCTTTATTCTGCTCTGCGGTAGTTAGTTCCACTATTTTATCTTCCAGGTCACTTATCTGTTCTTCTGCCTCAGTTATTCTGATACTGACTCCTTCTAGAGAGTTTTTAATTTCATTTATTGTGTTGTTCATCATTGTTTGTTTCATCTTTATTTCTTCTAGGTCCTTGTTAAACGTTTCTTGTATTTTCTTCATTCTATTTCCAAGATTTTGGATCATCTTTACTATCATTTCTCTGAATTCTCTTTCAGGTAGACTGCCTATTTCCTCTTCATTTGTTTGGTTTGGTGGGTTTTTACCTTGCTCCTTCATCTGCTGCGTATTTCTCTGTCTTCTCCTTTTGCTTAACTTACCGTGTTTGGGGTCTCCTTCTTGCAGGCTGCAGGTTTGTAGTTCCCGTTGTTTCTGGTGTCTGCCCCCCAGTGGGTAAGGCTGGTTCAGTGGGTTGTGTAGGCTTCCTGGTGGAGGGGACTAGTGCCTGTGTTCTGGTGGATGAGGCTGGATCTTGCCTTTCTTGTGGGCAGGACCGCCTCCAGTGGTGTGTTTTGGGGTGTCTGTGAACTTAGTATGAGTTTAGGCAGTCTCTCTGCTAATGGGTGGGGTTGTGTTCCTGTCTTGCTAGTTGTTTGGCATGGGGTGTCCAGCACTGGAGCTTGCTGGTCGTTAAGTGGAGCTTGGTCTTAGTGTTGAGATGGAGATCTCTGGGAGAGCTTTTGCCGTTTGATATTACATGGAGCTGGGAGGTTTCTGGTCATCCAATGTCCTGAACTCAGCTCTCCCACCTTGGAGGCTAAGGCCTGACACCCGGATGGAGCACCAAGACCCTGTCAGCCACATGGCCAGGTACATGGGGAGTTTCTTGCCTTTTGGGAAGTCTGAGGTCTTCTGCCAGTGTTCAGTAGGTGTTCTGTAGGAGTTGTTCCACATGTAGACGGATTTCTGGCGTTATTTGTGGGGAGGAAGGTGATCTCGTCTTACTCCTCCGCCATCCTGAAGGTCTCTGGAAACTACACTTCAGCGCCGCCGTCCTTGCTAGGACTGTCCGAGTGCCTGGCCAGCTCCCAGTCCTTGCATTTAAACTGTTATAAAAATGTCTATTCTGTATTGATTTAGAAAATTATACACTACAAAGAATTTCCAAAGAAGCATTCTAAACAAATGCAAGGAAAGCCTTTACAAAGTACAGGCTGACAAACAAGGGGAGACATGTTGTATTTTGTTTTCATCCTGCAATCTTCACTTTCTTCTTCACTCCAATAGCTGTGATTTTAGCTAAGGCCACACAGTTCTAGGAATCAAAAGTTATGCAACCCTGTTTTGTGCTTTTGCTTCTCTTCAACAGAAGAAAAAACAACCCACAACAGAGCAGAGACTCTCTAGGACCGAAACCAAATGTTTTGGCAGAGGGAATAAATCAGTTCAGAGAGCTGTGGGCGGCAAGTTCTAAACATGAGACCCGGTCTGATCACTCTCTAGAAACTTTGAAAATGTTTGCTGCTACCTGGACTTCACTGCTGTAAGACTCTCCAAAGTAAAGCTTTGTGGCCAACTGCAGCACTGTGCTGGAGAGGGCAGAACAGGGTCCTAGGGGTTCCTACTGAAGGCCGGCAGAAGTCAGCTTAACGGATGAACATTCTTCTAATCACAACAAATGCTGACTGTTGACTGCGTTGTCTTTTTAGATGAAAACTTATCATCTGAACACCTACTATTAAACTCTGACAGTAACCTCTGTCACAAGAGAAACTGAAGCACATCAAAATTTTCAAGGTTTTATTTGAGCAAACATCGAATCAGATCAGGTAGCACCAAATCAAAAGTGATTAGGGGCACTCCATCAACAGAAGCTAAGGGAAAGGCTTTTAGAGAGAAGACAGAGAAGCAAAGCAAGGAAATTACTTGGTTGGCTACAGCTTTAGTAGTTGCCTTGTTTGGGAAAAACCTCATTGGCTGTTTGTGATTGAGTGTTCTTAAATTTTATTTTCTGGGAGAGCCTGCACTCAGAGGTGTTAGGCTCTGGCTTAGGTTTTGGTGTGCTTACGTCGCTTACCAAGGCATTAGAGACACCCCCAGTCTAATGCCTCCTGGCTTACTTACTTTAGCACTTGTAATTACTCTAAAGGTCTTTACTAAAGGCACCTCAGATATCTACTCAAGACATTTTCAAGCAAGTCAGGGGATATATCCAACTTCCTGATGGCTTTCTGTGAGTCAAGGTTTCAGAGAAAGCAGTTGGCTCTTGGATGCAAATGAAGAACAACTTTGATTTACTTGAGCACATATGTGGCAGTAGAAGGATATGGCTTAGCTTGGTAAACAAACTTATTTTCTCAAATATTACCAGACCATAATAATGAACAATTGCCTGAATTCACTGAGTACTTACTACATGGAAGCAATTGGGCTTAAAGGTCTCTTTTAGTCTCCATAAAAACCCTATAGTCATGAGTCTAGTAAGTGAGGATCCAGGATTCAAATCCAGGTATTTGTTGGTGACAAAAGTACATGTTCTTACAGCCACTGTACTGCCATCAAGACAGACCACAGCCTCTTGAGTAACACTTTCATTTTCATTTATTTCTACTCATTCTTAAATTTTCCCTGAGATCCTATTATATGTCCCAATATCCCATGGAAATACTGTAGAGTTTACTTATTTCGTAACTTCTCATAAAGTTTCACTAATTCGTATTTATGATAACTCAAGTTAAATTCAGTGTTCCTTCCTTAGGGCTTTTACATTTGTTTCTGTTTCCCAGTTGACATTCTTACCAAAAAAATACACAACTGAATTTTCGCTTTAAAAAACTTAACTGCAGGGCTTCCCTGGTGGCGCAGTGCTTGAGAGTCCGCCTGCTGGTGCGGGAGACGCGGGTTCGTGCCCCGTTTCGGGAAGATCCCACATGCCGCGGAGCGGCTGGGCCCGTGGGCCATGGCCGCTGGGCCTGCGCGTCCGGAGCCTGTGCTCCGCAAATGGGAGAGGCCACAACAGTGAGAGGCCCGCATAACGCAAGGAAAAAAAAAAAAAACTTAACTGCAAAACAGTAAACCAAAGAAAGTAAATGTCATCTATAATTCAATCACATAGCTAACATTTTAGAGATTATACAAAAGCTTTTTAAAAAACAAAAGTACTATATTAAACGTACAATTTTGTAACTAGTTTTTTTCACTTCAAAAGCTGTTGTCTTTCCACCTCGTTTTTAATGGCTGTAAAAATCCACTGAATAAATAATAGGTCTTATTTAACCAATTAGATAACCTCTCAGTTCCCCAGGAAGCAGGAGCTGAGGCTAAGTGTTTATAAAGGAGAGCAATTCCAGGGAACAGAGGTGAGGGACCAGAGTAAAGCAAAGAAGGAGAGAACGAAGCAAGAGGACACATTATTGACGTGGCCGCCACTAGGTATGATGGATTGCTCAGTCTTTCTGGACCATCCTCTGAGAAGCCACTTTTACCATATCTTGGGACAGTCTGTCAGAAGGAGGGGGCTATTTAACTGCTCTGATCATCCACTGGTCAAAGGTGTGCCCCTTAGAGGTGTGACTCCCCTCTGGTTCCATGGACCTGACATGATGAGGACAATGATTCTACCCTAGGACACCCTGCTGTCATCCAAAGGGACAACCTGGAGTGGGGACGGAAGAGTCCTCTCTTCTTCTGCATGGGAAGAGTCCATGCAGAGGGACTGCCACAGAGATGGATGGAACAAGAGGCAGGTGAGGCTGAGAGCATCTCCAGGGGTACAGAAGAGGCACCTACACTATTAGCAGACTTTTTTTTTTTTTTTTTCCTGTTTAAAAAAACATTATCTTAGTTCAGGCTGCTGTAACAAAATACCATAAACTGGGTGGCTTATCAACAACAGAAATTTATTTCCCACTCTACTGGAAGTTGGAAGTCTGAGATCAGGATGCCAGCATGGGTGGCTTCCGGTGAGAGCACTCTTCTGGTGGCAGACGGCCATCTCATTTCCTCATGCGGCCCAAGAGAGGTTGAGAGAGCTCTCTGTGGTCCCTGTGATAAGGGCCCTAATCCCATTCATGAGGGCTCCACCCTTATAAGCTAATCAACTCCCAAAGGCCCTACCTCTTTTACTTATTTAGTTAATTGGAGTAAAATTGCTTTACAATGTTGTGTTAGTTTCTGCTGTACAATGAAGTGAATCAGCTATGTGTATACATATATCCCTTCTCTCTTGGACCTCCCTCCAATCCCCCCACCCTCCAGCCCACCCATCTAGGTCGTCACAGAGCACCGAGCTGAGCTCCCTGTGCTTTATAGCATGTTCCCACTGGCTACCTATTTTTATGCATGGTAATGCATATATGTCCATCGTAATCTCCCAATTCGTCCCACCCTCCCCTTCCCACCCCGTGTCCGCATGTCCGTTCTCTACATCTATGTCTCTATTCCTGCCCTGCAAATAGGTTCATCTGTACCATTTTCCTAGATTCCACATATATGTGTTAATATACGATATTTGGGGCTTCCCTGGTGGTGCAGTGGTTGAGAGTCTGCCTGCTGATGCAGGGGACATGGGTTTGTGCCCCGGTCTGGGAAGATCTCACGTGCCACGGAGCGGCTGGGCCCGCGAGCCATGGCCGCTGAGCCTGCACATCCGGAGCCTGTGCTCCGCAACGGGAGACGCAACAACAGTGAGAGGCCTGGGTACCGCAAAAAAAAAAAAAAAAAAAAAATACACACACACACACACACACACACGATATTTTTCTCTTTCTGGATTACCTCACTCTGTATATCAGACTCTAGGTCCATCCACATCTCTACAAATGACCCAATTTCATTCCTTTTTATGGCTGAGTAATATTTCATTGTATATATGTACCACATCTTCTTTATCCATTCATCTGTCGTTGGACATTTAGGTTGTTTCCATGTCCTGGCTATTGTAAATAGTGCTGCAGTGAACACTGGGGTGCATGTGTCCTTTTGAATTATGGTTTTCTCAGGGTATATGCCCAGTAGTGGGATTGCTGGGTCATATGGTAGTTCTATTTTTAGTTTTTTAAGGAACCTCCATACTGTTCTCCACAGTGGCTGTATCAATTTACATTCCCACCAACAGCGTAGGAGGGTTCCCTTTTCTCCACACCCTCTCCAGCATTTATTGTTTGTCGATTTTTTTGATGATAGGCCCTACCTCTTAATCACTTCACTGTGGATCTAGGGTTTCAACATACAAATTTGGGGAGAGGGGACAAAAGATTCAGTCCGTTGAACACACCTAAAGTACTCCATCCTTAATTATTTCCTTACATACATTTTTAGTTCAAGGGGCGTTTATATCCAAAAAGGTTTGATGCACATTAACAAATTTCCTTCCAGAAAGATGTGTTAATTCTCTTGCCCAGAAACAGGGGATGAGATTATCGATTTCCTCTTAGCCCTGACTATAGACCCTAAGCTCTAGGAATGAAGATGATAGGCTAGAGATATAAACATTCTGAATTTTGTTATCTGCAGCTGAGCTACTTACACTTCATAGAATTAGTTCAGAAATCAAATAATTTCTTCCTTAACTGATCATGTATTTATTGAATTCTTCTATGAGCAGTATGCCCTCCTTACGGGAGCTCAAGAGAGAGAAGGCTTTTGCTCTGTGAGGCTGATACCCTAGCAGGAGAGAAACGATGAAGTAATAACAACATTATTCATGGCACTTGTGATAAGTTTTAGAAAGGAGCTGCATTATATGTGACGGTACATACCACAGTTAGCACTTCAACAGAAGCATTTACCTTACTCTAGAGGGTCAAGGAGAATCAGCCTTTTAGTAACCAGATTGGTAACCAAAAGAGAAAAAAACCCCCACACCTCTAATATTTAAACTACAAATTAAAAAATGAGCTGCGATCCTCAAATAATCAGAGTAATTTTTTTTTCTCATCGAGCATATATAAACTATCCAAGTTAGTTGTGACACCTTCAAGAAGGTATTCTTGGAAAAAAAAGTACATTTATTCCAGGGTTCCTTGAACTGTTTGAATTTTTGCAAGTGTCAACAAAATCAAACGCATACTATTTTGAATGCCCTAAATATTGATAACTCACTTTCCTTTGCGGACAAGTTAGTTTATCTGGAATAGCCCAGAGTGATTCAAAGCCAAGTTTAATGGATTGTGATCAACCTGGGAGATAAACTTTTAAAATGAAAAACAATGCTTGACTCTTAAAGTAATGAGTCTTCCTTGTGTATTTCAAGTGTTGCTTCAGAGGACGGTCCTAATAATCTGTCAACATCTTTTCTTTTTTTTTTTTTTTTTTTTCCTCTTACTGTTGTGGCCTCTCCCGTTGCGGAGCACAGGCTCCGGACGCGCAGGCTCAGTGGCCACGGCTCACGGGCCCAGCTGCTCCGCGGCATGTGGGATCTTCCCGGACCGGGGCACAAACCCGTGTCCCCTGCATTGGCAGGCGGACTCTTAACCACTGCGCCACCAGGGAAGCCCTGTCAACACCTTTTGAGAGAAAGTCAGTCCCTACCATGGGTCCCTGAAGTTTTCTTCATTTTTTATTCTCATAAAGCTGTCTTCTTGGGAATTTTTATTAAGAATTGCAGGTTTGCCTGCAGAAATTTATCAGCACAGGGGATCATAGACTCTTGTGGTTATTTGGGTTTACTCCTGGCAGAAAAAAAAATCAGGGAAAGGGTTTCAGAAATATACATATATAAAGAGATCTACATCTATATCTATACCTTTATCCATCCAACAAAGTTACATCTTTCTACGTTTAAAAAGAAATGCTAAATATTAGCCACAATTTTAAGCATCCAAGTAGTCATAGATTTACAGGATTTTTTACACCTCCCATGTGCAATAGAAGAATTTGGGAGTAGTAGTAATGAAGAAACAAATTACAAAGTATGTCTTTCCTTTTGTGTAGCTTATTGCTCATTTGATTTAAATCCAGGTGTACTAGGTTTCTCATAATTGTTTAGGCTAATAAGTACTTTGTAGTGCACCCATGGAGGGAACAGCCTTGAAGAGAGTTTTTCTTCTAAGCACCTCTTTATTTAAAATTCCAGCTTTACTGAGGTATAGTTGACAAATAAAATTGTAAGATACTGAAAGTGTACAACACCATGATTTGATATACATACACACTGTGAAAGGATTTCCCCATCAAGTTAATTAACACACCACCTATCACCTCTCATATTTACTTTTTTTTTTGTTTTGAGAACCATTTAAGTCCTACTCTCTTAGCAAGTTTCAATTCTGCAATACTGTGCTGTCAACTAGAGTCACCATGTTATACATGAGACCCTCAGGCCGTATTCAACTTACAACTGAAGGTTTGTAAGCTTTTAGCAACCTCTCCCTATTTCTCCCACCCCTCACCACCAAGTGGCACTTCTTAATGGGTGGGCCCACTATGAGCTCCAGAACAGCTACTGATAATCCTGCAGGGAACTTTTAACCTGGATCTTGCTATAGACAATCAAAGAATTAAAAAAATTTAGCCTCCATTATGCAATGAAAAATATGTCCAACATATCTTGTTGCAACATAAGAAGGATTATATGTAAGTAAATTACAAATGGTGTATTTCAGGGTTTGATATTAATTGCCACTTATTCCTTCTACGGGCAGATGGCTCAGAAATCTTCTATCCTGATCCAATATAAAGCTGCCTTTTCTCACAAGTCTAGGCTCAGCTGACACATCTCTGTCCAGGATGACAGCTTTTCTCTGTCTATAAGGCCCCTTAATACAATAGCAGCCTGTCTGCAACTGTCTGGAGTTCACTATAAATCTACACGTTAGCAAATTTGTGCAAAAAAGGTGTTTCCTTCCAGGGTTCTCTCTTAAAAAGCAAAAACAAAACCTGATCCAATTACTCAGAAACCAGAGAATGTCTTTCTTTTCTACTGTGTGGTCCCTATCTCTTCTACTCTGTGTATTTCCCATATTCCACGGTCTGCCTCAAGCTTAAAAACAGCCCTATTTGTATCCATATGCTGCCTGTCTTGTGGGAAGAGGAGATTCCCAACTGGGTCACACATGGATTAAAACACGGAGGCCACCATCGCAGGGCTCCCAGCTAACAGCCTCCCCTTATGAGAGTGTAAACAAAGTCACTACTCATGCAGCTCATGCTCTAAATCAAGTGGCTGTGCCAGCGTGCCACCTATCATTCGCTGTAAATGCTTAAAATATCCTAATGGATACTGTAAAATAACCAGCAGTCCCACTCCTGGGCACATATCCAGAGAAAACCATAATTCGAAAAGATACCTGCATCCCGACGTTCACAGCAGCACTATTCACAACAGCCAAGACATGGAAGCAATCTAAATGTCCATCAACAAAGGGATGGATAAAGAAGATGTGGCACATATACACAATGGAATACTACTCAGCCATGAAAAGGAAGGAAATAATGCCATTTGCAGCAACATGGATGGACCTAGAGATTATCATACTAAATGAAATAAGTCAGAAAGAGAAGACAAATACCACATGATATCACATATGTGGAATCTAAAAACAATGATATAAATGAACTTATTTATAAAACTAAAAGAGACTCACAGACTTCAAAAACAAACTTATGGTTACCAAAGAGGAAAGGGGGGGAGGGGTAACTGAGGAGTTTGGGGTTAACATACACACCCTACTACATATAAAATAGATAATCAACAGGGACCTACTGTATAGCACAGGGAACTCTACTCAATATTCTGTGATAATCTATATGGGAAAAGAATGTGAAAAAGAATGAATACATGTATATGTATAACTGAATCACTTTGCTGTACACCTGAAACTAACACAACATGGTAAATCAACTAGACTCCAATATAAAATAAAATTAAAATTAAAAAAAATAATTATAGCCCTACTTCTAGAATGTGAACCAGGGAATCCCCAGTGGTCCAGTGCTTAGGAGTCCACACTCTCACTGCCGAGGGCCCAGGTTTGATCCCTGGTCAGGGAACTAAAATCCCACAAGCCGCATGGGACAAAAAAAAAAAAAAAAAAAAAAAAAAAAAAGAATGTGGTCCCTGGCTGAGCACGCACCCCAACATTTAGTAGGCACCGCTAGGCTAGCAAAGCCAGCATTGAGTCTGATCTTCCAAAGGGGAAGGTGGATGCTTCCCTCTGCTTCCCAGCTACAAGCCCATCCCCCACCCCCACCCGCAGGCCTTCTGTCCTGGGACAGTGGCACAGTCCCCGAGAAAGAGGGCATGAAGGAGGAAAACGGGGTGAGCTGGCATCCTCACCTTCGTACAGCCTGACAGTTCACACTGGTTGACTCACGGTGCCTTAGCACACGAGCTTCACTAAGCCCCTGGCCTGGTACCAGGAACTGAGGACAGAACAGAGTCCCCAGTCCCTGGCTATCACCCTGCCTCTCTGTCCCTCATGCCCCTGTATGTGGGGTAACAGCTCTGCGGGTGCTCCTGAGTTCTACCACGAGCTGATCCTGCGAGCCGTGGCCAGGTCCAGATTCTCAAGGTTCCTCTCCCCCTCCGCGAGAGCTCCTTCCTACCCAGAAAGTCTCATTATATATTTTTCAAAGGCCCATTTTCTACATGAGAAATTTCAGCAAAATATCTTGACACATAATATTTCATCATCTTGATGTTTAGAGCTAAAAGAGCCTTTGTCCAGCAAATCCAAGCCTCTCATTTTCAAAATGAAAAGACGAAGCACAGCAATTTGGGGTCTCGCTCAAGGTCACAGATCGTTGCATGGCAGGAAGCTGCATCTGGGGCTCCGAGCCCCTCATCCAGTGACACCCCGGCTCTGCTTATGACAACATGGAAAACACAGGAGAAACCTCAGGGGATGGTTTTTTAACTTCACGTGGTAGTTTTCCACTGCTATTTTACAGTCAGAAAAAGATAAGTATTTTGAAGAAGCAGGAACAACTGAAAAGTCAATCTCCTTCCCCACTTTGGCTATTTAAAGCAAGCTGTGTTCATTCTCCATGCAGCTCTGTACTGACAGGGAAGGCATACAATTGTGGCATCACTTCCTAGCACACCAGTGCCCCAGGTGAGTACTGACTGACAGCTTCAGACAACTAATAAGTCCAGGATCTGTTCCTAGGAAAATGCTTTGCATGCGTCATTAAGGCTATTTTTGGGCTTTGCTGTCTTGAACTGAATGTAAACTAGCACTGGTGACTCTCAATTTAGATGTGACTTCATTGAGGGAAGAAACAAGCATAAACTACTATTTTCAGGGACTGGTGGTAGCAATACTAAAAAAAAAAAAAAAAAAGAACTGGTAGTAAATCTATAGACTTGTATAAGATATCACATCTATACGTCCTTTAAGTAACAACTCCAGTACTGCCCTTATATTTACTAACATATTAACTAAAATCAAATTGGAATACTGCTATCCCAAACATGCATTTACTTCTACTGCAGATGTATCATACCATAGTATGCCAAAGAGAATCACCTGTGGTATTTTTTTCTTTGTATTTTTTTATTGGAGTAAAATTGCTTTACAATGTTGTGTTAGTTCCTGCCGTACAACGAAGTGAATCAGCTATATGTATACCTATATTCCCTCCCTCTTGGACCTCCCTCTCCCGCCCCCCGTCCGGTCTAGGTCATCACAGAGCACCAAGCTGATCTCCCTGTGCCCTACAGCATCACCTGTGATATGGATACTTCTAAAAACCTAAAGGTGCTGGACCCCACCTGAAAACTACTGCACTGAATTGCCAGCAGGCGGAGCCACACCGTGGATATTTTTCATCAGTGACCTTTAAGAGCACCGTGGCTGACCCTCACACACCTTCAGTTATGTGATCCTTAGAACACAAGGCAAATTTTCCTTTACCATGTTACCATCTCCCCATGTTCAGGGATGGGAATCTCCACTTGAAGAGAGAATGTATTCTATGGCAGTGACGCTCAAATTTTGTTTTGCCTCAGATTCAGTTGCTGGGGGGTGGAGCTTGGTAAAAGGACAAACGGCAAGCCTGCCCCAAACCTAAAAAACTGCATTTTTAACAAAGCTATACAGAATACTCAGAAGCACACAGAGTTGAAGGACGAAAACTTTCTGGAAGATTTCCTAAAAGGCCACGTGGTTTCTAAAAATTTAACCGGAGATAGTAAAACAAGAAGGCTATGAAGGAGACGTAACTGTGTCAGACCTAACTGAAACCAACGTCGCTAAAGCTCTGCTGTCAATTCCCCACACCCTCACTCTCTGTGTTAAGAGGTTAAGGAGGTGCTGATATCATGCAACCAAGGGGGGCAGGTGGAATGGAAGGATGGTTTGAGTGTCAAAGAAATTGAAACTCCTTATTCAAAAATGGCTCAGCTGGTCAATCATGGGGTTTAAGAAGGTAGAAAAGGAAGTGAAGCCAGGAAGGTCTGCTCCATCCAAGAAAATGGAGGAACCTACACTTCTAAAGTGCATCTGAAAAAGAATAGTTATGGGGCTGCCCTGGCAGTCCAGTGGTTAAGACTCCGCACTTCCATTTCAGGGGGCGTGGGTTTGATCCCTGGTTGGGGAACTGAGATCCCACAAGCCGTGCAGTGGTGTGGCAAAAAAAAAAAAAAAAAAAAATATATATATATATATATATATAAATGAATCACTTTGCTGTACACCTGAAACTAACATGACATTCTAAGTCAACTATACTACAATATAAAATAAAAATTAAAAAATACAAAAGTAAAAAATACAAAAGAAAAATGAGAGTCCAAAAAACCAAGTACATCCGAGGTCCAAGAGCTGATGTAGTAGCCAATGGGTGTGAAGGAGCCACAGAGAGACAAGAGGGTAGCTAAACAGGGAGATATTAGAGTTGAACACATCTGGCTGGGACATATTTCTACTTGACAGAAAGCAGTTATGGAAGTACTCCAAAGGCAGTTAGGCAGAAAACAAATGTGTCGCGTGGTATGATGTTGGGATATGACGTCTGTAGAGGAACTGGGACTCCTAAGACATCTTACAATTTCATCCTTTACTGCACACATCTCTGTACCCAGCCATTTCTTCTGTGCCTCGACTGTGAATCGCAAACTTCAAGATCCCTTCTGAGTCAGAACGTCAAACGCTTTCGGTGGGTAAATCAAGTATTATTACTTCCACTTTGCAAATGAAGAAACTCAGAGGGCAGGCCTAAAGTCACATGGCTCGATGTGGCAGAGATCAAATTCTAACCCATAATTCCAGCTCCAGTGCACCATAATTTCTGCTAACTAGCGCTCCAGAGGAAGTGGAAAATGCAGAGGGTTAAACTAAGGGCGGTTTAATAAAGACCAGTGATAGCCAGATAACGGCTTCTTATCCTGCAGCAGATAATAAATACTAACAAGAAGAAATGGTTAAGACGTTACGATACATATTTTAATAACGTTTTGTAAGGGAAAAGGCAGTTCTTTTTTATCGTGTGCAAAGAATTCCTCACTTTTAAGGTCTTCCGGAAATCCGCATTTGACCAACTTTCCAATCCTTACACCTAACACCTTACTGTTGGCCATGTGATGTGGGCGGGGCTTGAAGTGGTGTCCGTCCTACCGTGAAAGTTCCTAGCTGGAGCCAGGAGAATGGAAGCTGACATGTCTGGCTTCTCGACCAGACTGAGTGCCTTTAAGGGCCGATGGTGTTTCCGTTATCTTTTCATTCTGCCACCACCACTACCCTCCGCAACAGCATTCAGCAAAGATTTCAACCAACACTGACTCTTGTGAGCCAGACCCTGAAGACGAGCTCAGTGCTTGGGAAAATCAGTCTAAGAAGTGAACAGCCACAGGGTCACAGGATCTGCTGAACTATGTAGTTTTGGTGTGAACAAACAGAAGGAGGCTCAGAAAAGAAGAAAAGGCCAGAGGAAGAAACTCTGAACCATATTACTGTATCTAGCCTGTGCCACATTTGAGAAATTTATATTTAAAGTAATGTATATTTAGTGTATATTTAATGTACACACACATACATAAATAATAGACACAGATGTGCAGAAATGGAGATGGCAGTTTTAAATACATGAAACAAAGTACTGAACATTCATTTGCAAAAACCCAACAGGGGAACTCCCTGGCAGTCCAGTGCCTAGGACTCCGTGCTCTCAAGGGCAAGGGCCCAGGTTCAATCCCCGGTTGGAGAACTAAGATGCCGTGAGCCGCGTGAAGCCAAAAACAAACAAACAAACAAACAAACAAAAAACAAAACCCAACAAGTCATAAGATGAATATTCACATCATTACTTAGTGTCCTCGATGTATCATTGGCATTTTACCCCGCAAAGATGCCATCTTTCACTGAAAATTTTAAGCTACACTTTGTATTTATGTTAAGGCCATTCATATAGTCATATAAAATTTAGCAGAAGTTTTTCTCCTGCATGCACTTAAAAAAGAAAAAGCCTGGACTCTTTTGCCTAGTGTAAGCATCTGGCTTCCTGAAATAAAGAAAATGCATTCCATAAATTTATATCCAGGTGGCAATTCCTAAGCTGAACACTTTAAATGTTCATATATTAATTCACATACATTTTTGACTGCAAAATGGTTTTATAGTATGACAAGGCAAAAAACATTAAGCACATTCTATGCTGAAGTTGTTGGGCTCATACAAGAATCAATAGATCCCAGACTCTCAACCTCAAGATACCTGTGCCTTGTCAGGGTGGAAAAAAATGTTCATCAGTGAGCACAGATGTGATGAAAGAGGTTTTAATAAAGCACATGGGGAATTGAGAGAGATTGCACCAACCACTAAATTGATTCTTTTTTTTTTAGAAGGCACTCTATATTTATTGAAAAAACTACTACTGAATAAATAAGTGAAATGAAGGAATAAGGCATTTCCATACTAGGAAATATTCGTTAGAAATTCTGATAAATTTCTTTTCCTTCAGATCTAAGCCAGAGTCCCCCTCCATCCTGCCTGTTCCTTTCCCCAGTGTACAACTCCTTCACTGAATTCAGAAACTCCTCCATAACACTCACAGCTTCATTTCTGCTCTAATTGCTCCATGTATGGCTTATCTGCTCAAGTAAATTAGAAGCTCAAGAGCAAGAGTCATGTTCTGGTTTGTCAATCCTCCCCCATGACTGGCAGAGAACAGAGCACACCAAAGGTATTCAGGAGATAAATGCGTCTTGACTTATTTCCATCTCTGCATTTCATGATCCCTCCTATATCATTCTCACTATGATATCTATGTTACTTTACTTTTTGAATTTTATTTTATATTTTTTTAAACAGCAGGTTCTTATTAGTTATCCATTTTATACATATTAGTGTATATATGTCAATCCCAATCTCCCAGTTCATCACACCACCACACACCCCCTCCACTTTCCCCCCTTGGTGTCCATGTTTCTTCTCTACATCTGTGTCTCAATTTCTGCCCTGCAGACCAGTGCATCTGTACCATTTTTCTAGGTTCCACATACATGTGTTAATATACGATATTTGTTTTTCTCTTTCTGACTTACTTCACTCTGTATGACGGTCTCTAGATTCAACTACGTCTCTACAAATGACTCAACCTCGTTCCTTTTTATGGCTGAGTAATATTCCATTGTATATATGTGCCTCATCTTCTTTATCCATTCATTTTGTCGATGGGCATTTAGGTTGCTTCCATGACCTGGCTATTGTAAATGGTGCTGCAATGAACATCGGCGTACATGTGTCTTTTTGAATTATGGTTTTCTCTGGGTATATGCCCAGTAGTGGAATTGCTGGGTCGTAGGGTAGTTCTATTTTTAGTTTTTTAAGGAACCTCCATACTGTCCTCCATAGTGGCTGCAGCACCAACTTACATTCCCACCAACAGTGTAAGAGGGTTCCATTTTCTCCAGCATTTGTTGTTTGTAGATTTTCTGATGAAGCCCATTCTAACTGGTGTGAGGTGATACCTCATTGTAGTTTTGATTTGCTTTTCTCTAATAATTAGTGATGTTGAGCAGCTTTTCATGTGCTTCTTGGCCATCTGTATGTCTTCTCTGGAGAAATGTCTGTTTAGGTCTTCTGCCCGTTTTTGGATTGGGTTGTTTTTTTAATATTGAGCTGCATGAGCTGTTTATATATTTTGGAGATTAACCCTTGGTCCGTCGATTCATTTGCAAATATTTTCTCCATTCTGAGGGTTGTCTTTTCGTCTTGTTTGTAGTTTCCTTTGCTTTGCAAAAGCTTTTAAGTTTCATTAGGTCCCATTTGTTTATTTTTGTTTTTATTTCCATTACTCTAGGAGGTGGATCAATAAAGATCTTGCTGTGATTTATGTCAAAGAGTGTTCTTCCTATGTTTTCCTCTAAGAGTTTTATAGTGTCTGGTCTTACATTTAGGTCTCTAATCCATTTTGAGTTTATTTTTGTGTATGGTATTAGGGAGTGTTCTAATTTCATTCTTTTACATGTAGCTGTCCAGTTTTCCCAGCACCACTTATTGAAGAGACTGTCTTTTCTCCATTGTATATCCTTGCCTCCTTTGTCATGGATGTGTGAGTTTATCTCTGGGCTTTCTATCCTGTTCCATTGATCTGTATTTCTGTTTTTGTGCCAGTACCACATTGTCTTGATTACTGTAGCTTTGTAGTATAGTCTGAAGTCAGGGAGCCTGATTCCTGCAGCTCTGTTTTTTTTCCCTCAAGACCGCTTTGGCTATTTGGGGTCTTTTGTGTCTCCATACAAATTTTAAGATTTTTGTTCTAGGTCTGTAAAAAATGCCATTAGTAATTTGATAGGGATTGCACTGAATCTGTAGATTGCTATGGGTAGTACAGGCATTTTCACAATATTGATTCTTCCAATCTAAGAACATGGTATATCTCTCCATCTGCTTGTATCATCTTTAATTTCTTTCATCAGTGTCTTATAGTTTTCTGCATACAGGTCTTGTGTCTCCTTAGGTAGATTTTTTCCTGGGTATTTTATTCTTTTTGTTGCAATGGTAAATGGGAGTGTTTCCTTAATTTCTCTTTCAGATTTTTCAACATTAGTGTATAGGAATGCAAGAGATTTCTGTGCATTAATTTTGTATCCTGCAACTTTACCAAGTTCATTGATTAGCACTAGTAGTTTTCTGGTGTCATCTTTAGGATTCTCTACGTATAGTATCATGTCATCTGCAAACAGTGACAGTTTTACTTCTTCTTTTCCAATTTGTATTTCTTTTTCTCCTCTGATTGCCAAGGCTAGGACTTCCAAAACTATGTTGAATAATAGTGGTGAGAGTGGACAACCTTGTCTTGTTCCTGATCTTAGAGGAAATGCTTTCAGTTTTTCACCATTGAGAATGATGTTTGCTGTGGGTTTGTCATATATGGCCTGTATTATGTTGAGGTAGGTTCGCTCTATGTTCACTTTCTGGAGAGTTTTTATCATAAATGGGTGTTGAATTTTGTCAAAAGCTTTTTCTGCATCTGTTGAGATGATCGTATGGTTTTTCTCCTTCAGTTTGTTAATATGCTGGATCACACTGATTGATTTGCATATATTGAAGAATCCTTGCATCCCTGGGATAAATCTCACTTGATTGTGGTGTATGATCCTTTTAAATATGTTTCTGGATTCTGTTTGCTAGTATTTTGTTGAGGGTTTTTGCATCTCTATTCATCAGTGATATTGGTCTGTAATTTTCTTTTTTTGTAGTATCATTGTCTGGTTTTGGTATCATGGTGATGGTGGCCTCACAGAATGAGTTTGGGAGTGTTCCTTCCTCTGCAATTTTTTGGAAGAGTTTGAGAAGGATAGCTGTTAGCTCTTCTCTAAATGTCTGATAGAATTCACCTGTTAAGCCATCTGGTCCTGGACTTTTGTTTGTTGGAAGATTTTTAATCACAGTTTCAATTTCAGTGCTTGTGACTGGTCTGTTCATATCTTCTATTTCTTCCTGGTTCAGTCTTGGAAGGTTATACTTTTCCAAGAATTTGTTCATTTCTTCCAGGTTGTCCATTTTATTGGCATAGAGTTGCTTGTAGTAGTCTCTTAGAATGCTTTGTATTTCTGTGGTGTCTGCTGTAACCTCTCCTTTTTCATTTCTAATATTATTGATTTGAGTCCTCTCCCTCTTTTTTTTTTTTTTTTTTTTTTTGCGGTACGTGAGCCTCTCACTGTCGTGGCCTCTCCTGTTGTGGAGCACAGGCTCCAGATGCGCAGGCTCAGCGGCCATGGCTCACGGGCCTAGCCGCTCCACGGCATGTGGGATCTTCCCGGAACAGGGCATGAACCTGTGTCCCCTGCATTGGCAGGCGGACTCTCAACCACTGTGCCACCAGGGAAGCCCCTCTCCCTCTTTTTCTTGATGAGTCTGGCTAACGGTTTATCAATCTTGTTTATCTTCTCAAATAAGCAGCTTTTAGTTTTATTGATTTTTGCTATTGTCTTCTTTGTTTCTATTTCATTTATTTCTGCTCTGATCTTTATGATTTTTTTCCTTCTACTAACTTTGGGTTTTGCTTGTTCTTCTTTCTCTAATTGCTTTAGGTGTAAGGTTAGGTTGTTTATTTGAGATGTTTGTTGTTTCTTCAGGTAGGACTGTATTGCTATAAACTTTCCTCTTAGAAATGCTTCTGCTGCATTCCACAGGTTTTGGATCATCGTGTTTTCATTGTCATTTGTCTCTAAGTATTTTTTGATTTCCTCTTTGATTTCTTCAGTGATCTCTTGGTTATTTAGTAACGTATTGTTTAGCCTCCATGTGTTTGAGTTTTTTACATTTTTTCCCCTGTAACTGATTTCTAATGTCATAGCGTTGTGGTCAGAAAAGATGCTTGATATGATTTCAATTTTCTTAAATTTACTGAGGCTTGATTTGTGACCCAAGATGTGATCTATCCTGGAGAACGTTCCATGCACACTTGAGAAGAAAGTGTAATCTGCTGTTTTTGGATGGAATGTCCTATAAATATCAATTAAATCTATCTGGTCTACTGTGTCATTTAAAGCTTGTGTTTCCTTATTAATTTCCTGTTTGGATGATCTGTCCATTGGTGTAAGTGAGGTGTTAAAGTCCCCCACTATTATTGTGTTACTGTCGATTTCCTATTTTATAGCTGTTAGCAGTTGCCTTATGTATTGAGGTGCCCCTATGTTCGGTGCATATAGATTTATAATTGTTATATCTTCTTCTTGGATTGATCCCTTGATCATTATGTAGTGTCCTTCCTTGTCTCTTGTAATATTCTTTATTTTAAAGTCTATTTTATCTGATATGAGTAGTGCTACTCCAGCTTTCTTTTGATTTCCATTTGCATGGAATATCTTTTTCCATCCCCTCACTTTCAGTCTGTCTATGTCCCTAGGGCTGAAGTGGGTCTCTTGTAGACAGCATATATTTGGATCTTGTTTTTGTATCCATTCAGCGAGCCTGTGTCTTTTGGTTGGAGCATTTAATCCATTCACTTTCAAGGTAATTATCGATCTGTATGTTCCTATTACCATTTTAATTGTTTGGGGTTTGCTATTGTAGGTCTTTTCCTTCTCTTGTGTTTCCCGCCTAGAGAAGTTCCTTTAGCATTTGTTGTAAAGCTGGTTTGATGGTGCTGAATTCTCTCAGCTTTTGCTTGTCTGTAAAGGTTTTAATTTCTCTGTTGAATCTGAATTAGATCCTTGCTGGGTTCCACCGTTCTGTCTTCCAGGTCACTTATCCATTCTTCCGCCTCAGTTGTTCTGCTATTGATTCCTTCTAGTGTAGTTTTCATTTCAGTTATTGTATTGCTCATCTCTGTTTGTTTGTTCTCTAATTCTTCTAGGTCTTTGTTAAACATTTCTTGCATCTTCTTGATCTTTGCCTCCATTCTTCTTCTGAGGTCCTGGATCATCTTCACTATCATTATTCTGAATTCCTTTTCTGGAAGGTTGCCTATCTCCACTTCATTTAGTTGTTTTTCTGGGGTTTTATCTTGTTCCTTCATCTGGTACATAGCCCTCTGCCTTTTCATCTTGTGTTTCTTTCTGTGAATGTGGTTTTTGTTCCACAGGCTGCAGGATTGTAGTTCTTCTTGCTTCTGCTGTCTGCCCTCTGGTGGATGAGGCTATCTAAGAGGCTTGTGCAAGTTTCCTGATGGGAGGGACTGGTGGTGGGTAGAGCTGGCTGTTGCTATGGTGGGCAGAGCTCAGTAAAACTTTAATCCACTTGTCTGCTGATGGGTGGGGCTGGCTTCCCTCCCTGTTGGTTGTTTGGCCAGAGGTGACCCAACACTGGAGCCTACCCGGGCTCTTTGGTGGGGCTAATGGCGGACTCTGGGAGGGCTCTTGCCCAGGAGTACTCCCCAGAACTTCTGCTGCCAGTGTCCTTGTCCTCACGGTGAGACACAGCCACCTCCCGCCTCTGCAGGAGACCCTCCAACACTAGCAGGTAGGTCTGGTTCAGTCTCCTATGGGGTCACTGCTCCTTCCCCTGGGTCCTGATGTGCACACTACTTTGTGTGTGCCCTCCATGAGTGGAGTCTCTGTTTCCCCCAGTCCTGTCGAAGTCCTGCAGTCAAATCCCGCTAGCCTTCAAAGTCTGATTCTCTAGGAATTCCTCCTCCCATTGCCGGACCCCCAGGTTGGGAAGCCTGACGTGGGGCTCAGAACCTTCACTCCAGTGGGTGGACTTCTGTGGCATAAGTGTTCTCCAGTGTGTGAGTCACCCACCCAGCAGTTATGGGATTTGATTTTATTGTGATTGTGCCCCTCCTACCAACTCATTGTGGCTTCTCCTTTGTCTTTGGATGTGGGGTATCTTTTTTGGTGAGTTTCAGTGTCTTCCTGTCCATGACTGTTCAGTAGTTAGTTGTGATTCTGGTGCTCTCGCAAGAGGGAATGAGAGCACATCCTTCTACTCTGCCATCTTGAACCAATCCTCTCTTAAACTGATTATTACCAGGAACCGGATAATTCCTTCCATGGATGTAGTTAAGATTTTATAGTAATTGCTGGTTCAGACCATGAGAATTCTACTGAATTTGTTTTATTCACAGTAATTCTCCAACTTAGGAAAGTCATTAAATCTAAGTCTCAGTTTGCTTGAATGTAAAATAAAGGGGTTAGAACCAAACTATTTGTCATCTCTTCTAAAGTAATTCTATGAAGCCCCTACTTGGGGTCAGACTTCTAGGTTTGGGTATGTTTCGGAAATTAGCCAGAAGTAAGCAAAAGAGCCTTAGGGCACCTAAAATAGCTTTTAAAAAAGCCTCTCAAATCCATGACTTTGATTTTCATTCAAAATATAGTTGCTAAGAACATTTCCTCACACCATATACCAAAAAAACTAAAAAATGCATTAAAACAATAAATACTGGAGAGGGTGTAAAAAACAAAACAAAACAAACAACAACAAAAACAAAATATAGCTGCTAACACGTTGGGTTATCTGTTGTCCTAGCCAATAGCATATTAAAAGCAATGTAATATATGGTGATGGAGGTTAATTAGATTTGTCATGGTGATAATTTGCAGTATATACCAATATCCAAACATTATGTGTATACCTGAAAATATAACGTTATATGTCAGTTATACCTCAGTTTAAAAAAGGCAATATGTAAGATGTCACAAGAGAGGCAGAAATATTAGTGACATAACAGTGATGTCAGGAGACAGGGTTAGCTGACATACTGACATGAAGCAAGGAATGAGAAAAACCAAGACATCCAATGGTGATGTACACTGTGCTGACCCTGAACTCCCAAGAGCAAGATCAAACTATGCAAGGCACTTTTTACTTAAGAAGGCAGGAGGGAATTTTACATACACTTCCATCAAAATTTAAAATACTTATATGCTTGTTCACAGCCGCCAGGACCAGTTATCTATAAAACCAGTATGGAACACCTCATTCCCAAAGACGTCAACTAAGTAAGATATCCTTTTTTAAAAAAAAATTTAAATTTTATTTTGGAATATAGTTGATTAACATAAATAAGATATTCCTGTCTGTCAGTGATTCTCAACCTTGGCGGTACATCACCTAAGTAGGGAGCTTGAAAAAAAATCAGATACCCAGGTCTTATGCTTTGAGATTCAGACTTATTAAGTTTGGAGTGAGTCTATGTTATCCAGATATTTAAAAGTTTTAAGCAACTCTGAGGCACAGTGAGATGTGAGAACTCCTATTCTATGGGCTACTTAATTTTCTTTATTTCTGACGACCATGTGCCTGATAAAGGTCCTTGTTTTACTGATTTAAAAATGCAAGGTTGGGCTTCCCTGGTGGCGCAGTGGTTGGTTGAGAGTCCGCCTGCCGATGCAGGGGACGCGGGTTCGTGCCCCGGTCCAGGAAGATCCCACATGCCGCGGAGCAGCTGGGCCCGTGAGCCATGGCCGCTGAGCCTGTGCGTCCGGAGCCTGTGCTCCGCGGCGGGAGAGGCCACAACAGTGAGAGGCCCGCGTACCGCAAAAAAAAAAAAAAAAAAATGCAAGGTTGCAACCTTCCTTCAGGGCTCATCTTGTGTCTCGTGAATTCATTCATTTTTCTATTCACTCAGGCAAGGAACACTTTCTGGGGGACCATTCACAATATTCTAGGTACTACATGGGGCAGGAGGGCTTCAGAGATGAACAGGACAAAACCTACAGTCCCCACGAGACCCAAATCTCGAAAGAGAGACAGATGTGCCGACAACTGCAATGCATCCCAGGTTCTTCAGTACAGTTAAGAAGAAAGAACAGAGGTGTCAGTGTTGCAAAGAAGGGATTGATCAACTCTGCCTGGTGAGGGGTTTAGAAGAGGAGCAGGTTGATAGAAAAGCTCCATGAGGTGAAGCCACTTGAGTGGGGTGAGAAGTCAAATAAACAGGGACCCCAGGCGCCTGGCTGCTGCTTCTGGATGCAATAAATTATTCCCCAACCACTCTTACGTAGCCCAGCAGATTCTCCCCGCTGGGAAATCCTGTAGCATTTATATGTATGCTACTCCATTGGTAGCTGACACTGACCTGTTTGTAGTGCTCTGTATCTTCTATGCAGGTCTTGTCTTACTAGACTGTAAATGCACCAGACGGTAAGGCTGTAGAGGTAGGAACCACCTCTTTTTCATCATTGTGTTCCCAGTGGCTGGCACAGGCTGGGCACTCAGTTAATATTTCTTGAGCTCAACGTTAGACTTAATGCTCCCTGAGAATATGGATGGTCTTCAAGTGTGAAGCATCTATTACTGAAGTTTAAATACGAGTGCTGACCACCATCAGTAAAGATTTGATGTTTGTGATCAAAGGAGATTGCAGTGTGAATTTATCATTTCCTGATTCCTAAATCAATCCATTTAGGATGGATTATTTCAGATTCTCAAAAAATAAGAACGCCTTTCTATGTCATCTTCTCCCACTTAAAACATGATGTCACCATTATTTGGATGTTATGTAAATCCCACATTTTGTTTAGACTTATTTAAACCTAAACTTATTTAAACTTAAATAAAGACTTATTAAACTTAAACTTATTTAAGTTTATGAACATGTTTCTAGTAGTTGTTGATCTAGAACTTTCCCT
>NW_006771155.1:842920-869029 GCF_000442215.2 Lipotes vexillifer
CCACCAGGAAACCAGACTTTTTAGATGAAGACTGTGAAGTCCCATTAAAGTGAGTCTCTTACTCCTTCAGCAGTTGCTAATAGCCATGGTGGATGACCAAATTAAGTGGCTACAAAGGGATCTAATTTTCTTCCTTCTGCCAAAACTCCAGGGTAGAACCTTCCACGTGGGACTTTCATACAATTCAAAAATTAGCCGCCATACTCATAAAATGATGCTTATCAGGAACATGGGTGAAAGAGACAAAAAGAGACCCCATTTTTAGTGCCTGGATGTTAGAGTTACTTTGACGGCTGAAAGGTTTTGCTTGCCGCTCCGAGATTCTTGGCTTTGGACACCATAACGAGAATGTCAGATAAGTCATCCCCAGGGGAGGGAGGTGTAACTGTATTTGTTTGTCAAGTGCTGTCACTCTCCTGTTAGGTCTAGATAATTGAAAATGATTGAGCGCCAAAGTGTTCAACAACAAAACCCTTATAAAGAAAGGGAACGTACGTGCTTATCTTTGTGAATAACAGGCTGAAAAGGTACACGGGACACTGTGTTTCATTTTGCATATGCATCCTGGGGAGGGGACAGCCAGGGGTAAATGGAGGGGGTGTGCAACTGGGAGAAGAGGAGACATGGGGACTTGGGTCCAAAAGAAGAAACAGAGGAGAGATACAAGGACGCAACCACAGGCTCAGAAGCAGGGCTGACACTGTTTTTTCCTCAGCTATACATCTTCCCCAGGTGATTTCATCACTTCCATGGCTTCAGGTATAAACTGTAATGGATGATTCCTACGTCTGTATACTCAGCCCTGAAAGCTTGGTTCTAGTTGTCTATATCCAACTGCTTCCAAGAATATCCATCAGCGTATCCACAGCTTGTTATGTCCAAGGATCCAGTCATCTAGTCAAAACCTTCAAAATTTCCCCAGGTTCCTTAACAGCACCTTAGCCTGGACTCCTTCCTTTTAGTTCTTTCCCACTCCCCACTGGCTTACTATAGTCCGTCTGTCCTACTTGCTAAATATATATATATATTTATATACATAAATATTTGTAGTATATGTAATATATACTATAAATATAATAGATAAATATAATTTATAATAGAAATATATATAAATATTAATATATTAACCATCATATATACTTATTAATATATACTCATTGCATCACACATTTATATGTTAATAAATACATATAAATATTAATATAATATATTACAAACATAATATAACATATTAATAATATATAAATATATATTTATAATTACATATACTTATATAATAGTATAACATAATACATTAATTAATTATATAAATATAAATTATTAATTTATTTGTAATAATATAATATAAATATAATAAATATTAACAATATATAAATATATATATATTATATACACGTTTAGTGTATCCCCCTCCTCTCCTATTCCTACTGTCCCTGCTTAAATACAGATGCCGCCAATTTTCTCTAGTTTTACGTCTTTCACAAGGTGCAAAGGAGCAAGAATAGGAGCAGAACCCAGATGAGAGATGAGATGAGAGACGAGATGAGAGATGACGGTGACTTGGATTCATGCGGCAGTGGTAAAACAGGGTACAGAGACGAAAACGAGAGGACATGCTGGGGGCTGAGGCCATTCCTGAGACGGAGAACTTGAGAGAAAGCAACCCGTTGGGCCGTCGAGGTGGGCGATCAAGTGCTCTGATGTGGACAAGTTGAGTCTGAGGTCTGTGTGAACACGTAAGTGGAGAAGCTATAGAGGAACTTGTGAAGATCAACTGGAACTCAGAGCGGAGAGAAAAGAAAGAGGCAAGTTCTGAGTGCTGGAGAATTCCAACCTTGAGAGGCCGAGAAGAGAGGGAGGGGCCCACCCCACCGCCCAAAAAAAGAAAACTGGCAAGGGATGGCCAAAAAACACGGTGTCACAGAAGCCAAGAGCAGACATTTCAAGCTGGAGAGCGATCAACCGTGCTGAATGCTGCTGACAGCCTGAGAAAGGCAACACAGAGCTTATGACTTGTTTGACAGCACAGAGATTGCTGACCTCGCTTGGAGCAACTTGTTGGGGTCGTTGCCACTGCGGGGGTGAAGTGTGGACTGGTGAGGGGCGGGGAGGGGAGAGGTTACGTGCACACTGCTGGTTTGAGAACGTCTGGCCGGGAAGGCGGGTGGAGATATGAAGCTGTAGCTGGAGGGTCTGGGATGCAGGGTTTTCGACTTTTAGGATGGGCGCCTCCGTACCCCGTCATACGGATGGAACGGTCCTGTAGAGAGGAAAGACTGGATGCTGCAGGGCAGAGAAGACACTGAGGGCGGGAAGTTCTCGGAAGGTGGGAAACAGGACCAGAGGGTTCTGACAGCAGGAGAGTTGCCTCTTCTGTTCTCGCAGGAAGGAAGGAGGGAAACACGGACGCGGAAGGAAGGAGGGAGACATGGACGCAGAACGAGACTGGTGGTGATAAGATGACGGCATCACCATCTGCGAACTTGTGTTTTCTCAGTGAGGTGTGCGGTGAGGGATGAGCTAAGTAAGTAAGAAGTAGTAAAAAAACAACCAAACTAAAAGTGAAGGAGCGTTAAGAAGATTGAGGAGAGAGGAGGTGGGAAAATCATCTCGCACTACATGAAAGTGAACTATCTTGCTTAAATTAATAAAGAGCTCTTATCTACCGTCTTACGGGCAGGGTGAGAACTATTTCTGTTTTTGTACATTCTCATGGTTTCCTATTCCGAATCTCCTGTCCCAGGAGCCTTGGACATTGTGCAGAGTTCTGGAAAAAGGCTGTGCCATCAAGGCTGCTGGGAATCTCATGCTACTGGTTTCCGCACGTGGAAAGTGGCCAAGATGGAGTATTAATTCCCCAGAACTGGACGAGTTCTTGGCTGTGAGGGCGGAGAGGTATCTCTTTCTGGAATAAATGAACATCCCAGATGGGAAGAAAATGAAACCCGAGCCCTCTCTCCAGAGCTCCAGGAAGATTTCAGCACTCTGAGAACAGCTGCGTCTGAACTCCTTGCTGGGACGATACGGGCTAGATTGGGACCATTGGCTTTTCCCACCGGTTCTGTCTGAGGAGTTCCAGGCTTGGTCAGAAGTATCATGACCCCAAAACAGAGATTTTTATCAATATGCTGAAAACCAAGGACATACAGTCTGAAGATCTAAGTTTATTTAAATAGAATCAAGAGGGCAAACATGGGCACTTGACTCAAAGGGAACTGGATAGGGGGAATGCTCTCAGACAAGGAAGTAAAATTATAAAGGGGTCAATCCAGAGAGGAATATGTCCACAGCCACAACATCATTCTGGACAAAGGTCGGAGGAGACGCCTGGACCATCCCCAGCACCCTGAGGGGTGTGGTCTGTAGAAATGAGGGTCACTGGAGAAGGGACTCTAGGGACGAGAAGTAGAAAAACCACGGGGGTCCAATCCCAGGAGAGGGTTTCAAGACACATCATCACCTGCCGAGAAGAGAATTCTACCTGGAATGACGGCGGAACTCAATCCCCACACGTGTGTGCATCAGAAGTCCCAGAGGAAAAAAAGATGAATAACTTGAAATACTCCTACAGATATTTCTAAAAACAATCAGTCCTACTTAAACATCAGAGCTGTGACTGCATAAATCCTATATAGTAATGAAGTTGGGAAAGCCTTCCCTCAAAACTAATTTCTACCCAACCTCTGAGAACTCATCACTGAGATGAAGACGACAGATATGGAAGCAGAGTCGAGCCTATCAGGCTAGAAGACCAGCTCCGGTTCTTTTCAACCCGCTTTACGTTAATATTTCAAGAGCCACAAACAGGGAAGTAAAACGTGAATTAACACAACACTCCTGATTTCTCTCACACCCTCCTTTTATGTCTTAGGGATTTCCATGATTTCATTTGCCATTAGAGAAGACATATATATGTATGTGTGTATCTATACATGTGTATATGTGTGTATATGTACGTCTGTATATATGTGTATGTACATGTGCATATACGTATATTTTATTGATGTATATACACACACAATAAAATGTGATTTTCTGAAAAGAACTCCTGAATATGTTAGTACTCTAATTTTACAAAATGCTGGGGACTAAGAACTGCCCAATTTATCATGCACAGTGTCTAGAATATTAAGGCTATTTTAAATTAGGAATAAATGGATAACAACGTAAAAGGGTGAAAAGATTATTTGCTACGCTTGGTGAATTTCATTCTAACCTTGGTCATGGAACACTGCCCAGGTAAAGGATTTTTGTCTCCTGGGCTGGCAGCATTATTGCATGGCCCTCCAAAACCTGAAGGATTTGGTATGCCATGGCACAGAGGTGATCTGTCAGCTGGGGTCGCCTGCCCCCCGCTTCTAATAAAAAGGTCAGAGCCCAGAAAAGTACATGTCCAGTTGGATGATCTGGGCCACCTCTTTCCTTTAGAACTGTTCCAGAGGACAGTGACATTTCTGCAGAAGAAAGAGCCCATCAGTAGTGTTAGGGTTAGCAAAGTTAGCTGGGAAGGGCAAGTGACAATCAGTCTCAAGTTCCTAATGCCATCAATGTATGCCATTTTAGTATCCACAGCTGCAGGTGTGAATTTAAGGCAGCAATAGCCCTCTTTTCAGAAAAGCCCAAACTACAGGTCTTTTAAAAAAGTCACATAAAAATTCATAAAGAGAATCAATCTGCAATGCTAAGTTACCATCAAGAGCAAAACATTTTTAAAGAGCTTACTAAAACTTCACCTTCTAAACTTCTTTCATACTAGCAAGAGTAGGCCTTGAACTAGCTGGTGATCACTGGATGATAATAAAAAGTGGAAAAAAAAATCAATTTTATGGGTATTATTACTTAGGCCCTTTGTAATTTGGGGGGTCTTATATAGGACATTTCTTAAAGTTCTGTTTATTAATTTCACTTTAAGGCATACAGAAAGTCTACAGAAGAGTTTCCAAATCACACTGCTAGGATAATTCATTGGTTTGTATCCAGGATCTAATTAGTACCTACTGTGTGCAATAAACAAAACAGACAAAATCCCCATCTTTGTGGAGTTTACACAACCACTTAGAATCAATACAAGTAGAAATTCACTTATGTGCAAATGAGTAGTGGAACATGAAAGTGATTGTTAGGTTAAAGTTTTCACATGTTTTCTAGACTTACACACTTACTTGTTTTGCCAAATATTTTCCAATAGGAGCTCAATATTTTATCTTGAATTGCTACTGTCTAGGAGGATATGAATTCGCCTGCAACTGAACACCTTACTGGACTTTTAAATTTTTAAACGTAAATGTTTGCACAGCCTAAAATGCTTGCACACATTAAAAGGGAATGCTTCATAAAAGCCAATGAAGTTCCAGAATTGGTAAAATGGTTCCCTTCAGCATCATTAAAATATTTCAAAAATAGTTTGATGACTCAGTGAAATGTATTTGTAGTCCAAGATTGGTGATTAACTAAAACAATCAGCCGTGTTGAGAACAATATAATCAACTAAAAATAAGTTGTTTTTTATATTTAGTTCTCCTAACATTTTTCCCTAATTTTCTTCCACTCTATAAATAAGTGGCTGAAAAAGATAGTCGTTCTGCCAGGGAAGCTGGTACATATTTAAATTGAGAAGTATTGTTACCTAGTGGCGTTTTAAAAGGAGGCATTACATTGTGTAGGAGGAACTCAATTTACGCCATACAATCTAAGGTACGATAGCCTAACTTTTCTGAATATAATTAATAGAGTTTCCTTGAAAAGTTCCCGGAGGTATATTTGTACACTCGTGTTCACAGTAGCAATATTTACAATTGCCAAAAAGTAGAAATCACCCAAGTGCCTCTCACTGTTGTGGCCTCAGGCTCCAGATGCGCGGGCTCAGCGGCCATGGCTCACGGGCCCAGCCGCTCCGCGGCATGTGGGATCTTCCCGGACCGGGGCACGAACCCGTGTCCCCTGCATCGGCAGGCGGACTCTCAACCACTGCGCCACCAGGGAAGCCCAAACTTGCTAAGGCTTAAATGAACTCAGGAGATTAATTTATACAATATCAAAGGAAGACTAAGTAGGGTGACAACTGCAAATTCAAGCCCTGCTAGAACTCAGAGTAAGGGGTGTTCACTTTGTTTTGAAGTTAGTGTGAAAGGATTCATTACATATGTAATAAGCCCAGATGTGTACATAGAATATGCCCAGTAACAGAAGGCAGAGGTTGGGACACTAGAAGAAAGAACAGTAGGAAGGCTATAAACATGTGATCGGGGAGATATTGGGGGTGCAGCTAAAGGGAACAGGCATTAAGGAAAAGAAATGGATTGGACCTTAGAGTTTGTGTTTGGAAAGAATAATGAAAAGGAAAACCTTCATTAGAGAGTAACGTGGGTCCGCCACTTAATGAGTTTAGCAGTCTGCAGGCAATATGGATTAGCAGGAAGTAATCATCATCAAAGTGATGATTTACATTAATCTGTCAAGAAAGTGACGATGACACTAAATAGAAGAGGAAGAATAACTGGCAACAAGGAAGCTGATTAAGTAGGAAATGGAATAAAAGTAAAGGATGTAGGAACCCTCCTACACTGTTGGTGGGAATGTACATTGGTGCAGCCACTATGGAAAACAGCATGGAGGTTCCTCAGAAAACTATCATATGATCCAGCAATCCCACTCCTGGGCATATATCTGGACAAAGCTATAATTTGAAAACATACACGCACCCCAGTGTTCATAGCAGCACTATTCACAATGACCAAGACTTTGAAGCAACCTAAGTGTCCATCGACAGGCGAATGGATAAAGAAGATGTGGTACATATATACAATGGAATATTACTCAGCCACAAAAAGAATGAAATAATGCCATTTGCAGCAACATGGATGCAATTACAGATTATCCCACTACGTGAAATAAGCCAGAAAGAGAAAGATGAATACCGTATGATATCACTTATACGTGGAATCTAAAATATGGCACAAATGAACCTATCTATGAAACAGAAACAGACTCATAGACACAGAGAATAGACTTGTCGTTGCCAAGGGGGAGGAGGGGTGGGGAAGGGAAGGACTGGAAGGTTGGCATTATCACATGCAAACTACTACATACAGAATGGATAAACAACGAGGTCCTACTGTACAGCACAGGAACTATATTCAATATCCTGGGATAAACCATAATGGAAAAGAATAAAAAAAGAGAATGTATATATATATTTTGCTGTGCAGCAGAAAGTAACACAACATTATTTCAATAAAAAATAACACAACTATACTTCAACAAGAGATAAATTTTTTTAAAAAAGCAAATGATGTATATATCTGTAAAATCAGTAAGTATCTTGTCTCTTGCAGAACTGCAAAAACTATCCTTGGTATAAATAGGAACATCAGCTTTAAAGGAAGTAAATGTCACCCTTGCTGAGCATCCTTCATGGACCATCAGGCTAAGTCATGCCTCATTTCACTGCACATTGGTAAAGCTCCACTCCACTTGGCTAATGAAAAGAAATTCTGCTAAAAGAACAGAATTAGAAGCCCACCACTTCTTGGGGGTTATGCCCTTCTTCTTATGATAATGAAGCAGAATCCATTGGCAGTTGCAAAATAACAGCCAGAATACAAATGGAGCCTACAAAGTTAAACCATTGAACCAACCTTAAGGCTTCAACCTTCTTAAAATTCCTGAAAGATAAGCTAGTGGAAAGCGCTGAGATATAATTGGCCCTTGGGCTAACTTCCACGATTTAAAAACTCCTCCCCCACCATTTGCCACTCTGATGCTATACAATCTTTACCCTCCAAGGAACAGCCACTTGGTATTCACCTGTTTTAATGAACAGAATTGCTCCAAACAGAGTTCACCTCCAGCTATAGTGACAGTAGGGTGTAAGCCAGATTACTTGCTCTGTCTCTGAAAATGTTTTCTTATCTCCATGCACCTTCCACACAGAGCTCTCCTACCCCTAATTCTTCCAGGTGACTTGAGCAGCATTCATTTACCTAATGATTTAATTATCATTTCTAAATCATCTCTTAGGCAGCACCTTCTTACTAAGTCATCTTCCCAACATACCATGAAGGATTCTCAGAATCAACCAGCCCCCATGTGTTCCTTTCCAAACTGTGATTAATGTGCATTTGTCTGTCACATTTTCCCTAAAAATACAAGCTCCTCTGATGCAGCCTTTAACGCTCTTGTTCATATATTGGAGGATATTATTATGTGAACGCTTGTTATGATTTTAACAGCGACTTTCCACTTCAATGAGCACATATATCACATTTAAAAAAATTTTCATCTCTTTGTCCTCCAATGGAAAAAAAACCCACTTAAAAAAAAAAAAACACAGTACCTAGTCCATTGGACATTTAAAAAGCAAGTACTACAAAGACGTATCAACTGCATTTTCTTCAAAACTTGGCCCTATGATTTATATTAAATGGTTTAATACATACATTTTTAAAAATAGATCTTTATTGGAGTATAATTGCTTCACAATACCGTGTTAGTTCCTGTTGCACAACAAAGCGAATCAGCCATATGCATCCCCATATCCCTCTTAAGTCCCTCTTAAGCCTCCCTCCCACCCCCCACCATCCCACCCCTCTAGGTCATCGCAAAACACTGAGCCGATCTCCCTGTGCTATGTGGCTGCTTCCCACCAGTCAACTATTTTACATTCGGTTCAATGGGGGAAATTTCACCTACAAGAGGGTAAAAATTTGGTCTTAGCAGATGAAAAAAATTACTCTTTTTCTGTATAAAGCATAGATATACACAGAATACATAAACAGATACACAGTATATTTGTGGTATAAAATTTCAGTGGGAAGAGGAGATAGTGATCAGGGAAAAATTTGTCTAGAAAAGGCTCCTCCTTAAGGGGGTAATGAAAAAAAGGTTGAAAAACACTGCTTTGATGTAAATATTCTGAGAAATTCATTGGTTGGTAACGCTGTAACCTCCAATATAGTTATTTATTTTTGAGCCTTGAAATCTCTAGACAACATTTCGTCTTGGAAGCTTCCTCTTGCTCCTAAGTATTTGGTGCTGCCTCTCCAGGCCACTCCTAGGAGGCTGTATCCTTCCCCCATCATAGCACCCATCACGCTATATTACAACTGCCCACTGGACTTCATCCCCTCATTCCTCTGTTTACTTCAAAAGGGAGACCATGAAGAGAGTCTATTGTAAGAAAGGTGCTGGGCTCGGCCCTGGAAGGACAGTGACAAGTGAGTCACATTAGAACACTGGCCTCCTTAAGCATCTTCACTACCCACATTTCTTTATCCCAATGAAAGCAGCATGGTTTCTAGAAAGAGACCTCTATGTTAATGCTTAGTTCCGTGGAGCTAGCAACTGCGTTAGGTTTTATTTCCCCCATCCATAACTCAGAGACAGGGCTGCCAACCCTGCAGGGATAACGGGAGGATCAGGTATCAGGTGTGTGTGAGCCCCGGAAGAGGTGGACGGAGGTAGAGCAGTTACCAGAGCCATGCGATTGCAGGGTGGTCTGGCAGCAATCACCGCTTAGTTTTCTTTACATAGCTCTGTATTACTTGATTTGTGAAAAAAAATTACTTTCGTAATTTACAAAAATTATATATATTAAAAAAATCAAATAAAGGAAGAAACATGTAGGAAAAAAAAAGAAAAAAAAAAGGACACTGGGCTCCTGGCACTCACATCCTACTTGGGACCAAGACAGATGAGAAAGGGGGAAGGGGGAGCCACACACAGGACATGATCATAAGCTACCCTGGTAAGGTTCTGTGGCAGAAATTACAGAGTGGGAGGAAAGTCAGTGCTGGAGAAGAAACCTCTGAGGTGGCAACAACTAGTTGGGACGAAGAGGACGAGGGAGCCGGCCATGTGACAGGGACAAGAGACTCCAAGCGTGAGGGACAGAGTCTAGGCAGCTGACTGTGGAGACAGGGACGGGAGACGGCTGCCGCGGAGGGTGATATAGGGGCTGAGAGCCAATGACACTGGACGGTCAGGCCGACAGAAGCCTTGGAGACCACGGGAGGAGTCCTGACTTATCTTGGAGCAGTGGAAAGCCACGGCAGGCTTCAGGACGGACAGAGACAAGGTCCAGCTGGACGGTTAAGAAATTCCCTCTGGCTGGTGTGGGGAGAAAAGACCGGGGCAAGCACCAGTGGAAGCAAGAGGCCAGGTGGAAGGCTAGCCTCGTGCTCTAGCCTGGGAGGCAGCAGCGAGACGCAGAAAAGTGGATGGACGCCACCAGCCCCAGCTGAGGAGGGGGGCATAGAGGAATGGAGGATGCTGTGGACCTGAGCAACTGGGTGGTGGCAGGGACGTTTGTCGAGATGAGGTGTTTTTTTTTTTAATTCAAAAAAATTTTTTATTTTATAATGGAGAGTAGTTGATTAACAATGTTGTGTTAGTTTCAGGTGGACAGCAAAGTGATTCAGTTATACCTATAGATGGATCTATTCTTTTTCAAATTCTTTTCCCGTTTAGGTTATTATAGAATATTGAGCTTTTATTCTCGGTTTTATCCCTAGCACATTGCCTGACACGCAGCTAGCATCCAACACAACTTTCCTGACAGATGAAGCATTATGTCATGGCATCGTCCCAAAATCTGGAGATAGTTATTATTTTTCTGGGCTTAAAAGTAAGGAAACTGAGGATCTAAAAATAAGTAACGTGTCTCAAATCATACGCTTAGCTAATCAGGGCCACAGCCAGCATTTCAACCCAGGCCTGTATAACACCCCCGCTGCCCCCATCTCCTGGCCACGGCCAATCTTTCTTCCCCCTAAACGCCAACAAATGAGTAGATATATTTATGGTAGAGATGTGTCTCAGACAAAGACTCTTGGCTGTCTAGGTTTGGGCACTTCCCCGGAGTGTTCTGGGCTTCTCTACCAGACTCTCCAAAGTAGGGACTTATGTATATTTGGACCATCAATACAAGTTGACTGAACGTGACGAAATTCTCTTCAATCATAAGTGAGAGAGTTTATTAGATGAATTCTTAATTTCTCACCAGGTCTTAAGTTATATTTTTTACTCAGCATGCTACTGAGGTCACCTTCCTAATTCTTAATCCTAAAAGAGAACGGGTAAAGCTGTTTGATTTTCTAATTCTTTGAAAGTAGATTTCTAAATGTAAATTTTGTTGACTTTCCTGATTGATGCCATGATTCTTCCAAGTATTATTCTTACAGCAACCTGACCCCCTAAAGAGTCATTCTTATTCTAGGGAAACTTCTTTTGTCCTTATCCTAGGGACTTTCTGACAAGGAAATTCTGTTAAACATGGCATCTTTAAATGATATCAGTAGAAATGTGCATATTAAGTGGCTGGGATTATTTGAAATGCGGTAATTAAATATTTGGCAGAAATATCTCAACTTCTCCCTTCCCCCAACTATTAATATAAATTCCTTACCAATTTATTAGGGAAATAAATCATTTGCAAAACTCACGGCAGCCTATCTCAAAGGCAAGCAAGCGATTAAAAAAAATACTCTGAAATTTGAAAATTCAATTAGTTGAGGTGGTGAAGTTAAAGTTGAATTTTATGAAGAGATGAAGCTGCACAATAAAGATGACCAGGACCAGAAGATACACAGGGCGGTCGCTTTACTAGAGGAGTGGTTCCCAAACACCAGTGTAGATTAAAATCCCCTGGAAGGTTTGTTAAAACACAGAGGGCTGGGCCTCACCCCCAGAGTTCCAGCTTCAGCAGACCTGGGGTGGGGGCCCAAGAGCTGACATTCGTAACAAGTTCCTGAGTGATGCTGAGGCTACTGGTCTGGGGGCCACACTCTGAGGAGCGCCGTACTGGAGAAAATGTTAGGTTGAGGATAAACATCAGCTGAACCACTGCTTTGATTTGACCTAAAAGGGAACATTGCCAGATTGGTATTATTGAGTTGTTTGACCAAAAAGCTCATGCGCACATGCAAAATGTCTACAACTGCCGAATTTCAAAAAAAAATTTTTTTGTTTGTTTTAAATGTAGAGTGTGTGATACAGGAATGGAGAAGAAAAGGATATTTCTTCTTTTTCTCGAGGTTACCTTTGTTTCACAATGCGGGATCTGCTGGGCTTTCCCCCAAAGTATGAATTTCTTTAACACCAAGGCCTGAATGTAATCCAAGGTACAGAGAAGATAAACCTGGCAGCCTCTGACTAGGTTGTCTTGGTCCCCTCACCAAGCCTGATGCCAGGGTGAAGCACTCCTGAATGAGACTAGTGTCTTTATAAGCGACCCCAGAGAACTGTTTTGCCCTCTTACTGCCATATGAGCATAGAATAAGGAAATGGCCATGTGCAACCCAGAAGAGGGTTCTCACCAGAACCTAATCATGCTGGCACCAAGATCTCAGACTCCCAGCCTCCAGAACTGGAAGCAGTAAATGTTTGCTGTTTATAAGCCACCCGGTATATGGTATTCTGTTACGGGAGCCCAAACAGACTAAGATACAGGGGTTAGAACGGGAGTACTGCTGGAAAAAAGGTGTTTATGTGTGTGTGGGGATAGGGGGCAGTAAAGCCAGATGTGAGGCTGGACCACCTCTTTTCCCCTTGGTGACCTGAATTTATACAGATGCTAAAAAGTTGAAATGAAAACCACAAGAGACTACAAAACACACAAAATGGTACAACAAACTGAGCCCAATCTGGATGATGACCGTGACATTATGACCTGGTATTCTATTTGATATATACATGCCTTCAAAGCTAAATGCAATGGAAATGCAGGTTTCACTAGCCTGTCTGTGTCTGTCATGCTGATAATGGACTAGGTGGCCATCGGTGGTTGCGAGGGGCAGAAATGTTTCCCCGACAGACAGAGCTATGACAAGGCAGAGTACGTAGGTGGAGGGGACTTCGGGGTGAGGGGCTCTTACTTGTGAAAAGCTCCCCTGTTCTATGGGGGAAAAGTAATGAAGAATATGGTCAAACATTTTCTGTCGGGGGAAAAGGTGCTTTAGCGGAAGAACACAGTTTGAAAGCCATCTGGTTTCTTAATAATCACGAAAATCTCACATTGAACAAATCTTACTCAATCCAGTTTAAAACGGTGCTAAGTCGACATGACAGATTGGATGTACCTTGATGACAGAAACACTCAACCCATGACCACACCGTCTACAAACAAAATTTGAAACAAAGTTGCGGACAAGTGGGAACTTTTGGGTCTAATTGGTTCAGTAATGCTAGACCCGCTAGAATGACTGTAAACCTTTTCTTAGACTCGCAGCTGAAAAATTTATCAGATTAAACCACCCAGATGGCTGCTTCCTCATTTCTGATTCCTCCACTAAGCAGGGTGGGATGAGAGGCAAGGAGAATCTCAAGAAAACGGAGGAAATGCTCAAATGTTCCCAAGTCCTACTCATCCCTCAAATCCCTGCCCAACGGGAATCCCCCCAACCCCCTGCAAAATCTAATCCAGGACACAAACGATCTCTTCACTTGATAGATTTTCACCACGTTTATGAATGAGATGACATAATTTGCCATTGATTGCCATTGATGCCCTATATGGTAGCTATGTGCTACAAGAGCTGCAGAAATATGTCCCACTTTCTATGTGGAAGTAACAGGAGTGATTCTTTTTCCCTTCAAAAAAAAAAAAAAAGAAACGGGGGGTGGGCTGGGGGAGGGATGGACTGGGAGTGTGGGGTTAGCAGAGACAAACTATTACATATAGGATGGATAAACAACAAGGTCCTACTTTGTAGCACAGGGAACTATATTCAACCTCCTGGGATAAACCGCAATGGAGAATATGAAAAAGGATGAATACACGTGTACAACTGAGTCACTCTGCTGCACCGCAGAAATTAACACAACCTTGTAAATCAATTGCACTTCATTAAAAATAAAATTGAAAAAACAAATAAAAAACATTGTTTTGCTCCCCTTCCTGCTTACGCTGAAATGCTTTCATAACAGGAAGTGAGAAGGGGCACCCAAATCTTGGGGCTCCCTTGCCACCCACATTCCATCTTCAGCTGCAACTCTGTGAGCTGCCTCGTCACAGGACTCACTGCGTATGCTCTACGTATTCTTTCTCAATAAATTCCTAAAAGCACTGTTTCTTAGGTGAGGAGGTAAAATGCATCCAAAAATCCAGCAAGAAAATGAGAGAACTGAGATAGTGGAAGAGACTACTCTTCTCAACTACTACTAGCTGAAATGCTCTCAGCCTCGTTCAATGCGTTGCTGGCCCGGGGGTAGGAAGAAGCATTTTCTCCATTTAAACCCTGTGATTCGGTATCGCTGGACTTTTATTTTCAAAGGGGCTGATATAAAGAGAAATGTAGCACATGGGTGTGTTATAAACCAATCACTCCTTAGGACTGTAGGAGCTGTGTGTTAACGGTCCAGTTCTGGAGTTTACACACCTCTTAACTTGAGAAGTACACAGACGCAAGGAACAGACAGAGCAAACAACAGACGTTTTTACACCGATCCCCTACCTAATGCCCCTCGCCCTGCCCTTCCATTCCGGTGAGAAGCGGCCCTTTTGAGGGCTCTGGATCTGTACCATGAGTCATTCTGTCCCATCCTGCCTCCTGTCCCAGACCCAGGCACTGGAGTGTGACACTGCAAGGGGGCCCTTCTCTACTCCGGTGGTGCACGACAACCAATCGTGTGCAGGTAACTGCAGCTCTGGAACAATCCAGTAAGATGGAGCGCAGCCCCTGGGGTGCACCCCAAAGCCAGCCCCTGGGGCGGGCATTCTTCTCATCGGGCACTGGTTCCTGGGGAAGGGGCCCAGCAAAAGGATGATGGAAAGTCGAACCGCCAAATCAGCTCAGTGAGGTTCTGTCAAGCTCCCCAGAGACTGCGCTTGGATTCCATGCCTGGCTTCGTCATTTACTAATCGTGTGAACTTGGCAAGCTGCTTCATTTCTCATGACCTCATTTCTCTAACTGTACAATGGGTATAACAGTACCAACCTCAAAGGGTCCCTGTGAGGATGAAAAGGGTTAATACATGCAAAGTGCGGGGGAAGGCCTTGCTAGTCTCCTCAGACCTGCCTCTCACCCCGCCTCCGCTGAAACAGTAATTTAGCCTGATCACATCAATTCCCTCCTGACTTTCTGTAGTAAAGGCTGTGTGCTCTCTTATTCTTTTTAACTACAGGAGCTTGGATGGTCTTTGCTGCCCCTGATACCAATCCTAGCCCACAGGACCCCACGATCACGGCCCATTTCACACAAGACCCATTCCTTTCACTCATGCCCACTGCAGGGGACCAGAATATGCCACGCTGAATATGTCATGCTGGCAAAAGGGTTCCTTAAGAGCTCGAGGTACATGAGAGTCAACAGAGGCAGAAAGATGCCTTCTTGGAGCTTCCCTTAAGTGACTAAAGGTAGAAACTTCGGAAAAATAGGGCCTGCCATAAATCCCCTCTTCCAGGGAAGCTCTAGGGCCATGAAGATGATGGAAAGTTGGTGCCAAAATGGACCTGCACAAACAAAACTTACTGCATTAGCTTTCCCATATATATTTACCTTCCCACAATTCGTCGCCCTAGAAACTCAAACCCTTTTCCCCTGTCTTGTCATTTCTCTGAAAATCTATTGTTCTGTTGTTCAGATGCCATTTAAGCCTAAGTTCTTATCACCCCTTGGAGTTACTCTTCACTGGGTTTCTCCCGTGTGACGTGTACCGCACATGTTTTTCTCTCATGAATCTGTCTTTTGTCAACCTCACTTTATAGGGCCCCAGTGGGAGAACCTAGGAGAGTAGAAGCAAGGAGAATTTCCCTCCCCTAAACCAGCTTCCATAATGGTTTCAGCACTGGGCTCAGAGCATTTTCTTCTATCCAGTCCATCTTCATGGTCATAACTTCAAGATCCACAGTGTCAACTTTCTGGATTCTACTACGGATTCTTCAATTCCAGAAGCTGGCATCACTGTTCTTTCCCTGAATCCCAATGTTCCCTGGGCTCCCTGCCATTTTTTTTTTTTTTTTTTCCGGTACGCAGGCCTCTCACTGCTGTGGCCTCTCCCGTTGTGCAGCACAGGCTCCGGACATGCAGGTTCAGCGGCCATGGCTCACGGGCCCAGCCACTCCGCGGCATGTGGGATCCTCCCGGACCGGGGCACGAACCCGCGTCCCCTGCATCGGCAGGCGGACTCTCAATCACTGCGCCACCAGGGAAGCCCCCAAATCTTTCTGTGTCTTTTCTTTTTCTTCAAATTTTATGTGACTTTATTCACTGTTTCTTCCTTAACTTCTGGTCATTTTCTGACAAAAATGTGTCTTTTCTCTCTCCCAAGGCTCACCTTCCACCTGCAACCTGGGTTCTCCCTTCTCCCTTCTCTAGAGCAGATGCTCGCACACCGTGGTCCTCAGATACACAGCATCAGGAGCACATGGGAACTTGTAGGAAATGCTAATTCTTGACCCCCAGATCTACTGAATCCAAAACTCTAGGGTTTGGGGGCTGTGGTTTTGTTTTTGTTTTTTTTAAAAAAGAATGTGATTTTATTTTTATCTTTTAAAATATTTACTTATTTATTTATTTGGTTGTACTGGGTCTTAGTTGCAGCAGGCTGGCTCCTTAGTTGCGGCTCACCAGCTCCTTCATTGTGGCATGCGAACTCTTAGTTGTGGCATGCGTGTGGGATCTAGCTCCCTGACCAGGGATCGAACCTGGGCCTCCAGCACTGGGAGCGGGGAGTCTTATCCACTGCGCCACAAGGGAAGTCCTGAGGGCTGTGTTTTTAACAAGACCTCTAGAGATTCTGATGCAGGCCAATGTTCAAGAACTACTGATCCCAGGAATTTAGTGGTAAAGCAAGCATTTCCCCACCCCCGCTGCTCCTTCTTTTCTTCTACTTAATCATGCTCAGGTCTCCCGCATCCTTAGAGAGAAGTCTGAGTCCTGCTCCTCCTAAAACTTCCCTTAAATATTTATTTCACTGATGACATTCTCTACACAAGGAATATGATGTACTTTCTATTCATGCTTTCTCTTTAAGTCACTCCAAGACGCCTTAAACAGGGCTTCCATCTCTATCACGTTCTATTCAAACTGTCCTTTCCGAGGCCAGTAACTTATTTTCCAAATTAAAGCTCTCCTTCCTCAATCTCTCTGCGACATTTGACACTGCTGAACACTTCCTGAGCCTTGAAAGCCCCATCCTCATTCCCTAAAGGAGCAAAATCCCAATTCTCCTTCTGACCCTCCTTTTTCAGCCTCCGTTGCCACTTCTCTCTCCTCTTCTATCCCACAGATGATTCCCAAAGTTCTGTCTTCCGTACTGATCTCACCTTTGTGGATTCAATGATCATCTCTAGAGGATAACTCCAAATTCATCTTCCTACCCAAACCTCTCCTCGTAGCTGAAGTTCCAGGAGACGCGCAAGCTTCCAGATGCCTCCACCTTGCCTGGTCTCTGGCCCCTCAAATTTAACAGCTCCTAATGTCAATGTTATTCATCATTCTAGTCCAACGAAATCCTCACTCCAATCTTCCAGTGTTTATTAATCACATCACCATTCTCCAAATGTAGTAGAGCACGTCCCAAAATAATGTTTCCGAAGATGCAAGATTTTTTTTAGAAATCCATTAAAAAAAGATGCTTCTATGGACAAATAACTTTAGGGAATAGGACAAGGCCATCTTCTTCTAGGAGATTCGCGGTGCATGTTAGCATATTTGAAGCTCTGAGAGAGGAGACAGAGAAGAAAACATACAGGCAATTGCAATTTTGATTTGGGCAGGGTCTTAATTTCTTCGGTGAGATGCTAAGTAATGTCTTGGAGAACGTCTACTAACACACATTCAGGAAGGCTACCTTTATCACCTGTCTCGTCTCTGCCTCTTAACATCTGGTTATTTGCACAGGCTGGTTGATCTTTCCTTGCAGAGATCTCATGCCCAGTCCTGTGGCTGCCTCCCCAGGCCAGGCCTCTGCTACTTCTCAGCCAAGCAATGCATCATCTCACGTTCATCCCCTTGAACTTTTAAGGCAGCCTAATGTTTTAAGGTCAGATTACTTTGCTTCAAGTACAACTTAGATCATTTCACTCCCTGGTTCGACATCTTCTCTAGACTAAAGACTAACTGTCATCATACAGAAGGCACGTTCACAGTCCTTTCTAACCTAGTATAACCCCTGTTTGCCAACCCTGTCCCTCCCTCCATCCTTCAGTTCCCTGTGTTTCATCTAATATGGACCCTGACCTTCACCTTTCCTCACATCCATGCTCTGGATCACACTGTTCTCCTGCTATATGGTGAGAAGCTCTCCAAAAACATCACAGTTTCTCAAACACGACCTCTTCTCCCCGCTCAGCTACAACACCGCCGCTTCTGGGAACTTTCCTGATGCCCCCACCATCAACTGTCACTACTCCTTCTGAAATCCCATAGCACTGTGCTCAACGCACTTGCTCTATCTGTCTACTGTCCTCAGAACAAGGCACGGTAAGGACATAAACTCTCTCTCATACATATTTATCTCCCCAGCTGTATCTAATGCAGTGCCTTGTTCAAAGAGCTCTAGAAATAACCGGAATAGGGATCAAATGATAATGATCTGTCCGTAGAAAAGGAAAGGAACGCTCTTAAATTCAGAACCAATGACACTGGAAACCCCTTTACCAAAACGTGACCAGAACACGTGTGATGGAAAAGAAAATTCTCCACGTTCTTCCTTCAAGTGCAACCCTCTTTTGAATACTAAGTCCTCAATTTTGTTAAATTGAGGCTCTGTTGCTAGCTGTAAACACCATAGCTCAAGATAAACTATCAGACACAGCAATTTGCACCAGTTCTCGGAGTGCCAGCTGCTAGGCAATGTCCTTTCCTGTCCCTGAGAGGGATCAGATGGGGTCAATTTCCCAATAAAACTTGATACTAAACTAATAAAAAAGAACAGAAGCATGTTAACATATTATTTTTTACCAAAACCCCCACGGGCAGAGGCAAAACATACAAGTGATTCCACCTTTATCCTCATTACATGAGACGCTTCTGATATGGAGAAACTGGGACGAATTCAATGTTATATAACAAACGAGCCCCAGATACTAGGGTAAAAACAAACCCCCAAACTTGGAATTACTAGTTCAACGAGAGTTTTGAATCTTTCTAAAACACAAAGGGTCAAACAAGGGAAACTTAGTTAAACGGTTAGACAAAAGTCCAAAGAAGTCTGCTCTTTTTGGTCTGTTTCTCATGACGTCAGCGTTTATGCTTTGCTCCCTCAATTTATGATTCCAAGCACCGTGATCTTTCACCAATCCTTCAGCCAGTATATTTGTCACTTTATCTTGTAAATCTATATTTATTTACGTATTTACATATTACATACATCCTCTAAATATATATGTATTTATAAATATACATACATATATAATATGTACACCTTATATATGTATCTATATTTATACCTATCTATATATGAATTGATGAAATATAAGGAGAAAAGGAAGCTAACATTTATTGAATTCTCACAACAACCACTGTCAAGTCGTTATTTTTTACAGAGTCCAAAAATCCACACCAGAACAGCAGGGTGGATAAGTGCACTGACTCTGGGGGCAAACATGTGGATTCAAATCCTACTTACTGAGCTTCCCTGGTGGCGCAGTGGTTGAGAGTCCACCTGCCGATGTGGGGGACGCGGGTTCGTGCCCCGGTCCGGGAGGATCCCACATGCCACGGAGCGGCTGGGCCCGTGAGCCATGGCTGCTGAGCCTGCGCGTCTGGAGCCTGTGCTCCGGAGCGGGAGAGGCCACAGCAGTGAGAGGCCCGCGTACCGCAAAAAAACCCACAAAAAACAAAAAGAACACTAAAAATCCTGCTTACTTAGTTACCAGATGTGTGATTTTAAGCAAGTCACTTAACAATCCCCCTCTTGAAAACCAGAATACTAGAATGTTAAGTAATTTAACTGCTAAGTATCTGAAATATTTTTCCCTTAAATCACATTTTGGAGTAAAGGTAAAATTTACATGGGGTTTTATTTATATTAATTAAACATTTTAATTAATTAATTTCTGAATTGAAATATAATTGATTTACAATGCTGTGTCAATTACCACTGTACGGCAAAGTGACTTAGCCATACATATATATATATATATACACACACATTCATTTTTAATATTCTTTTCCATTATAGTTTATCATAGGATACTGAATATAGTTCCCTGTGCTGTACAGTAGGACCTTGCTGTTTATCCATCCTCTATATACCAGTTTGCATCTGCTGATCTCAAACTCCCACTCCATCCATCCCCCCGACTCCCCCCCCGCCTTGACAACCACAAATCCGTTCTCTATGTCTGTGAGTCCGTTTCTGTTTCATAGGTAAGTTCATTACTTCATATTTTAGATTCCACATGTTAGTGATATCATAGGGTATTTGTCTTTCTCTTTCCAATTTACCTTAGTATGAAAATCTCTAGTTGCATCTATGTTGCTGCAAATGGCATTAAATTTTTTTTTTTATTGAAGTCCACTTGATTTATAATGTTGTGTTAGTTTCCAGTGTACAGCAAAGTGATTCAGTTGTAGATCTACCTATCTATATATATCTACTCTTTTTGAGATTCTTCTCCAATATAGGTTATTACAAGATATTAAATACAGTTCCCCGTGCTATACAGTAAGTCCTTGTTGGTTATCTATTTTATATACAGTAGTGTGTATCTGTTCATCCCAAATTCCTAATTTATCCCCTCAACCTTTCCCCTTTGGTAGCCGTAAATTTGTTTTCTGTGTCTGTGGGTCTATTTCTCTTCTGTAAATAAGTTCACTTGTATCATTTTTTACATGGGGTTTTAAAATGAAACATTTCACAAGAAATGAACTCTTTCAGGGGGCCCACTCCCTCTGTGTGTCCAGTCCCTGCTGCTCCTCTGCTTGTGTCCGCACATCCGACAGGTCTGAGGCACCACAGAGCAGGGCGCTGGGATCATCAAGGGACCTCAGAGAAATGAAGAGGAACCCTTTCCCAGGGTCTGGGCTAATGAGATGCATACACGAGCGGACGCGTCTCATTAGTTCCCTGCACCCAGGTGGCGGGCAGAACAGTCTCTCTCTTTTTTTTTTTTTTGCCGTACGCGGGCCTCTCACTGTTGCGGCGTCTCCCGTCGCGGAGCACAGGCTCCGGACGCGCAGGCCCAGCGGCCGTGGCTCACGGGCCCAGCCGCTCCGCGGCACGTGGGATCTTCCCGGACCGGGGCACGAACCCGCGTCCCCTGCATCGTCAGGCGGACTCCCAACCACTGCGCCACCAGGGAAGCCCCAGAACAGTCTCTTTGGGTGTTACACTGACTTTTCTTGGAAGGATAAAGAGCATGTTTGTTCTCACCAGGACGATATTCACTCAAATGAGTTGATGCCCTTCAAGGCTACCTAGAGAGCTGGGGCTACTACTCCCCCTTTAGCTGTTCAGGAAACACAACAGAACAACAAACAAACAACAGCAGAAGCCCAGGAGAGACACAAAGTGCTAGGAAGACTCCCTGGGTTCCTGCTGGCACCACACGTGACTCCCCACTTCTCCGAGGCCCCAGGGGTCACCCAGTCCACCTGCCAATGAGCCTGGGGGACGCCAGGTCAACGTCGCTGGCCGCCATCACGGTGCCTCTCACCTGGAAATGCCTTCTTCCTTCTGCTCCGCTGGGATGCTGGCTAACTTGCCACTGGCTGCACAGACTCACTCATTCACCCTGAGTTTAGCACCTGTTATGACTCAGCCACTCCACTGGGGACACAAACATCCACAAGACCTACTTCAGCCCCCTCGAGACCTCACAGTCAGGTGAAATGCAGGCTCCAGTAAAAGAAAAACGGGTAGAAAAGGAAATAAGATTTGTTGAGCCCCGAAGTTGCAGGAACTGAACATACTTAAGCTTTTATATTTTCTGCATTGCATTTATTTCTCAGAGAAACACTGTCACCTTCATTTTACGCACAAGAAAACTGAGTGTACAAGGAAGAGCCACATTCAATCCAGGAGTGTCTGCCAGCAGGGGCGGGCCCTTTCTGCTCCCTCACATTGGCTTTGCCCGCCCACCTCATTCAGAGGACTGGTTTTCCAATCACAGAATGTTCCAGAAGCAATTAGGAGGAGACAAGCTTGAAGGTACTTAGAAAATAAAATCACAATTGCTAGGCGTCAGCAAATGTTGATGAACAACAAGCCTCATTAAGCAAATCTGATTCTCTTTTTGAATGGTTACGCAGTTGGTGGGTCAAGGAACATGCTGATCATAGTTGTCTGGACAACGAGTTCATTGCTCGAGTGTTTCCTGTTCAACACTGGCTCCCAATTCCACAGGCTTTCCCACAAAACAGCCAGCGCTTTGCTTTGCTCTTTTCTTTTCCTCCCTCCCTCCCTCCCTCCCTCCCTTAACATTTACTAATTAAATCAAATCACATCCCTTTCTTGCTCAACACCTTCCACTGGACACTCACAGGAAAGCCCGAAGGCTTCCCCACGGCCTGCGAGTCCCCTTGTGACCTGTGACCCGCCTGCCTCTGTCGTTCCCTCTGCCCGTAACACTATCCACCACACACCCACACGCACACCCTCACCCCATCCAGGTTTCTGCTCAAGTGCTACCTCCTCAGAGAAGTCATTTTTGATCATTCCCCAAACTCCTTACCCTCTTGCTTTTCTTAATTTGGTTTTTAGCACTTCCTACTAGATCACAGTATGTATGTATATGTTTGGGTGTGGCCTGCTTGTCCCCAGTAGACCATAATCCCCCTGAGGGCAGGGACTTTGTTCAGTTTACAGCTATTCCTGGTGACTGGGGCAGGGCTTGGCACACACTAAGCTGAATGAATGAATGAAGAATGAATGAGTCTGCATTTCAGTCAAGTGTCAGATGAGACCTCTTACCCTTGTGGAGCAGCAGACAGAAGCTGAATGACTGAATAATCAAGTCGATTTATAACTGTAAAAACAAGAGAACCTCCAGGACCCTAATTCATGCATGATGTGATCATCTGAAGAGAGATTCAGAGCACGATTTTGAAGGTGGTAGTGAGAGGCTGGGGACTTATGCCCCCAGAGGAAAGCAGTACAGAATAACTGGAATGGGGGGGGGGGAGCAGGTATCAAATTATACCTTGAAGGGAATCAGAAGATGCTGCTCCAAAATATGCCGCTTTGGCAGAAGGATTATTTTGATATGAAAGCAATCCAGCATCAGCAGGTACAGGAAGAACCAGCCCTGCTCTCCCCTTGCCTGCCCAAACTCAGGGTGTAAATTCTCCTTGTGAAGGTGTCTCCCTCTCCCAAGCCAGGAACAGGAGAGATACTCATCCCCAGACACGGAGACTTGGCCCCAAGATGAGTATACACAGGCAAACCTGACTAAAATAGCCTTTCTCTTCCATTAGGGTTCCCTATTTGTTTCCTAGTCACTTCCCCCTGTTTTATTGGGAACCCCAACCCCCTTTCCTTTGTTGAAAATGGCATATAAGCCCTTGAGTCTGACCACTTCTTTGCGTTTCACTTCTTTCCTGTGAACTCTCATGCACGTGAAATTAATAAAACTGGACGGCTTTTCTGTTAGTCTGTCTTCTGCTAGTTTAATTTGCAGGTCCCCAGAATGTAACCCTAAGAGAGTAAAGGAAACGTTTTTCCTCCCCAACAACCTTCGCTTCATCACCAATCCACGTGCCCTTCCTCGTCCATTTGATTTAGTGCTTGGCCAGATCACGACAAAAGTATTTAATTCAACGTGTGCTCTGCTTTGTGAGCTGTATATATTATAGCACATTCAGACAGGAGGAAATCAGCAGAGGGGCACAGAAACACGTCATAGGAAGACCTGGGGATCTTTAGCTTGGAAAAGAAAAGGTCTAAAGAAGGAGGGGATCATATACTCCACAGGCCCACAGGGGCGAGAACTGGCACCAAAGAGTTTATGTTAAAGCAAGCCAGACTTCTCTGCACATAAACCAGAACCTTCTAACAGAACTGTTGCCAGAAGATCCTGGCCCCTGGCCAAGAGGAGAAGCCATGACCTTTTGGAGAGATGTGGGGCAGGACAGCAGATGGATGACTGGCCTGGATCACTGAAGGTGGACAGTATAAACACAAGCAATGCACAGGTGGTCTGGGAAGGTGGGGTCTCAGCTAACACACACTACCACCACCAATCTGGGCATCAGGTCCCTCATCACTAAAGCAAGGTGGATTATTTTTTTAAACTACTAACATTTACTTTATTTTTCTTTAATGGAAGTATTTACTTATTTATTTTTACATTTACATGTATCTATTCTTTTTCAAATTCTTCTCCTATGTAGCTTATTACAGAATACTGAGCAGAGCTCCCTGTGGTATACAGTAGGTCCTTGTTGGTTATCTATTTTATATACAGCAGTATGTACATGTCAATCCCAAACTCCCAGTCTATCCCTCCCCCACACCCATCCCCCCAGTAATGGTAAGTTCATTCTTTAAGTCTGTTTGTGTTTTGTAAATAAGTTCATTTGTATCATTTTTTTGAGATTCCGCAATATAAGCAATATCATATGATATCTGCCTTTCCCTGGCTGACTTACTTCACTAAGTATGATGGTCTCCAGGTCCATCCATGTTGCTGCAAATGGCATTATCTCATTCTTTTTTATGGCTGAGTAATATTCCATTGTATATATATGCACCGCATCTTCTTTATCCATTCATCTGTCGATGGACATTTAGGTTGTTTCCATGTCCTGGCTATTGTAAACAGAGCTGCAGTGAACACTGGGGTGCATGTATCCTTTCGAACCATGTTTTTCTCCAGATATATGCCCAGGAGTGGGACTGCTGCATCATATGGTTGCTCTATTTCAGTGGTTGTCAAACCCAGTTCCTCAGAACCCAAGGCTCAGAGGCAACGGCTCAGGGATGCTTTGGTGGTAGATGGAGAGAGGAATCCAACTGGACAAGGCTCCAGGCCCTCTTCCCTGAGTACAGCCAGCTTACCTGGTCTACCATTGGAGGTTTCATAGTAGATTTCATTTGGAAGGGGGGAAAAAAAGTATTATACTAACAAAAAGGGTTTAAAAACCACTGGAGTAGATCTATGTCCCTTTCACGTCTGAAATTCTATTCTTTGATGTCATTAAACCAGGTAACAGTTTTGAAAGAAGATGGAACTTAAATAATTATTTTTTGAAAATAGAATTTAAAATAATTAAACAGACATTCACTCATTATAGTTTAATGCAACTATATTGAAAAGTCAGTTTTACTACATTTTCGTGTTATTTATAGGTCAATTTCTCTTGATTACACAAGCCCTTTTAAAATCTAGTCATAAATGATTTTCTATGATTTGGGAGTTTTGAGGCAACTGTGATATGTGATGGTGGAGCAGTGGTTAAGAATCTGCCTGCCAATGCAGCAGACACGGGTTAGAGCCCTGGTCTGGGAAGATCCCACATGCCACGGAACAACTAAGCCCATGCACCACAACTACTGAGCCTGTGCTCTAGAGCCCACGTGCCACAACTACTGAACCCATGAGCCACAACTACTGAGCCTGCGCTCTAGAACCTGCGAGCCACAACTACTGAAGCCCGTGAGCCACTACTGAAGCCCGCGCGCCCAGAGCCCGTGCTCCCAACAAGAGAATCCACCACAGTGAGAAGCCTGCACGCTGCAATGAAGAGCAGCCCCCACTCGCCGCAACCACAGAAAGGCCGCGTGCAGCTATGAAGACCCAACGCAGCCAAAAATAAAACAAATAAAATAAAAGAAATAAATTTATAGAAAAAAAGATACTGTGATTTATAATAAGAAATACTGATATGTATTTGGTTTTCATCCCAGTTCCTGGCATGGAGCTCCTAAAACCCTTAGCACTTTCGAAGCGAAGAGCAGTAACTATGCCTTTGTTAGGTTAATGAGGTGACTTCTGGAAAGACCCAGGAAATCTAAGGATGGAGACTGGTTGCCAAGGGTAACCAGTCAGCCCCATCCCTCCTGACCATTAGGTAGAGGGAAGGGGCTAGAGATCAAATTCGATCACCAATGGCCAATGATTTAATCAATCATGCCTCTGTAATAAAGCCTCCATAACCCGCCCCCCGCAAATAATGGGGTTTGAAGAGTTTTGGGGTTGGTGAACAAACGGAAATTCTGGGAAA
>NW_006771155.1:869039-874809 GCF_000442215.2 Lipotes vexillifer
TTCCGGAGAGCACGGAAGCTCCCAGCCCCTCCCCGACCCTTTGCTCTATGCATCTCTTCCATCTGGCTGGTCCCGAGTTACACCCTTTTGTAATGAACTGTTCATCTAGTAACTAAACTATTTCGGATTAATCAAACCTGAGCGTGGGAACCTCTGCTCCATAGCCTGTTGGTCAGAAGCACAGGTGACAACCTGGACTTGGTCAACTAGCATCTGACGTGAAGGGGGTTGGGTGGTCTTGTAGGACTGGGCCTTGAACTTGTGGGATCTGATGACCTCTCCAGGCAAATAGTGTTAGAGCTGATTTAACTGCTTGATGGTGTTGAATACCACCCCCCACCCCCCAACACACACATACATATACTGGAATGCCCAGAGAATGAGATCCCAAGTGTGGGCTCACATTTTACAAATGACAAATTTAAACCTCTTTTTGGCCAACTCTTAGCACCACAGAAGACAGTCAAATGCTGTAACAGAGACTCTAGATGTTCCCTGACCCCCGCTTTCTTCCTCAGAATCTGAACAGCTCCATTTCTAGCCTTCCTTGTAGTTAGGTGGAGCCCAGGTGACTGAGTTGCAGCCAGTGGAATGTGAGTAGAATTGATGTCTGCCGTTTTCCAGCCTGGCAGTAAAATAACTCATGGTCTTACAAGTTGTTTCTCTTTCTTTATAGCAGGTCTGGAAGCTATGTGTTAAAGATGGCACTGTTGCTGGAAAGATATCCCATGCTCTTGGATTGGAAGAATTAATATTGTTAAAACAGCCATACGACCCAAAGCAATCTACAGATTTAATGCAGTCCCTATCAAATTACCCATGGATTTTTTCCACAGAACTAGAATAGTCCTGAAATTTATATGGAACCATAAAAGACCTAGAATTGCCAAAGCAATCCTGAAGAAAAAGAACAAAGCAGGAAGTATAACCCTCCCAAACTTCAGACAATAATACAGTACTCAAAACAGTGTGGTAATGGCACAAAAACAGACATACAGATCAATGGAACAGAATAGAGAGCCCAGAAATAAACCCACACAACTATGGTCAATTAATCTTCGACAAAGGAGGCAAGAATATACAATTGGGAAAAAGACAGTCTCTTCAGCAAGTGGTGCTGTGAAAGTTGGACAGCTGCATATAAATCAGTGAAGTCAGAACACACCCTCACACCATACACACACAAAAAAACCTGAAAATGGCTTAAAGGCCTAAACATAAGACATAACACCATAAAACTCCTAGAAGAGATCATAGGCAAAACATTCTCTGATATAAATTGTACCAATGTTTTCTTAGATCAGTCTCCCAAGACAATAGAAATAAGAGCAAAAATAAACAAATGGGACCTAATCAAACGTACAAACTTTTGCATAGCAAAGGAAAGCATAAATAAAACAAAAAGACAACCTACAGAATGGGAGAAAATATTTGCCAACAACGCGACAGACAGGGGCTTAATTTCCAAAATATACAAACAGCTCATACAACTCAACAACAAAATAAAAAATAACGCAATTGAAAAATGGGCAGAATACCTAAATAGACATTTCTCCAGAGAAGAAATACAGATGGCTAATAGGCACATGAAAAGATGATCAACATTGCTAATTATGAGAGAAATGCAAATCAAAACTACAGTGAGGTACCACCTCACACTGGTCATAAATGACCATCATTAAAAACTCTACAAACAATAAATGCTGGAGAGGGTGTGGAGAAAAGGGAACCCTCCTACACTGTTGGTGGGAATGTAAGTTGGTGCAGCCACTATGGAGAACAGTATGGAGGTTCCTCAGAAAACTAAATATAGAATTACCATATGATCCTGCAATCCCAGTTCTGGGCATATTCTAAACTCTAATCCAAAAAGATACACGCACCCCTACGTTCATAGCAACACTATTCACAATAGCCAAGACATGGAAACAACCTAAATGTCCATCAACAGATGAATGGATAAAGAAGATGTGGTACATACATGCAATGGAATACTACTCAGCCATAAAAAAGGAACAAAATAATGCCATTTGCATCAACATGGATGCAGCTAGAAATTATCATACTAAGTGGAGTAAGTCAGAAAGAGAAAGACAAATACCATACGGTATCACTTATATGTGGAATCTAAACTATGCCACAAATGAACCTATTCACGAAACAGAAACAGACTCATGGACATAGAGAACAGACTTGTGGTTGCCAAAGAGGAGGGGGTTGGGGGAGGAATGGAGTGGGAAGTTGGGGTTATCAGACGCAAACTATTATATATATCGATAGAACGGATAAACAACGAGCTCCTACTGTATAGCACAGGGAACTATATCTAATGTCCTATGATAAACTATAATGGAAAAGAATATATAAAAAAAAGTATATATATATATATATATATATATATGTATAACTGAATCACTCTGCTGTACAGCACAAATTAACACAACATTGTAAAACATCTATACTTCAATGAAAAATTAAAAAGATGGCCGTATTGCAAAACAGTCCTGCACCCCCATGCCTGTGCTTGGCGGAGAGTCACTCAGCAGATGTTGGACTGTGACATACATGAGAAGCTAACCTTTACTGGGTTAGACCAATGAGATACCTAGGATCATTTGTTAGAGCAGACAGCATTACTCGTCCCAAGAGAAATGTCTACTTAAAATATAGTTACACACAACACTATTTAAATATCACACTATATATACATATACAAATATAGAAATATTCATCTTTCCAAACCCTTATTCAGATTTCATAAAACAACCTTTTTTAAACTTTACACCTGTCTCATGGACATCAGTAGAGACACAGACTCCTCTAATCCCTTTCCAGAGGAAACTTGCATCCAAGTTGTTGGAAACAATACTTTTTGGAGTCCTGAAGTTCACCATAGCCCATATTTATCATTGTGAGGTTATATTCCAGAAGTAAATATGTTAAATTTCTATTTAATTTTTTAAGTCCAATTTATCAGGTGACGTATATAAACACCCCAAAAAAAGACTGATTCAGGCCAATGTATCTTCAGCAAACAATGCATTGTTATTCAAAAGAAAGTAATTGAGAATGTGCTCCCTGCACCAGGAGAGTTAGTGAGGGTTCAAATATAAGGTGACTCTCTTTTCTGAGGAATAATTTTCTGGGACAAAGCTTCATCTTATATCCAGGGCATATGGGGTAACCTTTGGCAAATGTATATTTCTGAACATTTATTTTTGCAAATTCTCTAAGTGCATATGGGAAAAATAAACACGATGTATTTTTGTTCAGTTGTATAAGCTCATTTAGTTTTGGCATCTCCATGGAGTGGCAACCTAGTAACATTATGTATGTATAAGAACCTCTGATTATTTTGTCAGGTGCCTTTGTGTTTAAAAAATACCAAATTTGCTTTGCAAGCAACAGTGCTTCTGATTATAAGGCCATATATGTCAGAGAGAATTAATTCACACATGTATATGGTCTAAGTAGCCCTTTCAAGGACCGACTGTTACCCACAAATCCTGTTCTAATTTTTCTTTACTGGTAGAGGGCAGGCAATGATTAACAGAAAGGAAATAGCACTATTTTGGTTGGGTGATTAGTTTTTATTTATTACTTAGTCTCTGCTTTGTTCACCATGAATAAATTATTCCTTAAGTTTCAAATTTATACGTTCCTGCCAAAATTGCTGGCTTAGCAGAGTATGCCTGAAATGGTTTCTAACATTTTGTTCAAATTTGAAATTAAACAGACATTTCTCAACTTCTCTACCAAAGAGAGGAAAACTCTTTTTTTTAGTAGACTAATCATCAATGAACATAAAATGTAAATTAATTCACTACCTGTGCCTTACTCTTTTATTGAAACTGGCTTAAAGTTTTTCAAGGTAATATCTATTTAACTCTTATCCTTTGAAACATTCTTCATCAAAGGTATGATATTCATTTTCATTCTGAAATACTCTTTTTATTAACCTTACTGATTCTCTAAAAATGGTCTAAGAACGCTCTAGATTTTTATGATGCTTAAAGAGTTATTCTACACTCAAGGCCTAACCTACAGGACAAGGGCTAATATTCTGGCCTCACCGATGCTACAGATTCTCGAAATAGGACCAGAATTTGTTGGGCTCTAAATAGATCTCAATGATTTTGATGTGTGTCTGCAGCACATACACAAATACGTACACACAAACACAAAATTTCAGGAGAGATCAATCTACTGAAAATTTTTGGTGAAAATAGTGAAAGATTTATTAGGTCATTATTTCATAGCTTTATTTCTGTCAAAGGCTGAGGCAAAAGGGTGATAATCGGGAAGGACTCTGGGAAATTTATGACATAGCAAGGACCCTACCCTCATAGAAATGACCCTTCTCGTAGCTGCTATCGTGTCAAATCAGGTGGATTTTCATGGCTTTAAAATGAAATGTTGTGTTGGATTCCCTGTTGCCAATTCAGCCCTTCCCCATACTCTCCCATATATCAAAGGGCATGGATGCCTGGGAATTATATTTACAGAACTTCTGCCAGCAAGGAACCTGGTTGGATTCCCGCAATGAAAGGTACTTGTGTGAGACACAGAAGGCAGGAGAGAAGCCATATTATTGTTCTACCACCAGCCGCTGAGAGGTTTTCCAGTAAAATAGGCCAGCAGTTCTCAACATGTGGTTCAGGAGCCCCAAGAAGTCCCTGAGACACTCTTAGGGAGTCCACAGGTCAAAACTATTTTCATAACCACACTAAGACATTATTTGCCTTTTTACACTTTCAACCTCTTCCCACTGTACAGTGAAATTGAGACAGGCTGGAACCTGGGATCCTTTGCTGCAGTGCTTGCACCTGGACAAACGTCTCCTCCAGCAAAAAAAATACAAAGAAACTGTAAGGGACTAAAAGGGACAACTGTGTGCATTTACAGTTGGGGCAAATTATGGACAAGAAGGTACAAAAAGACCCAAACCCCAAATGCCATTTCTGAGGAGGCAGCAGCAAAAGCAGGATACTGAGCACACCCCCTGCACTCAACACCACCAAGGGGGTGGGCAGACCACCTCAGGCCACCCTTCTGGCCCGACCCCTGGACCCGCCCCTGCCCTCACGCCATATAGGGAAGCAGCTCACCCTCCTTGGGGAGCGAGCAAGCCAGGGAACCTGTTACTTGTTCTCTCTCCCCCTTGCTGCAGCAGGAGCCCCAGGAAAGCCTTGCCTGAATTTCTTGTCTGGCCTCTTTTCAATTTCTGTTGATTGGGAAGGCCAAGAACCTGGGTCAGTAACAGAATTTTCCAGAGGCTACATGACCTGTGATGACATCTCGCCTCTGAAGGCTATGGGAATGGAATGTATATTTGTGTTTTCTTTCTATATTTTTCTTTCCATTTTTAATGCAATCAATATCAACAGATGTAACCTATATACACAAAAGTTCTTTGAGGTGCTCAATTTTTAAGATTATAAAGGGGTTGTGTCCTGAGAATCACCCACTTGGTGCCTCAGGCAGTTGGAATTATCAGTGGTGATTTTCGGCTATTTCAGCAATTTCTTAATTCTCCCAGAGCCACTGGCAAACCTGAGAATTGGTAGCTTTCTCTTCATTTCTTTAGTTCCTTTACATTTTGTAAATTTTTAATTCCCTGTATTGACTTCTTCCCTCCATGAAATATTTAAAGTGGTTTTTGTTTTCTTGACCAAACCATGATAGGATTGAATTGATGCTCAATGCAAGATACTATGAATTTATTTTAAATAAATCTATAAAATCATACCATGTGGGAAATCTCTTTCCC